>NC_133150.1:54317746-54651079 GCF_048418815.1 Hemitrygon akajei | reverse complement strand
CTTTGTTATTTCAGAAAACTCAGTCAAGTTCATAAGACATGATCTCAGGTGCATAAAACCATGCTAACTGCCCCTTATCAATCAACTTTCCAAATGATTGTATACCTTTTCCTTCAGAATCTTTTCCAGTACCTTACCTAACACAGATGTCAGAGTTAGTGATAGATGCTATTTCTTTGCCAGATTTTTAAAATAAAGATACGTTTGTTACTCTCCAGTCTACCTGTACTTCACCTATGGTGAACGATGCTGCATGTATCCTGTAATTTCTTCTCCTGTTCCCCACAGTGTTATTGTGTATACCTGGTCACCTACCCCCCCCCCCCCCACCCTCCACCAACAGAGATATGCAAACCTCACAAACCATTTAAGCAAGTTACACACCACAGCAGCTGCGTGCACAGCACAGAGCTGAGTACATGTATTTACAAGTGTCCTTGTAATTACAAATGTCTCAGTACCACAACACAACTCTGGAAGTGCTCTTCATCTTGGCCCCTAAGCAGTTAACACGGGTAGGAGAAAGACTATGAGAAGTATTCTGTGGGCTCAGGGGTTTGAAATGGCAGAGCCCACACTGCAGAACAATTAGCATCAGGCTGAGCAGAGGCTTTGTGTTGTGGTAACTCACCACATGCCAGCAATGGCCAGGAGGGTGGGAGGAAAGACCAGAGCCTGTGCCAGACTTTTGGCAGCAGGAGAGGGAGGGAGGCAAAAAGGGAAAGGGAAAGAGAGGAGGAAGGGTCAAGAAGAACACGAGTCAGCAACAAAATGAAAATAAGATAAAGAGAGTGATAGAAAGATAGAGTCTAGAGAAAAAGATTTTGAGTTTATCGTCAGGTATACATACACTGAGTATAAATGCCATAAAGGGAGAGAGAAGGAGACAGGTTCAAAGGGAGAGAGAATGAGACAGACAAGTTTAAAGAGAGAGAGCGAGACAGACAGGTTCAAAGGGAGAGAGAACAAGACAGACAGGTTCAAAGGGAGAGAGATCAAGACAGGTTCAAAGGGAGAGAGATCAAGACAGGTTCAAAGGGAGAGAGAAGAAGATAGACAGGTTCAAAGATGAGAAAAGGGGGAGAAGAGAAGAAAAGCAGATTTCATCAGCAGCTGCCATATGTATGTTTTCAACCCACTGACTTTTGACAGGGAAAGCTGTTGTAATGGGCAGATGCAGCTTTTAAGGAAAATGGACAGTTCTTCCGGAACTATAATGACAAGTGGCAGCATCTTTGTTACAGAATATGCTGCAGCACTGTGGAAAACTTTCTCAAACTAGTGCCTAGTAACAGCAACACCCCTCCCTCAGTTAACTGCTCATCACCACCCCTCCCTCACCACTCGTCTCACAACCTGGAGCACCATCACTGCACCTCCCAGTGTGGTGCTCCCTCTCAGCTCCACTTACAACACAGTGCTCCTCCCTTATCACTCCACCCACAACGCAGAGCTCTCTCACCACCCTTCACAATGCAGAGCTCCCTCATTGCCTCTCCCACAATGTGAAGCTCCCCAGCCTTCCACTATGTAGAGCTCCCTCACTACCCCTCCCACAGTGCTGCAATTCTCTCTAGCACTACCCAATCCTCACCACCCTCCCTCACAAACAAACCAACAGCATGGAGCTCCACCCGCTGTGTGTAGTTGGCTGCCAAAGTGGCCATCCCATAATGCAGTGCTCCCTCAACAGCCCTCCAAAGCAAAGGCACTCCTTCATCACCTTTCCCTCAGTGCCTGTTCCACAGCATGGCCCTCCCTTGGTGTCCCACCCATCCACTCTCATCACCCTCCCTCACTACTGTTCCCTCACAAGCCCTTTCTAGCATGATGTTGCCTCACTGCCCTTCCCTCACCATCCCTCTCACAGTGTGCCTTTTCTCACTATACATCCGAGAACACGGCCTTCCCTCACAACCCCTCCCACAGCATGGCATTCCCTCACTGCCACTTCCTAAACACCCCACCCACAGCATAATCCTCTCTTGCTGCCCTTCCCTCATTGCCCCTCACATGGCATGCTCCTTTACCACCTCTAGTCTTCACTGAAGTATTCCACTTCTGTCACTTCTGGGCCCAGAGAGTAAATCGCTATCATTGTCTCCCCCCCCACCCCCCCCCCCCCACCCCTCATTGTATTCATATCGGGGCCCAGAGAGTAAATTGCTATCATTGCCTCCCCTCGGCCCCTGCTCTGTTTTCCTGACATGGTGCACAGCTGTTTGAGAACAATACTCCTTGCTTTTGAGAAAATGTAGAACACTTGTGGCATTTGCAGAGTGACAGCCACCCTTTGTTCCACTGAGCTGGACCCTTGGCCAAAACAAAACAGCCTTCAGTGACCATGAGACCCGCCCTCTGCACTGCCGAGCCACTCCAGATAATTGCCCTTCATCAGTTGCAGCTTCAAGCTGTAAGTGTGTATGTTACTGTGAACATCAGCCCTAAATGTAAATAGCAGCAAACAGCAGCCTGCAAAGACTTGTCCAGCGTAGAAACTACAACCCATCTCATCTAGGCCAACTGCCATCGCTATCTGTACTAAGCCCACCTGCCTGCATTAATTCCACATCCTTCTGAATGCCAGCTCATTCAAATATCTGTCCAGCTGCGCTTGCATGTTCTTCCTTTCCTGCTACCACCTCCTCTTCTGACAATTTATCCCAGATACCAACAACAAAAGCTAAGAAAAGACCACGCTATATACAGACACCTGAACAGTAATAAAGACGTGGTCTACAATTTACAACAGGAGATAGAAAATGTATGTCAATGGCAATGTTTTGATAGTCATGGGGATTTCAATATGCAGGTAGATTGGGAAAATCAGATTGGTACTGGGTACCAAGAGGGGGAAAGTTTCGAATACATATGAGATGACTTTTTAGAGCAGCTCGTGGCTGAGCCCACTAGGGGATCAGCTATTTCATACTGGTTTTTGAGCAATGAACCACAATTGATTAGGGAGCTTAGGTAAAGAAACCTATGAAGCCAGTGATCATAATATGATAAAATTTACCCTGCAATTTAGAGAAGGAGAAGATAAAGTCCATAAGACATAGGAGCAGAATTAGACCATTCAGCCCACCGAATCTGCTCCATCATTCCATCATGGCTGATCCCGGATGCCACTCAACCCCATTACACCTGCCTTCTCGCCATATCAGGAAATGATCAACTTCTGCCTTGAATATATGCAGGGACTTGGTCTCCACCACAGTCTGTGGCAGAGAATTCCACAGATTCACTACTCTCTGGCTAAAAGAACTCCTCCTTACCTCTGTTCTAACAGGTCTCCCCTCAATTTTGAGGTTGTGCTCTCTAGTTCTGGATATACCAACCATAGGAAACATCTTCTCCACATCCACCTTATCTAGTCCTTTCAACATTCGGTAGGTTTCAATGAGATCCCCCCATATTCTTCTAAATTCTAGTGAGTACAGGCCAAAAGCTGCTAAACGTTCCTCATATATTAACCCCGTCATTCCTGGAATCATCATCACGGACCTCCTCTGGACTCTCTCCAATGATAACACATCTTTTCTGAGATATGAGCCCAAAACTGTTGACAATACTCCAAGTTCAGCCTGACTAGTGTCTTATAAAGGCTCAGCATTATCTCCTTACTTTTATATTCTATTCCCTTTGAAATAAATAGCAACATTGTATTTGCCTTCTTCACCACAGATTAAACATATAGATTCACCTTCTGGGAGTCTTGCATGAGAACTCTGAAGCCCCTCTGCACATCTGGTGCTTGGATAATAGTCTGCACAATTGTTCAATTTACCAAAATGCATTATCATACATTTCTCAACACTGTTTTCCTTCAGCAACTATTTTGCCCATTCTTCCAATTTGTCTAAGTCCTACTGCAATCGCATTGCTTCCTCAGCACTACTACCCCTCTACCTGTCTTCACATCCTCTGCAAACTTTGCCATAAAGCCATCAATTCCAGTAGCTAAATCACTGACAATGTGAAAAGTAGTAGTCCCAATACTGACCCCTGAGGAACACCACTAGTCACTGGCAGCCAACTAGACAAGGCTCCCTTTTATTCCCACTTGCTGCCTCTTGCCTGTCAGCCATCTCCCTATCCATGCAAGTATCTTTCCTATAACTCCTCAGGTTTTTATCTTGTTAAGCAGCCTCATGTGTAGCACCTTATCAAATGCCTCTGAAAATCCAAGTCAATGACATCCAGTGCCTCTCCTTTGTCAGCCTTAGAACCACAGAACATTACAGCACAGAAACAGGCCTTTTGGCCCTTCTTGGCTGTGCTGAACCATTTTTCTGCCTAGTCTCACTGACCTGCACCTGGGCCATATCCCTCCAAACCCCTCTCACCCATATACCTGTCCAAGTTTTTCTTAAATGTCAAAAGTGAGCCCACATTCACCACTTCATCTGGCAGCTCATTCCACTCTCCCACCACTCTCTGCATGAAGAAGCCCCCCCTCCATGTTTCCTTTAAACTTTTCCCCTTCACCCTTAACCCATGACCTCTGTTTTTTTTCTCCCCTAACCTCAGTGGAAAAAGTCTGCTTGCATTCACTCTGTCTATACCCATCATAATTTTATACACCTCTATCAAATCACCCCTCATTCTCCTACACTCCAGGGAATAAAGTCCTAACCTATTCAACCTTTCTCTGTAACTCAGTTTCTCAAGTCCCGGCAACATCCTTGTAAACCTTCTCTGCACTCTTTCAACCTTATTAATATCCTTCCTGTAATTAGGTGACCAAAACTGCACACAATACTCCAAATTCGGTCTCACCAATGTCTTAAACAACCTCACCATTACATTCCAACTCTTATATTCAATACTTTGATTTATAAAGGCCAATGTACCAAAAGCTCTCTTTACTACCCTTTCTACTTGTGACACCACTTTTAGGGTATTATGTATCTGTACTCCCAGATCCCTGTGTTCTACTGCACTCCTCAGTGTCCTACCATTTACCTTGCATGTTCTACCTTGGTTTGACCTTCCGAAGTGCAATACCTCACACTTGTCCGCATTAAATTCCATCTGCCATTTTTCAGCCCATTCCTCCAACTGGTCCAAATCCCTCTGCAAGCTTTGAAAACCTTCCTCACTGTCCACTACACCTCCAATCTTTGTATCATCAGCAAATTTGCTGATCCAATTTGCCACATTATCATCCAGATCATTGATATAGATGACAAATAACAATGGACCCAGCACTGATCCCTGTGGCACACCACTAGTCACAGGCCTCCACTCAGAGTAGCAATCCTCCACTACCACTCTCTGGCTTTTTCCAATGAGCCAATGTCTAATCCAATTTACTACCTCTCCATGTATACCTAGCGACTGAATCTTCCTAACTAACCTCCCATGCGAGACCTTGTCAAAGGCCTTACCTATACAACATCCACTGCCTTCCCTTCATCCACTTTCCTGGTAACTTCCTCAAAAAACTCTAACAGATTGGTTAAACATGACCTACCACGCACTTGGTAACCTTGCCTGTTACTTCCTCAAAGATCTCTAACAGATTTGTCAGGCAAGGTTTCCTTTGACAGAAACCATGCTGATTTTGACTCATTTTATCATTAGTCTCCAAGAACCCCGAAACCTCATCCTTAATAATAGACTGTTACATGTGAGTTATGCTTCTCCTTCTCAAACTGCAGTTAGGAATTCAACCATATTATGATCACTGCTTCCTAAGGATTTCTTTATATTAAGTTCCCTAATAAGATATGAGTTATTACACAACACCCAATCTAATATAGCCTTTCCCCAGTAGGCTCAAGCACAAGCTGCTCTAAAAAGCCATCATGTAGGCACACAACAAATTCTCTCTCTTGCGATCTGAAACCAACCTGATTTTCCCACTCCCCTGCATATTGAAGACCCCTATTACAATTGTGACTTTACCCTTATTACATGCCTTTTCCAGCTCCCACAACTTGGCTACTATCTGGAGGCCTACTGTATATGTGATTCCTATGATTTTTTTTTACCATTGCAGTTTCTTAACTCCACCCACAAAGATTCAACACTCTCTGGCCCTATGTGACCTCTTTTTAAAGATGGAATTCCATCTCTTACCAATAGAGTCACACTACTGACTGTCATTTCGATACAAAGTATATCCTTTGATGTTAAGCTCCCAACTATGGCCTTCTTTCAGCCACGAGTCAGTGATGCCCACGATGTCATACCGACCAATCTCTAACTGCACCACAAGTTCATCCACCTTATTCCAAAAGCCATGTACTTTTAAATACAGCTCCTTCAGTCCTACATTATTCGCCCTTTTGAATTTTGCCTCTGTGGTACAATTTAACTCTTTGCTCTGTCTGCATTTGTACCCAATCATTGACTTGTCCTTCCTTACATTCATGTTGCACCCATCATCTACTTGTAAATCTGCTGCTCATCCTCAGCTTTATCATACTGGTTCCCACCCCCCTGCCGTATTAGTTTAAACTACTCACAAAAGCTCTAGCAAACTTGCCTGCAAGGATCTTCGTCCCCTTCAGATTCAAATGCAATCCGTCCCTTTTGTACAGGTCCTATCCTCACTGTGTCGTGTCACAGGCAACAATTTTGAGATCACTACCCTTCAAGTAGTGCATCTCAGCTTCCTTCTTGACTCCTGTATTCTGTTTTCAGGACCTCCTCCCTTTATCTACCAATGTTGTTGGTGCCAAAACGTACCTCGACTTCTGGCTGTTCACCCTCCTTTTTCAGGATATTGTGGATGCATTCAGAAACATCGCAGACCCTGACACCTGGGAGGCAAACTACATTCCTTGTTTCTTTTTTGTGTGCACAGAATCGCCTATCTGTCCCCTTAACTATAAAGTCCCCTTTTACTACTGCCATCCTCTTCAGTTCCCTACCCTTCTGAGCCACAGGGCCAGACTCAGTGCCAGAGGCACAGCTGCTGTTGCTTCCCCTGTTAAGTTGCCCTGTCAACAGTACTCAAAATGGAGTACTTGATGTTGAGGGGGATGGCCGCAGGGGTGCTCTCCACTATCTGAGGTTCTCCCTTCCCTCTCCCGACAGTCACCCATTTATCTGTCTCCTTTAGCCTTGGGGTGACCCTGTAGTTCCTGTCTATCACCTCTTCACTTTCCCTAACAAGCTGAAGATCATTGAGCTGTAGTTCTAGTTCCTTAACACAGTCTCTAAGGAGCTGCAGGTATGGCCATCGGGGAGGCTGGGAGTCCCCTGGAAATTCCACATCTGACACCCAGAACAGGACACTGGCTCTGTAGACATGCCCCCTATTCTCTCAAGACCTAAATAAGAAATAAGATACAAGAAATAAAGAATGGACTTATCTCCTTACCTTACCTTCGCCTGTTCTCGCCGAAGACCTGATGAGCCAAAGCCTTACCACTCTACTCAGACCATTCCCATGACAACCGCTCCTACAATGGACGGTATCCCTCTTCTATAGAGATTCGGTTTTTAATGCTCTTTGCCGGACTTGCACCGGGAATGTTTCTACTGAGGGGCATCCTTTTAGAACAGAGATGAAGAGGAATTTCTTTAGCCAGAGAGTGGTGAATCTGGGGAAGTCATTGCCACAGGCAGTAGTTGTGTATATTTAAGGCAGAGGGTGATAGATTCTTGATTGGTCAGGACATGAAGGGATATGGGGAGAAAGCAGAGAGAGGACATTTGGATCAGCCATGATGAAATGGCAGAGCAGATTCGATGGGCCAAATGGTCTTATTAATCATTCATTCCTGCCGTCTCTCAACAAAGTTTCAGTAATGACTAAAACATACTATTTCCAAGTACTGATCCATGCTCTGCTCATCACCTGTACTCATAATACTCCTAGCATGCAAAATATATACCCTGCAAAATATCCAAGCCATCATACCTGTTGTTTTAATTATGCCTTTCAATACTTGCCCTGACATCTGCCTTCTGGTCCAAACCTTTCCTTACTGATCTGGGGCTCCAGTTTCCAGCCCCCTGCTAAACTAATTTAAATTCTCATGAGTAGCATCAGCAAGCCCTGTGGCCAGACTATAATTTGGTTCATCCCCTTTAGTTCATGAGCAACCCGTTCCTCTTGAACAGGTCGCTCCTTCCCCAGAGAAGGTTCCAATGATCCATCTCTGCAGCCACTCATTCCTCCAGCTCTCACCCCATTCCTATCTGCACTAGCCCATGGCACAGGGAGTAATTCCCTTGGAAGTCCTTCTTTTCAGCCTCTTTCCTAACTCTATATTGGAGCCAATATGCACCATTATCTCTGACTGTTCCCTCTCCCCCTTGATAATATCCAGCAGACACCCCAATAATCATGGACTCCAGCACCCAGGAGGCAACACACCATCCTGGTGTCTCTTTTGCAGCAACAGAATGTCCTTTCTGTTCCACTATCTTTCGAGTCCCCTATAACTACCTCACTGTCTGACTTTACCCTTCCTTGTTGAGCCTCAGAGCCGGCTACAGTGCCACTGCCTAGCTGCTCCTGCGCTCTGATGCGACATCCCTCCGGCAGTATCCAAAGGAGGATACTTGTTGCTGAGGGGAATGGCCACAGGGGAACCCTGCACTGACTTCTTAATCCCCTTACCTCTCCTGGTGGTTACCCATCTGTTGTCCGAAGCCTGTACTCTGGATGTGACCACCTCTTCAAAAGACTTGTCTACAATTTCTTCGGCCTCCTGAATGATCCTGAGTATATCCAACTCCTTGGCTCAATCAATCAGGCGCTGTACTTCCCATAGATGTAGTCAACAGGGAAACCATCAGGTATCCCGAATTCCCACATTTGACGGGAGGAGCAGTCTATCCTGACTACTTTTTGTTAAAAAAGAGAAAGGCTTGCCTCTTAACTATGCCTTTGCCTATTCACGCAGAAGCCTGTTAATCCAAAGACTTTCCACTCTATCACTAGCACACTCCAACAATGCCACTTCACTTAAGCCTATCCTCCTTTCATTTGCAGCTGAGTTTAGGCCTCTGACGCCAACATTTTTGGTACAAAAAGACTGGCCTTGCCAAGATCTGTTCTTCTTATCCTCTCTCTTCTGACATCCATGGAACTCTGACACCGATACATACTCCTCTTATAACCATATAACCATATAACAATTACAGCATGGAAACAGGCCATCTCGGCCCTTCTAGTCCGTGACCAACGCTTACTCTCACCTAATCCCACTGACCCGCACTCAGCCCATAACCCTCCATTCCTTTCCTGTCCATATACCTATCCAATTTTGCTTTAAGTGACAATACCAAACCTGCCTCTACCACTTCTACTGGAAGCTCATTCCACACAGCTACCACTCTCTGAGTAAAGAAATTTCCCCTCATGTTACCCTTAAACTTTTGCCCCCTAAGTCTCAACTCATGTCCTCTTGTTTGAATCTCCCCTACTCTCAATGGAAAAAGCCTATCCATGTCAACTCTATCCCCCTCATAATTTTAAATACCTCTATCAAGTCCCCCCTCAACCTTCTACGCTCCAAAGAATAAAGACCTAACTTGTTCAACCTTTCCCTGTAACTTAGGTGCTGAAACCCAGGTAACATTCTAGTAAATCTTCTCTGTACTCTCTCTATTTTGTTGACATCTTTCCTATAATTTGGTGACCAGAACTGTACACAATACTCCAAATTCGGCCTTACCAATGCCTTGTAGAATTTTAACATTACATCCCAACTCCTATACTCAATGCTCTGATTTATAAAGGCCAACATACCAAAAGCTTTCTTCACCACCCTATCCACATGAGATTCCACCTTCAGGGAACTATGCACCATTATTCCTAGATCACTTTGTTCTACTGCATTCTTCAATGCCCTACTATTTACCATATATGTCCTATTTGGATTATTCCTACCAAAATGTAGCACCTCACACTTATCAGCATTAAACTCCATCAGCCATCGCTCAGCCCACTCTTCTAACTGGCCTAAATCTCTCTGCAAACTTTGAAAACAAAAGCCGCCAAAAAAAACAGTTTTACTCAATTCTGCTCTTTTTATACTCACACTCCAAACTTCGATAGGCCTCCGATGCCAAACATTAGAATAGATATGGGGGGATTTCAATATGCAAGTAGATTGGGAAAATCAGGTAGATGCTAGATCCTAAGAAAGGGAATTTGTAGAATGTCTATGAGATGGCTTTTTAGAGCAGCACATTGAAGAGGTTATTAGGGATCAGCTATTCTGGATTGGGTGTTGTGCAATGCACCAGAATTGATTAGAGATCTTATGGTAAAAGAACCCTTGGGGAAAGAGATCGTAATACACCTGACAGAGGTGTACAAGATGATAAGAGGCTTTGATCGTGCGGATAGTCAGAGGCTTTTCCCAGGGCTGAAATGGCTAACACAAGAAGGCACAGTGGGTAAGTTTTTTATGCCGAGAGTGATGAGTGTGTGGAATGGTCTGCCAGCAGCGGTGGTGGAGGTGGAAATGATAGGGACTTTTAAAAGTTAATAGGAAGTTAGTTTGTGAAGCCATTAAAAACTAAAAGAAAGCAACTTAAAAAGGTAAAAACAAGGAAAAGATGAAATACAAAAATAATCTAGCCAATAATATTAGAAGATAGCAGAAGTTTCTTCAGATATATAAAGTGTAAAAGAGAGTAGTTATTGGAACACTGGAAAACAATGCTGGAGAGGTAGTCATGGGAGACAAGGAAAAGGTGGATGAGTTGAATAACAGTGCAAGACATCAGTGTAAGCCGGAAGTTTGAGAGTGTCATTGCGCAGAAGTGAGTGACATTGCCATTACCAGGGAAAAATGCTTGGGAAACTAAAAGGTCTGAAGATAGATAAGTCACCTGGACCAGATGGTGTACACCCCAGGGTTTTGAAAGAGGTGGCTGAAGAGATTGTCGAGGCATTAGTAAAAGAATTGATTACTTCTGTATGGTTGTGAAGGGCTGGAAAATTGCAAATGTCACTTCACTCTTCAAGAAGGGAAAGAGGCAGAAGAAAGGAAATTATCGGTCAGTTAGTTGACAGTGGCACGTGATAAAATAGGCCGTAATCAGCATGGTTTCCTTATGGTGAAAATCTTGTCTGATAAATCTGTTGGAATTCTTTGAAGACATAACAAGCAGGATAGATAAAAAGGAGAGTCAGTTAATCTTGTGCACTTGAGTTTTCAGAAGGCCTTTGACAAGATGCCACATAGGAGGCTGCTTAACAAGATAAGAGTCACGGTGTTACAGAAAAGGTTCTAGCATGAATAAAGCAGTGGCTGATTGGCAGGTGGAAAACAGTGGGAATAAAGGAACCTTTTCCAGTTGGCTGCCAATGACTAGTGGTGTTCCATGAGAGTCTGTGTTAGGACTGCTTCTTTTCACTTCAAATGTCAATGACTTGGGTGACGGAATTGATGACGTTGTGGCCAAGGTTGCGGACAATATGATAGATGGAGGGACAGGTAGTTTTGAGGAAATAATGAGGCTACAGAAGGACTTACACAGATTAGGAGAATGGGCAAAGAAGTGGCAGATGGAATACAGTATTACAAGTATTCACTTTAATGTTACTGGTTATGCACTTTGGTAGAAAAATAAAAGGGTACACTATTTTCTGAAAGGAAAGAAAATTCAAAAATCTCAGGTGCAAAGGGACTTGGGATTCCCTAAAGGTTAATTTGCAGGTTGAGCCTGTGGTGAGGAAGGCAAATGCAATGTTAGCATTAATTTCAAAAGAACTCAAATGTAAAAGCAAAGATGTAATGTTGAGGCTTTATAAAGCAATGGAAGGGCTTCACTTGGATTATTGCAAGCAGTTTTGAGCCCTTTTTCTAAAAAGGGAGCTGCTGACATTGGAGAGGGCTCAACTGAAGTTCATGAAAATAATTCCGGGATTGAAAGGCTTGTCACATGAGGAGTGTTTGATGGCTCTCGGCCTATATTCACTGGAGTTCAGAAGACTGTGGGGGGGTGGGGGGGGGGAATCTAATTTAAACATCAAATATTGAAAGATCTCAACAGAGTTGATGTGGAGAGGATGTTTCCTATGGTGCAGGACTCTAAGACCAGAGGACACAGTGTATGAATAGAGGGATGTCAATTTAGAACAGAGATAAGGAAGAATTTATTTAGAAAGTGGTGAAACTGTGGAATTAATTGGAACAAGTGGCTGTAAAGTTCAAGTCATTGGGTATATTTAAGGTAGAGGTTGATAGATTCTTGATTAGTCAGGGCATGAAGGGATATGGGGAGAAGGTAGGAGATTGGTACTGCCATGATAAAATGGCAGAGCAGACATGATGGGCCAAAGGGCCTTATTCTGCTCGTATATCTTATAACTTTTTATCACTGAAACTAGTCTCCCCACTATGGATTCTGTCTATACTTCTCACTGTCTCAGTAGAACAGCGAGTAAAATCAATGACAGAAATTCTCTCTTCTCCTCATACAGAAGATACCAAAGTCTGAAAGCATGCTCAAGGACAACTTGGATCCAGCTGTTGTAAGTCTATTGCATGTTTCCCTAGTACGATGAGATAGACTTCTGAACTCAAAATCTATCCTGTAGTGATTTTGCATTTCCTGCAAAGCACTTTCTCTGTATCTATAAAACTTCTTTCTTCACTCTGTTATTGGTTTACCTTGCACTACTTCAATACACTGTTGTAAAGAAAAAAAGAATTTCTGGATGTATACTACATACATTTCTCTGATATTAAATGTACCTATTAAAACCTAATGAATTGATATTAATAACATTATGCAAAATGTGTTTTCCCTGTATCATGGTATACATGAAAATAATTGGGCAATTTCTCAATTTACCAATAGCAATTTGAAGAAATTATGGAAACACATGCTTCCAAAGATAAAGATTGGGATTCAGATTGTATAAAGGGCTATTAAGTATGAATTCAGGAAAATTTGGAAAGTCTATGATTAAATGTATAAAGCTTTGCTTTAAGGGATAATCAGCAGTAGCGACGTCAAAGACCTACTACAGAAGAGGTAGACCCTGAGGCAGGGTCTCAGAGGAGAACCTGCCAAGTCCAAATCCTAGCCACGTTCATCCAGAGTGGTAATATCCAAAAACATTTTGTGAGATTTGGAAGTTATGGACATAAAACAGAGAGTTGAGCCAGTAACTAAAATACTAAAGAGTTCAGTAACTGTTTCAGACTACGTGCTGAATCTTTTGAGTTGTTTCAAACAATCCTAATTAATAAGGAAGTACAGTTTTTAAGTGGAAGTATTGTCTGGCATGTTTGATTGTGTGCTATGTTTAATTGGATATTGTCCCACAAGATGAGAAGTAAACATTCACTAGGGAGACCATTATATGTGAATAGATCAGCACCCATATCAACAAGATATGAAAACATTTCTTCAATCAACATTTCTAATTATAATAGATTTTCTGCGAAAAGCGTGGCAATATCACATCCCATTTTATTCCCTCTCCCATTCTTTGATATCCTAACCAATTCTCCAATTATTTCTATTTCCCACTCCAATAATGTTGCATTACTTCATTATCTATGTTGTTCTTCACGATCAACATAATTTCACTACAATCCTTCAAAGTTCAAAGTCAATTTATTTTCAAAGTCCTTAGACATTACCATCTACTACCTTGAGATTCATTTTCTTGAAGGCATTTGCTGAGAAAAAAAACATGAAATACAATCGAATTTATGAAAAAAAGCATAGACTAAGGCTGACAAATGCAACACACTTAATGCTGGAGGACACTGTCCTGAAGAAGGGTTTTGACCTGAAACATCAACTGTACTCTTTTCCCTGCTTGGCCTGCTGAGTTCCTCCAGCATTTTGTGTGCATTGCTTTGGATTTCTAGTATCTGCAGATTTTCTCTTGTTTGGAAAGGCTGACAAACAACCGGGGCCGCTGCATTCGGACACAGCAGCCACTCCTGGTCCAATCAAAGGTGCATTTGCTTGTATTGTACACGTTTATTTAAGATAGTGAGTCACTACTGGATAGAAATATCAAGTATTGCAGCTCTATCCATTAGCAAATCACTCAATAACGATGGAGCTGGGCGTGTTGCTGCTTGGACTTTTTCTGCACCGTTGGATGGTGCGAAGTTTGAGTGATTTTCTTAGATGATTTTACTGTGATCGCAAGTCCCTGTTTGACACGGGTAACGTAGAATACTGCAAGCCTGCTTCAGTGTTTCACTGGCAAGACCAATGACGTGGGAACTGTGTTGGCTCGATTGTGATGAGGATGCCTACTGCAGTTGCCTAGAGGAGATGCCTAGGCAGAGTAGGAGAGAGCAGGGCCATCTGAGGGCTTGCTGGAATCCGTACTGGGTTGTAGGCTCATCCTCGTCGTTGCTGCCCTCCAGTGTTCTTTCAGAACTGCCTGTCATTGTTTTGTCAGTGCTGCCCTCTGCTGTTCGGTCAGTGGAAGAACAAGCTGGACCAGAACATGCCACTCATTTTTTTCTGGACTGCACGTTTTTTCTAAACGCAATACATTCTGCAGATGCTGGAAAGCCAAGTCAACACACACAAAATGCTGAAGGAACTCAGCAGGTTAGGCATCATTTATGGAATTTAAAAAACAGTCGACGTTTTGGACCTGGACACTTCTTCAGGTATGTTTTTCTGCTATTATAACCATATGTGCATTTGTGCTATGTGCTGTGTACTATGTGCAGTGTCCTGAGGGCTTTTGGTAATGTGATTGGAACCTTGGCACTGGAGGAATGCTGTTTCTCTTGTCTATATTCATGTATGGTTGAATAATAATTAAACTTGAACTTAAACCAGTTTAAAAAAGAACACAAACTGTGCAAATTAAAAATTCAGAGGAAGTGAGCCTGTTAGTTGTAGATTCAGTACAGTCTAGTAGTGATTGAAATTATCAGACAGACAGACAGACATACTTTATTGATCCCAAGGGAAATTGGGTTTTGTTACAGCCGCACCAACCAAGAATACTGAAGAAATATGGCAATATGAAACCATAAATAATTAAATAATTACACGTTAATCATGCCCAGTGGATATAAGTCCAGGACCAGCCATTGGCTCAGGGTGCCTGACACTCCTAGGGAGGAGTTGTAAAGTTTGATGGCCATAGGTAGGAATGACTTCCTATGACGCTGTGTTACATGAGCGTCAGTATGGCAGTATCCATGCCATTTCAGGAGTCGGATAGTTGTAAAGTTATAACTGTTTCTGAACCTGTTGAAGTAGAACCTCAGGTTTCTGTACCTTCTTTTCGAAGGTAGTAGCAAGAAGAGCGCATTGTTCAGATATTGAGAGTGTTTTGTGATGGATGTTGCTTTCTTGTGGCAGTGCTCCATGTAAAGGTACTCAGTGCTGGGTAAGACTTCGCTTGTGCTGAACTAGAATGAATCCACTACATTTTGTAGCATTTTCAATTCCTGCATTTCGGTGCCTGTGTCCCAGGCCTTGATACAACCAGTGAACTTACTCTCCACTGTGCTTCTCTCGAAGTTTGTCAAGGTGTTTGGTGATACACTGTATCCATGCAAACTTATGCAAAGGAAGAGACACTGTCATGCCTTCTTTATGATGGCACATACATGCTGGTCCTATGATAAATCCTCTGATATGACAACACCAGGGCTTTAAGGCTACTTACCCACTCCACCTATGTTCCCCAAAAGCAGACTGGCTTATGGATCTCCTGCTTCTTCTTCATGTAGTCGATAATCAGCTCTTTGCTTTTGCTGATCTTCAGTAACAGTTTGTTGTAATGCTACCACTCAACCAGGTTTTCAATCTCCTTCCTAGATGCCTAATCATCACCACCTTTGTTTCAGCTAACAACAGTGGTGTCATCAGTAAACTTAAATACCAAATTGGAGTTGTACTTAGTGACAAAATTATAGGTATAAAGTGTATAGAACAGACAGAGCAAACAGAGAAAGCAGACAGAGAAAGAGAGACTTATCTACCTACAGACCTTTCAGTTTCCCTAGAACCTGCTCCCTAATCATGAATCCTGACACCTGGAACTCCCACCATACTGCTAGTGTCTTCCACAGTGAAGACTGATGCAAAATACTATTCAGTTCAGTTCATCTGCTATTTTTTGTCCCCCATTACTACCTCTCCAGCATCATTTTCAAGTGGACAAAATATCCACTCTCACCACAAACAAGAGAAAATCTGCAGATGCTGGAAATCCAAGCAACACACACAAAATGCTGGAGGAACTCAGCAGGCCAGGCAGCATCGATAGGAACCTGCCGAAGAGTTTCGGCCCGAAACATTAACTGTACTTTTTTCCCATAGATGCTGCCTGGCCTCACCTCTCCATACTTTATGTACCGTATCTGAAAAATATTTTGGCATCCTCTTTTGTATTATTGGCTTGCTTACTTTCGTATTCCAACTTTACCTTCTTACTGACTTTTTTAGTTGGCTTTTGTTAGTTTTTTAAAGTTTCTCAATCCTCCAACTTCCCACTAAATTTTGCTCTGTTATATGCCCTTTCTTTGGCTTTTATGTTGGCTTTCACTTCTCTTGTTAACCACAGTTGTGTCATTTTTTTTTTAGAATACATCTTCCTCTTTGGGATATATATATACTGTGCCTTCCAAATTATTTCCAGAATTTCCAGCCACTGCTGCTCTGCCATCATCCCTGCCAGTGTTCTTTTCCAATCAATTGTGGCCAACTCTTCTCTCATGCCTCTGTAATTCCCTTTGCTCCACTGTAATACTGATACATCTGACTTTAACTTCTTCTCAAATTTCAGGGTGAATTCAATCATATATTGATCACTTTCCCCAAAGTGTTCTTTTACCTCAAGCTCTCAGTTCAATTCTGGTTCATTGTACAACATCCAATCCAGAATAGCTGATCCTCTAGTGGGCTCAACCACGAGCTGCTCTGGAAAGTCATCTCATAGGCACTCTGGAAATCCCCCCTCATGTAATCCAGCACCAATCTGATTTTCCCAATCTACCTGATTATTGAAGTCCCCTTTGATTATTGTAACATTGCCCTTTTGGCATGTATTTTCTAACTACGATTGTAATTTGTAGACCACATCTTTGCTACTGATTGGAGGACTGTATGCAACTCCCATCAGGGTCTTTTTACCTTTGCAGATCCTTAGCTCAATCCACAATGATTCAACACCTTATGGTTTGAACATGAATGGAAGAGAACAAAAGTTACCTGAGGCATGAAGTTGCATAGCTTTTGGACCAGAGCCAATAAGATAGTGTTATAGGTCAGTCAGATTACCCTTAGCCAATAACATTGAAATACAACATTTAAACTGGTAAGGAATGAATATAAATGCAGACACTTTGAATGCAAAAGTTGCAATACTTCTCCCACTATCATGGATGTGGAGGACCCCATGGACACTTGGAGATCAGAGCAGAACCATGAGGAATACTTGGCCAGCATAGCCTGATATTACCTTTTCTATTGACAGACAGACAGACATACTTTATTGATCCTGCAGGAAATTGGGTTTCGTTACAGCTGCACCAACCAAGAATAGTGAAGAAATATAGCAATATAAAACCATAAATAATTAAATAAAAATAAGTTAATCATGCCAAATGGAAATAAGTCCAGGACCAGCCTATTGCTCAGGGTGACTGACACTCCGAGGGAGGAGTTGTAAAGTTTGATGGCCACAGGTAGGAATGACTTCCTATGATGCTCAGTGTTACATCTCGGTGGAATGAGTCTCTGGCTGAATGTACTCCTATGCCTAACCAGTACATTATGGAGTGGATGAAAGTCATTATCCAAGATGGCATGCAACTTGGACAGCATCCTCTTTTCAGACACCACCGTCAGAGAGTCCAGTTCCACACCCACAACATCACTGGCCTTACAAATGAGTTTGTTGATTCTGTTGGTGTCTGCTACCCTCAGCCTGCTGCCCCAGCACACAACAGCAAACATGATAGCACTGGCCACCACAGCCTTGTAAAACATCCTCAGCATCGTCTGGCAGATGTTAAAGGACCTCAGTCTCCTCAGGAAATAGAGACGGCTCTGACCCTTCTTGTAGACAGCCTCAGTGTTCTTTGACCAGTCCAGTTTATTGTCCACTTGTATCCCCAGGTATTTGTAATCCTCCACTATGTCCACACTGACCCCTTGGATGGAAACAGGGGTCACCAGTGCCTTAGCCCTCCTCAGGTCCATCACCAGCTCCTTAGTCTTTTTCACATTAAGCTGCAGATGATTCTGCTCGCACCATGTGACAAAGTTTCCCACCGTAGCCCTGTACTCAGCCTCATCGCCCTTGCTGATGCATCCAACTATGGCAGAGTCATCAGAAAACTTCTGAAGATGGCAAGACTCTGTGTTGTAGTTGAAGTCCGAGGTGTAGATGGTGAAGAGAAAGGGAGACAGGACAGTCCCCTGTGGAGCCCCAGTGCTGCTGACCACTCTGTCTGACACACAGTGTTGCAAGCGCACGTACTGTGGTCTGCCAGTCAGGTAATCAGTAATTCTTTGACTGTTCATGGTGGGTCAGGAAAATTTAGTAAGTATGTACAAAGGTTTACATTTGTATAAATTCATGTGCTTTTTCATTGAGACAATGAAGTTCCTCGTCAGTAATTTCAGATTCCTTTTATGCCTCTCTGATCATTATTATTAAGGAGTAGATCCTTGTAACAGAATTGGCATTCTGGTGTTGGCTTGAGGATAAATCTCTCTGTTGAGTCAGCGGGAGACTCCAGATGGACCACGTATGTGATAAAAGGGTGATCTGGTGCTGGATACTCAGTTATTACTTACCCAGGATGAAGAATTTTGGGAAGTCTGCAAGTCAGGAGGACTTGGGTTGTTTTCATTGAAGAGGTCTCCTCCAGAAATACATATTGGGGAAATGGCCACCATACAGGGAATATGCTGGTCACATTCACACTGAAGGGAAAACCACTGGTGAAGTTCTTTTGACAATTGATCATGGGAAATTATCAGACAAGGAACTTAAATGGTTATAGAAGTCAGTAGTAGATGTCTGTCTAATTGAGGATTTGACATTTCAGCACTTCAATCTGCAGTTTCAGCTGTGATAATGTGAGTATTTAGACCTGGAACTACACAGAAAACAGTTCATATAATCTGAATCCTAACATAGATCAGAGATTAGAGTCACAGAAGGGTCAGTGTCTGGAAATTTGGGTAATGTGAGAATGTCTTGCTTTAAACTTGCTAAATGTTTACTTGTGTGCAATGAATAGCTTCCAACATTTATTTGTTTTAAAGACCTCATAAGGCATGCTCTCCAATCCAGGCAACATCCTTGTAAATCTCCTCTGCACTCTCTCTATAGTATCCACTATATTGCTAACATTGCATTTCCTTCCTCACCACAGACTCAACCTACAAATTAACCTTTAGGGAATCCTGCACAAGCCCCTTTGCATCTCAGTTTTTTTGTGTATTTTCTCTCTATTTAGAAAAGTCAACCCTTTCATTTCTTCTACCAAAGTGCATGACCATACACTTCCTGACACTGTATTCCATCTGCCACTTCATTCCTCATTCTCTTATTCTGTTTAAGTCCTTCTGTAGCCTCTCTACTTCCTCAAAACTACAAGCCCCTTCCACTTATCTTCATATCATCTGAAAACCCTGCAACAAAACAATCAATTCCATTATTCAAATCATTGATATATACTGTCAAAAGAATCAGCCCTAACATATACTCCACTAGTTACTGGCAGCCAACCAGAAAAAGCTCCTTTTATTCCGACTCTTTGCCTCCTTGTAAATCAGTCAATTGTTTTATCCATGTAGAATATTTCCTTTAATACCATGGACTCATAGCTTGTTAAGCATCCTCATGAGTGGCACCTTATCAAAGGCCTTCTGAAATTCCAGGTACACAACATCAACCAATTCTCCTTCGTTTATCCTGCTGTTATTTCTTCAAAGATTTCAACAGAGGATGTTAATATGTCAGGGGCCCACACCTAGCCAAATTGTCTTTTCCTTTGTTCTTTGAAAAAATGTTTAAAAGTGGGAATTAACTGTTTATTCTGAGTTTCGCAGTTACTTGTGAATGTTCTGAAGGAAGAAAAGATCAAGAAACATGTCAGTGTTGTCTGTGTTTTCGGTTTGTGTTTCATTATTTGTTTTCCATGGAATTGATTTTAGAGAAAGACCCGGATTCCCCACTGGCCTCATGAAATCCAGGTTAAGGAGATCAAAATCTGAGCATTTCAATTCCAGATATGAGATGCCCACATTTCAGAGCAAAATGGGCATTCAGGGAAATTTCTCACTGGTGGACAAATAAACTTGGAATTTGAAATTAACATTTTGGGAAGATTGGAATACTTGGGGAGCAATCATAACAGTTGCTTTTACGAACACCTCTGCTTTCTTTCACAGAACATGAAATATGTTGCTCAAGACTTTTAACATATTGATTTTGAGTTTCAGATTCCTTGGAAAATAGTTTTGAAGCAATCAGTATTTTGTCATATAAATTGCAAATGGAAGTTGAACTGAAACATTAGACTAATCCAGACAGCTTTTCAGCATTCATTCCCGCACCATCTTAAAGTAGAAATTTATCCAGCTATTGCTGGATGTTCAAATTAAAACGTCTTAGTCAGTCAGCAGTATTGCACCCATATTGTACTGTCTCAGTATTTTTATATTTGTGTGCTGTAGCACTTACTTTTTATTAGCAGTTATTTTGTAAATAACACTATTCTTTGCATTTCTGGTTACAAACCCCATTTCCAGAAAAGTTGGGATATTTTCCAAAATGCAATAAAAACAAAAATCTGTGTTATGATAATTCACGTGAACCTTTATTTAACTGACAAAAGTACAAAGAAAAGATTTTCAATAGTTTTACTGACCAACTTAATTGTATTTTGTAAATATACACAAATTTAGAATTTGACGGCTGCAACACAGTCAACAAAAATTGGGACAGAGGCATGTTTACCATTGTGTTACATCACCTTTCCTTTTAATAACACTTTTTAATTGTTTTGGAACTGAGGATACTAATTGTAGTAGATTTGCAATTGAAAACTTTGTCCATTCTTGCTTAATACAAGACTTCAGCTGCTCAACAGTCCGTGGTCTCCGTTGTCTGATTCTCTTCTTCATGATGCGCCATACATTTTCAAAAGGAGACAGATCTGGACTGGCAGCAGGCCAGTCAAGCACACGCACTGTGTGTCTACAATGCCACGCTGTTGTAGCCCATGCAGAATGTAGTCTGGCATTGTCCTGCTGAAATAAGCATGGACATCCCGGGAAGAGACGTCGCCTTGATGGCAACATATGTCTCTCTAAAATCCTAATATACGCCTCAGAGTCAATGGTACCTTCACATACATGCAACTCACCCATGCCGTGGGCACTGATGCACCCCCATACCATCACAGATGCTGGCTTTTGCACCTTTCTCTGATAACAATCAGGATGGTCGTTTTCATCTTTGGCATGGAGAACTCGATGCCCATTTTTTCCGAAAACTAGCTGAAATGTGGACTCATCTGACCACGGCACACGGTTCCACAGTCTTTCGGTCCATCTGAGATGAGCTCGGGCCCAGAGAACTTGCTGGCGTTTCTGCATAGAGTTGATGTGTGGCTTCCTTCTTGCGTAATACAGTTTCAAGTTTCATTTCTGGATGCAGCGACGGACTGTGTTAAGTGACAATGGTTTTCTGAAGTACTCCCGAGCCCAGGTGGCTATAATTGTCACAGTAGCATGATGGTTTCTTAGGCAGTGCTGCCTGAGGGCTCGAAGATCACGCGCATTCAACAGTGGCTTCCGACCTTGCCCTTTACGCACTGAGCTGTCTCTGAATCTTTTCACAATATTATGTACCGTAGATGTTGAAAGACCTAAATTCTCTGCAATCTTGCATTGGGAAATGTTCCTTTTGAACTGACTAACAATTCTCTCACGAATTTTGGCACAAAGGGGTGAGCCACGACCCATCCTTGCTTGCAAAGACTGAGCCTTTGATGGACGCTACTTTTATACCCAGTCATGATACCTCACCTGCTACCAATTAGCCTGTTTAACGTGGAGTCTTCCAAACCGGTGATAATTGAATATTCTGTGCACTTTTCAATCTTATTTTAACTATGTCCCAACTTTTGTTGAGTGTGTTGCAGCCATCAAATTCTAAATTTGTGTATATTTACAAAATACAATTAAGTTGGTCAGTAAAACTATTGAAAATCTTTTCTTTGTACTTTTGTCAGTTAAATAAGGGTTCACGTGAATTAACACATCACAGATTTTTATTGCATTTTGGAAAATATCCCAACTTTTCTGGAAATGGGGTTTGTAGATGCTGACTGTATTTTATTGGCTTTGTATCTGTACTCCGCACAACGAATAAAGTTGAATCTAATCTAAAATCTTTGACAGATTTTATAGATGTGTAGTGAAGAATGTACTGACTGGCCGCATCATGACCTGGTCTGGGAACACCAATAACTTTGAACCAAAAATCGTACAAAAGGTAGTGAATTTGGTCCAGTACATCAAAGGTAAAGCTCTCCCAACCATTGAGCACATCTACATGAAAAACTGCCATAGGAAAGCAGAATCAGTCATCAAAGATCCTCACCACCCAGGCCATGCTCTTTTTCTCGCTGCTGCCATCAGGTAGAAGGTACAAGAGGCTCAGAACTCACACCACCAGATTCAAGAACAGTTACTACCCCGTAACAATCAGACTCTTGAACAAAAGGAGATAACTATACTCATCTGTTGAGATGTTCCCACAACCAATGATCTCACTTTACACAGAACCTATGGCACTATGGTAAAGGAGACAGAGTTGTGATCACTACCTCCAAAATGCTCTCCCACCAAGAGATCTGACACCTGACCGGGTTCATTTTAAGGACTCTTTATGTTCTCGTTACTTGTTGCTATTTATTTATATTTGCATTTGCACAGTTTGTTGTTTTCTGCACTCTGGTTGATCTTTCATTGATCCTGTTACAGTCACAACTCTACAGATTTGCTCAGTATGCCTGCAGGAAAATAAATCTCAGGGTTGTATGTGGTGAGATACATGTACTCTGATAATTACTTTGAATTCTGAATTTGCCAAATCATCCTGTACTTACCCTCACTGATGCAAGGCACAGGCAGCAATCCAGAGATGACTACCCTGTAGGTCCTGCTTTTCAGCTATCTACCTAGCTCCCTAAAATCTCTCTTCTGGACCTCCTCACCTTCCCTACCTAGGTCTGGCACCGATATATACTAAGACTTCTGGCTGCTCACCCTCCCCCTTTAGAATGCTGTGGACCCCTTTTAGAATGCCTGACCCTGGTATCTGGGAGGCACCATACCATCCAGATGTCTCTATCAAAGTCCACAGCACCTCGTCTCTATTCCTCTGACAATGGAATCTCCTGTGACAGTGTACTGCTCCCTCCTCATCCTTACCACAGTGGATCGGTCCCTCAAAGGTCCCTAACACAATGCAGCAGTCCCTCACACAGTACAAAGCTCCCTCACACAGCATAGAGCTCCCTCAGCGCTCCTCCCACAGTGTCACTCTCCCTACAATCCCTTCCATTCTGTATCACTTCCTCACCCCCCCCCCCCGATGGTCCACTGATCTCTCACCCCCCAACCCATGGTGTAGTGATCCCTCATCCTCCCCACGGTGTAATGATCCCTCATTCTCCCCCACCACATTGCAGTGATCCCACACCCTTCCCCACAGTTCAGTGATTCCTCACTGTTCCTCCCCCAAGGGTGCAGTGATCCCTCACTGTTCCTCCCCCAAGGGTGCAGTGATCCCTCACTGTTCCTCCCCTCCATGGTGCAGATCCCTCACTGTGCAGTGATTTCCTCCCCCATGGCGCAGTGATCCTTCATCCCACTCCCCCAAGGTAATGCGATCCCTCCCCCCTCCTCCATGGTGCAGTGATCCCTCATCCCGCTCCCCCAAGGTAATGCAATCCCTCACCCCTCCCCATGGCACAGTGATCCCTCATCCCGCTCCCCCAAGGTAATGCAATCCCTCACCCCTCCCCATGGCGCAGTGATTCCTCATCCCGCTCCCCCAAGGTAATGTGATCCCTCCCCCCTCCTCCATGGTGCAGTGATCCCTCATCCCGCTCCCCCAAGGTAATGCAATCCCTCACCCCTCCCCATGGCACAGTGATCCCTCATCCCGCTCCCCCAAGGTAATGCGATCCCTCCCCCCTCCTCCATGGTGCAGTGATACCCCCCCCCCCCCATGCGGTTAGAACCACAGAACATTACAGCACAGAAACAAGCCTTTTGGCCCTTCTTGGCTGTACCGAACCATTTTTCTGCCTAGTCCCACTGACCTGCACCTGGCCCATATCCCTCCATACCCCTCTCACCCATATACCTGTCCAAGTTTTTCTTAAATGTTAAAATTGAGCCCGCATTTACCACTTCATCTGGCAGCTCATTCCACTCTCCCACCACTCTCTGTGTGAAGAAGCCCCCCCCCCCATGTTCCCTTTAAACTTTTCCCCCTTCACCCTTAACCCATGTCCTCTGGGTTTTTTTCTCCCCTTACCTCAGTCGAAAAAGCCTGCTTGCATTCACTCTATCTGTACCCATCATAATTTTAAATACCTCTACCAAGTCTCTCTTCATTCTTCTACGTTCCAGGGAATAAAGTCCTAACCTATTCAACCTTTCTCTGTAACTCAGTTTCTCAAGTCCCGGCAACATCCTTGTAAACCTTCACTGCACTCTTTCAACCTTATTTATATCCTTCCTGTAGTTCGGTTCTCCCACAGTCAGGCTCTACTCCATTTGAATTGTTTTCATTTCAGCTTTAACACACTCCATTGCACTATAAAGGAGCGATACTCTGCTGAGGTCAGTCCACATCCTACTGCGCATGGTCCCTCGCAACTTAGGGCGTCACTTTATGTTGTCGCTTCTCCTGACGTTTGCACCATGACGTAATTTTGGGAGCGTCACGTACCGAGGAAGATGGCGCTGCTGTGGAGGTCAGTAGGAGGATTTTAGACTTTGTATTCTGTCTGGCATCTGATATTCAAAAGGCACAGGTTAATAAGGAGGTTGTAGTGGCAGCCTTCTTCGATATTGAGAAGGATTATTATATGCTTTGGAAGGAGGGACTGTTGATAAAACTATTAAGTGTTGAGATTGGTGTACGAATGTATAATTGGGCTAAGGAGCATTCTAAGGTTTATCCTGTAGAAAATAATGGTCCTCCACTAGGGAGTGTTTGTAGTCCTGTCCTGTTAAATATTTTGATAAGTGATTTTTTTTCTAAAGGCGACCACCACATTTTTAAATCCTTGCGTGCTGATGAACCAGCGAAAAAACAACCAAACACTAATCCCACTTACCTACACCATGTCCATATCGCTCCATCTTTTTTATATCTACATGCTTATCCAAACGTTTCTTAAAAGCTTTTGCCTCTACCACCACATCAGGTAGTGCATTCCAGGCATCCACCACTCTCAGTAAAAAAAACTTAACCCCACATCTTCCTGGAACCTACTTCCTTCTACTTTCAATGCATGTCTTCTGGTATTAGACAGTTCAACTCTAGGGAACAGATACTCTTTATATATGCCTCTCATAATCTTGTAAACCTCTATCAGATGACCCTTAAGTCTCCACCACTCCAGAGAAAACAACCCATGTTTATCCAGCATCTGGTGATAGCACGTGCCGGCTAAACCAGGGAGCATCCTGGTAAACCTCTTCAGCACCCTCTCCAAAGCCTCCACATCCTACCTATAGTGGGAACCAGAACTGTACACAAAACACCAGATATGGCCTAACCAGAGTTTTATAAACGCAGCATAACCTCCTGACTTTTGAACTCAATCCCTCAACTAATAAAAGCAAGCATTCCATCAGCCTTCTTGACCATCTTATCAATCTGTGTAGCCACTTTCAAGGAACTATGAACTTGGATCCCAAGATCTCTCTGCTCAGCAACAGTGTGCTCACTCCTTGCATTTGCTCTACCAAGATGCAATACCTTGCATTTAACTAGGTTAAACTCCATCTGCCATTCTCAGCCATATATGCAACTCTTTTATATCATGCTGTATTTTTTGCTAGTTTTCTACACCATCCACAACTCCATCAATCTTGGTATTATCTGCAAATTTACTAACCCACCCATCTACATTTTCATCCAAATCACTTATATATATCACAAACAGCAGAGGTCCCAGCACAGATCCCTGCAGAACTTCACTAATTACAGACCTCCAGTTCGAATGTTCCTTCAACCACTACCCTCTGTGTTCTGTGCGCAAGCCAGTTCAGAATTCAAACAGCCAATTTGCCACGGACCCCATGAATCTTAATCTTCTGGATTAGCCTTCCAGGAGGGATTTGTCAGACACCTTACTAAAGTCCATGCAGACAATATGTACTGCCCTACCCTCATCAATCTCTCTCATCACATTATCAAAAAAACTCAAGTTGGTAAGGCACGAACTGCCACACATAAGGACCATAAGATATAGGAGCAGAATTAGGCTATTTGGCCCACTGAGTCTCCTCCACCATTCATAACTGATCGAATTTTCCTCTCAGCCCCAGTCTCCTGCCTCTCCCCGAATCCCTTCGTGCCCTGGCCTATCAAGGATTTATCAGCCTCAACCTTAAGTATACATAAAGACTTGCCCTCCACAACTGCCTGTGACAAAGAGTTCCACAGATTCACCACTCTCTGACTAAAAAAAATTCCTACTCATCTCTGTTCTATAAGGAAACCCCTTTATTCTGAGGCTGTGTCCTTTGGTCTTAGATTATCCCACCATGAGAAACATCCCCTCCACATCCACTCTTAAAAAAAAGACCTTTCACCATGCAATAGGTTTCTATGAGGTCACCCCTGATTCTTCTGAATTCCAGCAAATACAGGCCTAGAGCCATCAAACACGCTTCATATGACAAGCCATTCAATCCTGGAATAATTTTCATGACCATCCTTTAAACTCCAGTTTCAGTACATCCTTTCTAAGATAAGGGCCCAAAACTGCTCACAACACTCCATATGAAAATATTGAATAAAAGGTCGCCAGGTTTGCTGAAATTTAAAAAATGTACAATACAGAACCTTGTGAAATACCACTAGTCACTGGCAGCTAACTAGAAAAGGCTTTCTTTATTCCCACTCTTTGCCTCCTGCCAATCAGCCACTGCTTTATCCATGCTAGAATCTTTCATGTAATACCTTGGCCTTGTTGCTTGTTAAGCAACCTCATGTGTGGCACTTCTGAAAATCCAAGTATTCAACATCAACCGATTCTCCTTTGTCCAACCTGCTTGTTATTTCTTCAAAGTATTTCAACAGGTTTGTCGAGGAAACCATGCTACAGCCTATTTTATCATGTGGCTCCAAGTACCCTGAGACCTCATACATAATAATCGACTCCAACATCTCCCAAACACTGAGGTCAGACTAACTGGCCTATAATTTCCTTTACTCTGCCTCTCTCCTTTCTTGAAGAGTGGAGTAACATTTCCAATTTTCCAGTCTTCTGAAACCATTCCAGAATCTAGCGATTCTTGAAAATCATTACTAATAGAAACATAGAAAATAGGTGCAGGAGTAGGCCATTCGGCCCTTCGAGCCTGCACCACCATTCAGTATGATCATGGCTGATCATCCAACTCAGAACCCTGTACCTGCTTTCTCTCCATACCCCCTGATCCCTTTAGCCACAAGGGCCATATCTAACTTCCTCTTAAATATAGCCAGTGAACCGGCCTCAACTGTTTCCTGTGGCAGAGAATTCCACAGATTCACCACTCTCTGTGTGAAGAAGTTTTTCCTCATCTCGGTCCTAAAAGGCTTCCCCTTTATCCTTATACTGTGACTATGAACCTATCCTTAAACTTAAACTACTGCCTCTACAATCTCTTCAGCCACCTCTTTCAGAACTCTGGGGTGTACACCAGCCGGTCCAGGTGACTTATCTACCTTCAGATCTTTCTGTTACCCAACAACCTTTTCTGTAGTTATGGTAACTTCACACACTTCATGACTCCTGATACCTGGTACGTCCAGGATACTGCTAGTGTCTTCCACCGTTCGTCTGCCATTTCATTTATCCCCATTACTATCTCTCCGACATTGTTTTCCAGCGGTCTGATATCCACTCTCGCCTCTCTTTTACACTTTATGTGTCTGAAGAAACTTTTGGTATCTTCTTTCATATTATTGGCTAGCTTGCTTTCATATTCCATCTTTACCTTAATTACTTTTTTAGTTGTCTTTTGTTGGTTTTTAAAAGCTTCCCAATCCTCTAACTTCCCACTAATTTTTGCTCTGTTATCTGCCCTTTGGTTTTTATGTTGGCATTGATTTCTGTTGTTAGCCACATTTATGTCATCTTTCCTTTAGAATACTTCTTTGTCTTTGGGATGTACATATCCTGTGTCATCCGAATTGCTTCCTGAAAGGGCCATGGACCTCGCTAATTCTTCCTAATTAGGCCATGGGTTTCTAAGTGCTCGTATCCCTAAGAATTTTCTCCAGCATATCCCTATAATTGAAATGAGACTCACCAGTCTATGGTGCTCCGGATTTTCCCTTGTTCCCCTACTAAAAGAAGTACAGCATTAGCCACTTGCCAATCCTCTGGGCTAGACCTGTGGCTAGAGAGGACATGACGATACTGGTCAAGTGCCCAGCAATCTTATCTCTTGCCTCCTTTAATAACCTGGGGTAATTCCCATCAGGTCTTGGGGACTTGCTCATTAAGAGGCCCAACACTTCCTCTTCCTTGACCTCTAAATACCCAAACATATTTATATATTTAGTACTGATCTCTTGAAGGTGGGACAAGAGTATATTTTAATCCAGGTTCAGAATCAGCAATTGATTTAACTTTAGTTATGGCATCTTTATCAGGAAAGTGTTCATGGGAGGTGTATTATGTAGAATTGGTATAGAAATAGTGATAGGTCAGGAAAGTCTGATGGAATGCTGGCTGTTTGAGAAGGCAGTTTGGGGGAAATCTAAAGAAGTAAGTATTCAAGAATTACAGAATACTGAAATTAATCAGGACACGGGTCTTTGATGTGACAGGATTGTAAAAGGGATAATGACAGCAGCAACAATATCTATCAAGGAAAGGGAATGGAGCTAAAAAGAAAATGGTGCCATGATGGGCAAAAGAAAGTGGGGAAGCAAAGAGCCAGTGTAATAGAGCATTTAGAATGATCAACAGGACACACAATTTTCAAAAATTAATTGATTATAAAAAGATACAAGCAATAGTAAGGATAACAATTGGAAAGGCGAAGCAGGAATATTGGAGTATATTTTGCAACTCCTGAGGAATGCAAACATCCACTGAGAGTCCTGCTGAAGGGTCAAGGCCTGAAATGTCAACTGTACCCTTTCCCATAAATGCTGCCTGGCCTGCTGAGTTCCTCTAGCATTTTGTTGATTGAATTTCCAGCAGATTTTCTCTTGTTTACCCATTGAAAGAGTTTGGAAGATGATAAAAAGAACGAATGGTCTCACCAGGGAAATTGTATCAGCCAGTGTTGTGTGATGGGGAGAGAGCTGCAGCATCGAATGTAAAGAAAGCAGAAATGCTAGTGCATACTTTTGTTAAAATAGACAGTTCTGGCAATATGATTAATGGTGGAAGAAGGACAAGAGAGGTAACATTATTAGAGAACTTGGAAACATTAGGGATAGATAGAAATTTTGAAGGTACATTAAATGTGATGATTGAACAGTGTTCTTAGGCAAAGAAAACCTCACCCGGGAAGCATCAGATAGGTCATATTATGCTTTCTAATTTGAGTGAGAAAGGAAAGGAAGTTATTTTAAAGTTATTTAACCATGTTTGGCACAAAGAAACCTTCCTAATGCATGGAAAGAACCAATCATGGTTCCAATACATAAACCAGACAAGAATCCTAGCAATTTGGCACGTTGTAGACCAATAGCATTTATCTCACATTTATGTAAAACCATGGGGGAAAAAAATAAGAGATTGATGTTTGAAATTGAAAGAAGATTGGGTTTAGGAGAGGAAGAGAAACCTTGGATCCAGTTTGATGTCTAGACCATGAGGAGTCCTGATGAAGGATCTCGGCCCGAAACGTTGACTGTTTACTCTTTTCCATTGATGACGCCTGGCCTGCTGAGTTCCTCCAGCATTTTGATGTGGAAGGAAGGTTTGATCATCAAACTATATAAATTGGGAATTAGAGGTTGAATGCTAAAGTAGATAAATGATTTTTTAATTGGTAGAAATATCATACTGCAAGTCGGGAAATCTATGTCAAGTAAACAAAATGTAGAAAATGGAACCCCTCAGGGAGGTTTTGTTAGTCCACTATTATTTGCTATAAATGATGTATTTTCTAATATAAATAGAAGTATCAGAGTATTATTGTTTGCGGAGCTAAGTGGAAAGGGCTAGGAATGTGGAATTTATAATACAGAAACTTCAAGGCAATAGTTAAGGTGGAAGATTGGACATTAAAATGGGGATTCTAATTTTCAGCAGAGAAATCCAAAATAATGGTCTTCATTAGGGAGAGGATAGAACAACACTTCAACTAAAACTTGATGGTATAGAATTAGAAAGTATGGATACCCTTTTTTTAGAAATTTGTTTTGATAAAAGACTCGCATGTTAAACACATATTAAGGAAATAATAACCAAAAGTAAGAAAGTGCTAAATATTCTGAAGTGTTTAATAGGAAAAGAAGGGGGAGCTGATGGGAAATTCTTGAAAGCAATATATATAATAAGATCAATACTGGAATATGGAACTATGGATCAGTACCACACAGTATGTTCAGGAAACTGGATATAATTCAAATTTATGCATTAAAGTTAATCATTGGGGCAATAAGAACAACACCAGTGGCAACAATGCCGGTAGAATTGGCAGAGACTCCTCTGGAACTGAGAAGAACACAGCTTGCATTAACAAATTGGGTAAACCTTCAAGGGCTTGGAGAAAATCACCTGACTAAACAGCTTTTAGATCCATGCTGGGAACAAGAAAGAAAGGAAATCAGAAGTTTTGCATGGACTATTGAAGGAAAAGCAGGAAGTGACCAGCTACATCAGCAAATGCATTGATGATGTTACTCTGTCCAAGACCATCACTATATGCACTAACCAGAAGCCATGGATGACCACGGAGGTGCATGTGCTGTTGAGGACCTGCAACTCCGCCTTCAAAGCAGGTGATAAGGCAGCTCTAACAACAGCAAGGACCAAACTGTCCCGAGCCATCAGAGGGGCAAAGCGTGCACACGCCCAGCAAATCCACAGCCATTTCCAGGACAGCAGCGACACGCGGCGCATGTGGAAGGACATCCAGGACATCACCAATTACAGGACAACATCACCTGACTGTGCAGGTGATGCCTCCCTCCCAAATGCGCTGAATAACTTCTACACCCGGTTTGAGGCGGAAAATGACTTGGAGCGAGGAAGTCCACCCCTCCTACAAATGACCAGGTGCTGTGTCTCACCGTGGCCGATGTGAGAAGAACCCTGTGCAGAGTCAACCCACGGATGGCTGCTGGACCAGACAATATCCCTGGTAGAGTGCTCAGAGGATGTGCAGACCAGCTAGCAGATGTTCTCACTGACATCTTCAACATCTCCCTGAGCAGTGCCACCGTTCCAACATGCTTCAAGGCCGCCACCATCATCCCCGTGCCGAAGAAGTCTTCAGTGTCCTGCCTAAATGACTACCGTCCTGTTGCACTTACATCCATCATAATGAAGTGTTTCGAGAGGCTCGTCATGAGGCATATCAAGACCCTGCTGCCCCCCCTCACTGGACCCCCTGCAGTTTGCGTAACATCCCAACCGCTCAACAGATGACGCCATTGCCACCACCCTCCACCTGGCCCTAACCCACCTGGACAAAAAAGACACATATGTTTGGATGCCATTCATAGACTTCAGTTCAGCTTTCAACACAATCATCCCTCAGAAACTGATTGGAAAGCTGAGCCTATTGGGCCTGAACACCTCCCTCTGCAACTGAATCTTAGACTTCCTGACTGGGAGACCTCAGCCAGTCCGGATCGGGAGCAGCATTTCCAACACCATCACACTGAGCATGGGGGCCCTCCAGGGCTGCGTGCTCAGTCCACTGCTGTTCACTCTGCTGACCCATGACTGTGCTGCAACACACAGCTTGAACCACATCATTAAGTTCGCCGATGATACGATCGTGGTGGGTCTCATCAGCAAGAACAACGAGTCAGCATACAGAGAGGAGGTGCAGCGGCTAATGGACTGGTACAGAGCCAACAACCTGTCTCTTAATGTGAACAAAACAAAAGAGATGGTTGTCGACTTCAGGAGGGCACGGAGCGACCACTCCCCGCTGAACATCGACAGCTCCTCGGTAGAGATCGTTAAGAGCACCAAATTTCTTGGTGTTCACCTGGCGGAGAATCTCACCTGGTCCCTCAACATCAGCTCCATAGCAAAGAAAGCCCAGCAGCATCTCTACTTTCTGCGAAGGCTGAGGAAAATCCATCTCCCACCCCCCCATCCTCATCACATTCTACAGGGGTTGTATTGAGAGCATCCTGAGCAGCTGTATCACTGCCTGGTTCAAAAATTGCATCATCTCGGATTGCAAGACCCTGCCGCGAATAGTGAGGTCAGCTGAGAAGATCATCGGGGTCTCTCTTCCCACCATCGTGGACATTTACACTACACACTGCATCCGCAAAGGAAGCAGCATTATGAAGGACCCCATGCACCCCTCGTACAATCTCCTCTCCCTCCTGCCGTCTGGGAAAAGGCTCCGAAGCATTCGGGCTCTCACGACCAGACTATGTAACGGTTTCTTCCCCCAAGCTATCAGACTCCTGACTACCCAGAGCCTGGACTGACATCTTGCCCTATTGTCCTGTTTATTATTTATTGTAATGCTTGGACTGTTTTTGTGCACTTTACGCAGTCCTGTGTAGGTCTGTAGTCTAGTGTATCTTTCTCTGTATTGTTTTTTTATGTAGTTCAGTCTAGTTTTTGTACTGTGTCATGTAACACCATGGTCCTGAAAAATGTTGTCTCATTTTTACTATGTACTGTACCAGCAGTTATGGTCGAAATGACAATAAAAGTGGCTTGACTTGACTTGAAGGACAGGAATTAGTCATAAGGCAGTGAGTGCCACAGTGCCTTTGCCTGGTTTTAACATGAAAAAACATGTGAGGATGTGATGATTTCTCATTGTATACAGGTGGAGGCAGTGAGAGCAATGAGAGTTGTAATATTGTCTCATTCAAGCACAACAATCAGGAGTCTAAAACAATATATTCAGAGACAAGACCAGACAGTATGTGTGAGATAATACAAATCTTATTTAGACTTAAAATGACAGGACTCTGTATATGTTCTGTGTGGATTCTAGCTTGTGTTTGTATTAGAGGGAATGAGCAAGCAGGTAAGTTTGTAAAGGAGGCAGCTATGAGCAGATGTGGACATTCAAGTAACATTATAGTAAAGGAGAAATGAAAAATGTTATTAAAAGTAAAATCAAAAAATGTGGAGAACACAATGGGATGAAGTCAGAACAGGAAGACAGCTTTATAATATCCAGAAAGAAGTGGGATGGTCGAGGAATGCAGGAAAAAGCAGGAGGGAGGAGGTGATAATATCGAAATTGAGGTTTGGGCACACAGGGCTAGACAGTACATTGTTTTTAACTAAGAAACGCAATAGTGGGAGGTGAGAGTATCGAAATCAGCAAGAAATGATTGAGCATATACTGGTGAGATCTCCAAGATGTAATAAGAGAGGGGGTGGTTGATTTTAAAGTTATCATAGAATAAAATACAATTTAACATTAACAGTATTTTGCAGGAAGGATCACAGGATTATTGTTTTAAATATATAGTGCAGATCCTTAAGAATACAGGTCTTTTTTTTAATAGAATTTGATACAAGTATAAATACTTAAGGATTTAGATATCCTGACCCATGGTCCAGTTCAGTAGATGGCAGTAATGCACCTTTTTAGTTGGTCTGTCAACCACCAATAAAAAGCAATAGAAGGTCATTCAGAGATTCTTGTCTCACCGTAAGGTTGGGATCGCTGGGGAGGGTAGAGAGAAGGGAACAGCCTCAGTGGAGGAGTCCTAGTGTGGGACAGCAGATCAGGGCACTTCCTCACCACCCCTCCCACAGTGTGGCACTACTTTACTGCCCCTGCCACAGTGTAGTATCTGCCATGAGGTACCTCCCCCACTTGAGGCTACTACCATTATCCCACTTAAGGCTGATTTATACTTCTGTGTCAAACGAATGCTGTAGGTGCGGCGTAGCTGCGTAACCTACGCTGTACCCTACGCCCTACCCTACGCCATAGCCTGACACTCACCTCTCTAAAAATGTAACTGCGCGTCGCAGCGACGCAGACCACAACAACTGTGATTGGTCCGCTTGGTAGCCTCACATTTCCTCCTGTCTATAGGGATACTGTGCGTACAATGATGCAAAATAAATGGTTGGAGACAATGAACCAAATCGTCAAATCTACCTGCCGACAATGGAAAATATTTGAAATGCATTTCCTCGTCCATGTCTCTCAGTGGCCGGACAAGCACAGAAAATTCACCGGCCTTCTGCCTCAATCCGTTCAATGGTCGTACATACCATCTCCTCTGACGTCTTCTGTCTTTTCTGCGTTGCAGTAATTTCAATAAAAGTAACCCTTGTTTAACATTTATTAGCTCCAACTCCCAGCATGATGCGCTCAGTCGCCATTGTTTGAAGTACACAAAGAAACTCTACACAGTGGCGTAGAAACCCCACCGCCAACTAGTGTTTTGGCGGTGAATTGCAGAGCGACGCAGACACACCTACGCACAGGTATAAATGCTTACAACAGCACAGGCCACTTACGAAGGCTACGGTGTAGGCTGCTACGCAGAAGTATAAATCAGCCTTTAGGCTGCTCTTTACCACAAGACCCCACCCTTTCCTACCTGAGCACCCACCTCCAGTCTGAGAAACAAACCATGACCCTCTGCTTACGCTACATTTAGCCAGTTGTGTTCCCAATTAGTCACTTCTCCATGGATCCTGTGCAGTGTAACCTAAACAGCATATCATATTGAACCTTACTGGTGCCCCTCTGAACCTACTATTTACTATCCTGGCCTCATAGACAAATCATCAGAAAAACTCAGTGAACTTCAAAAGACATGATGTTCTTCAGACAAACTGCTGATTACCCCTAATCAACCTGTCTTTCAGATGTATGTGTATCTTGTCCCTCAGAATCTCCCCCAGTATCTTACCAAGCATAGATATTACCCTTACTGGTCTATGGTTCCCAGCTTTTGCATTACCGACATTGGTAAATAAAGCATAGCATTCACTACCCTCTAGTCTACTGGATCTTCACCCATGGCAAATGATGTGTATAATCTCGGACATGGCTCCTGCAGTTTTCATTCCAGCTTGCCACAATGGTCTTGGATATAACTGGTCAGGCCCTGGTTATTTCTCTACTCTTAATAGCTTTAATCTATTATCATGTCTGTTATAACGTGGATTGTCCCCAATGCATTGCCTTTTAATTTTTATAGTTTCAGAGTCTTCATGCCTTTCTCTATGGTAAAAGCAAAGGAGAAATTGTCATTAAAGACCTTCTGCTCTCAGGATGAGGCTTTTCATTCTAGAATGAAGGAGATGTCCTCCTTAAAAGAAAGGGGCTTCCCTTCCTCCACCATCAACGCTGCCCTCTTCCATTTTGCACACATCTGCTCTCACCCCATCCTCCCTACACCCTACCAGGTATAGGGTTCCTCTTGTCCTCACCTACGACCCTACCTGCCTCTGCATCCAGCACCTAATTCAGAATCAGAATCAGGTTTATTATCACCGGCATGTGACGTGAAATTTGTTAACTTAGCAGCAGCAGTTCAATGCAATACATGATCTAGCAGAGAAAAAAACAAGTAAAGTAATGATAATAAATAAACAAGTAAATCAATTACATATGTTGAATAGATTTTAAAAATGCAAAAATAAATACTGTATTTTTTTTAATGAGGTAGTGCGCAAAGATTCAATGTTCATTTAGGAATCGGATGGCAGAGGGGAAGAAGCTGTTCCTCAATCACTGAGTGTGTGCCTTCAGGCTTCTGTATCTCCTCCCTGATGGTAACAGTGAGAAAAGGGCATGCCCTGGATGCTGGAGGTCCTTAATAATGGACGCTGCTTTTCTGAGACACCGCTCCCTAAAGATGTCCTGGGTACTTTGTAGGCTAGTACCCAAGATGGAGCTAACGAAATTTATAACCTTCTGCAGCTTCTTTCGGTCCTGTGCAGTAACCCCTCCATTCCAAACAGTGATGCAGCCTGACAGAATGCTCTCCATGGTATAACTGTGGAAGTATTTGTTGACATGCCAAATCTCTTCAAACTCCTAATAAAGTATAGCTGTCTTTCTTCTTTATAACAACATTGATAAGTTGGGACCAGGTTAAATCCTCAGAGATCTTGACACCCAGGAACTTGAAGCCGCTCACTCTCTCCACTTCTGATCCCTCTGAGGATTGGTATGTGTTCCTTTGTCTTACCCTTACTGAAGTCCACAATCAGCTCTTCCGTCTTACTGATGTTGAGTGCCAGGTTGTTGCTGCGGTTCCATTCCACTAGTTGGCATATCTCACTCCTGTATTCCCTCTCATCGCCACCTGAGATTCTACCAACAATGGTTGTATCATCAGCAAATTTATATATGATATTTGAGCTATGCCTAGCCACACAGTCATGTATATAGAGAGTAGAGCAGTAGGCTAAGCACACACCCCTGAGATGCGCCAGTGTTGATTGCCAGCAAGGAGGATATGTTATCACCAATCCATACAGATTGTGGTCTTCCGGTTAGGAAGTCAAGGATCCAGTTGCACAGGGAGGTACAGAGGCCTAGGCAAGTTCTCAATCAGGATTGTGGGAATGATGCTATTAAATGCTAAGCTATAGTCCATGAATAGCATCCTGATGTAGGTGTTTGTGTTGTCCAGGTGGTCTAAAGCTGTGTGGAGAGTCATTGAGATTGCTTCTGCCGTTGTCCTGTTGTGGCGATAGGCAAATTGCAGTGGATCCAGGTCATTGCTGAGGCAGAAGTTCAGTCTAGTTATGACCAACCTCTCAAAGCACTTAATTACTGTTGATGTGAGTGCTACCGAGCTATAGTCATTAAGGCAACCCACATTATCCTTCTTAGGCACTGGTATAATTGTTGCCTTTTTGAAATAGGTGGGAACTGCCCGTAGCAGTGAATGGTTGAAGATGTCCTTAGATACTCCATTGGGACCTTGTGCCTTGTGAGGGATCACTCTCTTTAAAGACAGCCTAACATCGCCCTCTGAGACAGAGATCACAGGGTCATCAGGTACAGCAGGGAACTTCACAGCTGTAATTATTTTCTCCTTATCAAAGCGTGCATAGAGGTATCCAGTTCATCTGGTAGTGAAACATCACTGCCATTCATGCTATTGGGTTTCGCTTTGTAGGCAGTAATGTCTTGCAGACTCTGCCAGAGTTGCTGTGCATCTGATGTTGCCTCCAACCTCATTTGAAATTGTCTCTTTGCCCTTGAAATAGCCCTCCACAAATCATACCTGGTTTTCTGGTACAGGCCTGGGTTGCCAGACTTGAATGCCACAGATCTAGTCTTCAGCAGACAACGTACCTCCTGGTTCATCCACAGCTTTTGGTTTGGGAATGTACAGTAAGTCTTTGTGGGCACATACTCATCCACACAGGTTTTAATGAAGTCGGAACCAACTGCAGTATACACATCCAGGTTTGAAGATGAATCCCTGAATACAACACGCACAATGCTGGAGGAACTCAGCAGGTCGGACAGCATCCATGGAAACGAATGTGCGTGTTGCTTTGACCCCAGCATCTGCAGAGTATTTTGTGTTTACGAATCCCTGAATACAGTCCAGTCCACTGATTCAAAGCAGTCCTATAGGTGCTTCTTTGCTTCCTTTGTCCATACCTTCTTGGTCCTCACTGCTGGTGCTGCAGTCTTCAGTCTCTGACTATATTCGATGAGTAGAAGTGCAGCTAGGTGATCAGACTTCCCGAAGTGAGGGCACGGAATAGCACAGTAGGCATTCTTGATGGTGGTGTAGCAATGGTCCAGTGTGTTGTTTCCTCTAGTATTACAAGTGATCTGTTGATGGTATTTGCTTAGTGATTTTTTTTCAGACTGGCACAGTTAAAATCTCCCAAAATGATGGTGAAGGCGTTAGGGTGCGCTGTTTCATGCATGTTGATCCCATTGCTCAGATCATCTAAAGCCTGCTTGACATTGGCCTGAGCTGGAATGTAAACTACTACCAGAATGACCCCAGAGAACATCTGTGGTAGGTAAAAAGGACGACACTTTACTGCTAGATGTTCCAGGTCTGGTGAACAGAATTGGGACAGCACTGATATATTTGTGCACCAAGAAGAGTTGATCATGAGGCATTCTCCTCCACCTCTGCTTTTGAAAGACTCTATAGATATATCCTGATGGTGTGTAGTAAACCTGTCAATCTGGTTCGCTGCATCCGGTCTGTAACTTCTGCCATCTCCATCGGGATCCCGCCACCAAGCACATCTTTTCTTCTTCCAACCCCACCCCCCGCTTTCTGCTCCCTTGTCCATTCGTCCCTCCCCACTCATCTCCCTGCTGGCGCTTATCCTCGCAAGCTGAACAAGTGCTACACCTGTCTCTACACCTCCTCCCTCACTGCCATTCAGAGCCCCAAATAATCCTTCCAGATGAGATGACACTTAATTTGTAAGTCTGTTGAGGTCATCCCCTGTGTCCCGTGCTCCCAGTGTGACCTTCTGTATATCAGTCTGACCAGATGTAGATTGGGAGGCCACTTCGCCAAGCACCTATGCTCTATCTGCTAGAAAAAGTGGGATTTCCCAGTAGCCATCCATTTTAATTCCACCCCATTCCTATTCCAACAAGTCAATCCATGGCTTCCTCTACTGTCGCAATGAGGCCACACTCAGGGTGGAGGAACAACACTTTATATTCCATCTGGGTAAGCTCCAACCTGATGGCATGAGCATCGATTTCTTGAACTACTGGTAATTCCCCACCCACCCACCATTCTCTATCCCCTTTTTCCTCTCTCACCTTCTTGTCTCTCCATTGTCTCCCTCTGGTGCTCCTCTCCCTTTACTTTCATGGCCTTCTGTTCTCTCCTATTAGATTCCCCTTCTTCAACCCTGTATCTCTTTACCAATCAGCTTCCCAGCTCTTTACTTCACCCTTCCCCCTCCAGGTTTCACTTGTCACCTTGTGTTTCTCCCTCCCCCTCCCCCTACCTTTTAACTCTGATTCCTCATCTATTTTTCTCCAGTCCTGCTGAAGGGTCTCGGCCTGAAAGGTCGACTGTACTCTTTTCCATAGATAAAGCCTGGCCTGCTGAGTTCCTCCAGCGTTTGGTGTGTGTTACTTGGAGTTCCAGCATCTGCAGATTTTCTCTTGTTTGTCCTTAAGGACCTTGCTAATCACCTGCAGCTCCTCACAATGATGTTCACTTTGGTCTTTGAGAGGCCCTATTGTTTTCCTAGTTTATGTTTTATTTTGTCTTAATATACTTAACAAATCTTTTTGATTTCTCCTTAATTTTATCTGCTAAATTTATCTCCTGCCCCCCCCCCCCCTTTTTGTTGCCTTCCTGATTTCCTTCTTGATTTATTTCCCACTTGCATTCCCAGTACCTCCAGGGATTTACGTGATCCCAACTATCTGTACCTAACCCATGCCTCCTTCTTCTTGGCCACAGCCTCAATATCCTTTGCCATGCTAGGTAACCTGCTCATAGCAGTCTTGCCCTTCACTCCAACAGAAAACTTCAGATCATACTCACTCTCTCACCTTTAAGAGCCTCCCATTTGCCTGGTGGTCCCTTTGCCTGGAAACAACTTATTCCAGTTAACCTTTCTCATATCATCAAAATTTGCCATTGCCCCAGTTTAGAACTTGAGCCTGTCGACTGTTTCTGTGCCTTTCTTAACTAGTTAAAAAATAATGGAACTATGGCCACTGGCCAAAAAGTGCTCCCATATTGGTAGCTCAGTCACTTACCTATCCTATTACCCAAGAGAACATTGTGATTATCAAAATTGAAGGGGAACCTTTTAGAATGAAGGTAAGGAGGAATTGTGATTATCCTCTATTTGTTTCTCACTCCCCCTTTCCTGAATCTGCATCTCACTTAAAACTCTGATTATCTCCTTACTCCTCAGCAACACCCATAAACTGGATGATCTTTCAGTAATTTAATCTCAGACTACTACCGTGATGTTCACTTTATCAGAAGTTAAACTTCCCTGTCCTCTTTCCTCTAGCTCAACCTCACCTAAAGTCCCTGTACATTAGAACGTTTACCTGCTAGTCCTGTATCACCGTTCACTACATTTCTGTAATGGCAATAATATCCCAGTGCCATGTACCTATCCATTTACCTGCCAGGCTTCCTTCCTTCCCCCCTTCTTCCCCTCCCTCCCTCCCCTCCCAACGTGGAATAGGCCATTGCAGCCCTTCAAGCGTGCCAGCCTGCATCCCCCAATTTAACTCAAGCCGAATCACGTGACAATGATGAATTAACATATTAAACGGTACGTCTGTGGACTGTTGGAGGAAACCCACACAGTCACAGAGGGAACACACAAACTCCTTACAGGCAGCGGTGGGAATTGAACCCAGGTCACTGGTATTACAAAGCAGTGTGCTAGCTATTATGCTATCGTGCCAACCCTGCATTGCAATGAATGAAATTTAATGTAGTAGACTTTTCTTATTCCTGACCATTTTCCTTCCTATTATTCCTATTCAGCTTATGGTCACTGCTGTCTGATTCACTTTCCACCTTCTTATTTGCTTCCTTGCTGCTTTGGATCCTTGTTCCTGCCAACCCACCTGAGTAGCACTGGCAAATCTGCCTGCTAGGATATTGTTTGGCCATCCCTTTTAAACAGGTCACTTCAACTTCAGAAGAGATCACAGTCCACAAATCTGAACCTCTACTCGCTGCAACAGTTTTTCAGTCACACAGTCATTTAGACCATAAGACATAGGAAAGGAGCAGAATTAGGCCATTTCGCCCATCGAGTCTGCTCCACCATTCAATCATGGCTGATCTTTTTTTTTCTCCTTCTCAACCCCATTCCCCCACCTTCTCCCCATAACCTTTGATGCCATGTCCAATCAAGGACCTATCAATCTCTGCCTTAAATACACCCAACGACCTGGTCTCCACAGCTGCAGGTGGCAACAGATTCCACAAATTCACCACCCTCTGGCTACTGAGATTTCTCCATATCTCTGTTTGAATGGATGCCCCTCTATCTTGTGGAATTGCCCTCTTGTTCTAGACTCTCCCACCATGGGAAACATCCTACTCTGTGTAGGCTTTCAACATTCGGAAGTTTTCAATGAGATCCCCCCCCCTCCCCCCCCAATCTTTCTGTACTCCACCGAATACAGGCCCAGAGCCATCAAGCGTTCCTTGTATGATAACTCTTTCATTCCTAGAATCATCCTTGTGAAGGTCCTCTGGACCCTTTCCAATGTCAGCACATCTCTTCTGAGATGAGGATCCCCAAACTGTTCACAATACTCAATATGCCTTACCAATACCTTATGAAGCCTCAGCATCACATCCCTGCTCTTATATTCTAGACTTCTTTAAATGAATACTAACATTTCATTTGCCTTCCTCGCCAATGACTCAGCCTGCAAGTTAACCTTTAGGGTGTTCTGTATGAGGACTCCCAAGTGCTTCTGCACTCAGATTCCTGTAACTTCTCCCCTTTTAGAAAATAGTCTGCACATTTATTTCTACTACCAAAGTGCATGACCATGCATTTTCCAACATCGCATTTCATTTGCTACTTTCTTGCCCAGTCTCCTAATCTGTCTAAGTTGTCTAAGAATCCTTCTGCATTCTACTTGTTTCCTCAACACTACCTGCCTCTCCACCAACCTTCGTATCATCTGCAAATTTGGCAACAAAGCCATCTACTCCATCATCTAAATCATTTATATACAGCATAAAAAAGAAGTGGTCCCAACACCGACCCCTGTAGAACACCACTATTCAATGGCAGCCAATGCCCTAACCATGTTAATAACTTTCCTGTAATACCACGGGCTCTTAACTAGGTAAACAGCCTCATGTGTGGCACCTTGTCAAAGGCCTTCTGAAAAATCCAAGTATACAACATCCACTGCACCCCCTTTATCTATCCTACTGGTAATCCCCTCAAAGAATTCAACAGGTTTGTCAGGCAGGATTTTCTCTGAAGAAAACCATGCTGACTTTGTCCTATCTTGTCCTGTGTCACCAAATACTCCATCACCTTAAATTGTCCTTAACAATTGACTCTAAATCTTCCCAACCACTGAGGTCAGGCTAACTGGTCTATAATTTCCTTTCTGCTGTCTTCTTCCTTTCTAAAGAGTGGAGCAACATTTGCAAGTTTCCAGTTCTCTGGTACCATGCCAGAGACCAATGATTTTTGAAAGATCATTGCTAATCCCGCCACATTTTCTCTAACACTACCTCTTTTAGAATCCTAGGGTGCAGTTCATCTGGTCCACGTGACTTAATGTACTTTTAGGTCTTTCAGCTTTTTGAGCACCTTCTCCCTTATAATAGTAACTGCACCCTCTTCTCTTCCTTCACATACTACAACATCTGGCACACTGCTGTTGTCTTCCAAAGTGAAGACTGATGCAAAATAATCATTTAGTTCTTCAGTCATCTTCTCCTGCATTTATTATTTCTCCTGCCTCATTTTCTAGATGGCCGATATCCATTATATCCATTTGCTTTGCCTCACTAGCACTTGGCATCCAGAGATGACTACCCTTGGGGTTGTGCTTTTTAATTTCTTTCCAACTCCCTAATTGTCTGCAGGACCTCATCCCTCTTTTTGGGAGTGAGATATCCCACAGTAGCATCTCCTGAGTGCAGCTGGTGGTTAAACCAGTCAGTGAGGAAAACAGGTGGAATGACACATCACAAAGATCATGACCAACGTCCCTGACACCCACAGACCTTTATAATGTGTTAGTGTCTTCGACAGTGAAAGCAGATGCAAAGTACCCATTAAGTTCATCTGCCATTTCTTTCTCCCCCATTACTACCTCAGCAACATCTTTTCCAGTGGTCCAATATCAACTCTCGTCCCCTTTACTCGTTACATAACTGAAAAAATTTTGGTATCCTGCTTTGCATTATTGTCTAGTTTGCCATCATATTTCATCTTTACAGGAACCTTTCAACTTCTAACCAATGGTTTGGCCTCCACAGCTGCCTGTGGCAACAAGTTCCACAGATTCACCACTCGCTGCCTAAAGTATTTCCTCTTATCTCCATTCTAAGTGGACATCCCTCTATTCTGAGGTTTTGCCTTCTGGCCCTTTACTCCACCACCATAGGAACCATTCTCACCACATCCACTTTATCGAGGCCTTTCAACATTCGATAGTTTTCAGTGACATTTTCCCCTCCCTCCCCCCCCCCCCCCCCCATTTTTCTGAATTCTAGTGAGTACAGGCCCAGAACCATTAAATGCTGTGCATCAGTACATCCTTTCTTCGATAAGGAGCTCAAAACTCAGAATCAGAATCAGGTTTATTATCACTGGCATGTGACGTGAAATTTGTTAACTTAGCAGCAGCAGTTCAATGCAAAACATAATGTAGCAGAGAGAGAGAGAAAATAATAATAATAAAATAAAACATAATAATAAATAAACAAATTAATCAATTAAGTATATTGAATAGATTATTAAAAATGTGCAAAAACAGAAATACTGTATATTAAAAAAAGTGAGGTAGTGTCCAAAGCTTCAAAGTCCATTCAGGAGTCGGATGGCAGAGGGGAAGAAGCCATTCCTGAATCGCTGAGTGTGTGCCTTCAGGCTTCTGTATCTCCTACCTGATGGTAACAGTGAGAAAAGGGCATGCCCTGGGTGCTGGAGGTCCTTAATAATGGACGCTGCCTTTCTGAGACACCGCTCCCTAAAGGTTTCCTGAGTACTTTGTAGGCTGGTGCCCAAGATGGAGCTGACTAGATTTACAACTTTCTGCAGCTTCTTTCGGTCCTGTGTAGTAGCCCCTCTATACCAGACAGTGATGCAGCCTGTCAGAATGCTCTCCACGGTACAACTATAGAAGTTTTTGAGTGTATTTGTTGACATGCCAAATCTCTTCAAACTCCTAATAAAGTATAGCCATTGTCTTGCCTTCTTTATGTCTACATCCATGTGTTGGGACCAGATTAGATCCTCAGAGATCTTGACACCCAGTTACTTGAAGCTGCTCACACTCTCCACTTCTGATCCCTCTATGAGGATTGGTATATGTTCCTTCATCTTACCCTTCCTGAAGTCCACAATCAACTCTTCCGTCTTACTGACGTTGAGTGCCAGGTTGTTGCTGTGGCACCACTCCACTAGTTGGCATATCTCACTCCTGTACACCCTCTCGTCACCACCTGAGATTCTACCAGCAATGGTTCTATTGTCAGCAAATTCGTAGATGGTACAAATACTGACAATACTCCAAGTGAGTCCTCACCTTTACCTTGTTAAAAAGCCTCAACATTACATCTTTGGTTGAGTGGCTGGGGTTGTTTTCACTGGAACAGAGGAGTCTGAGGAGAAGCAGTGCAGGAACATAAATGGTGAGGAGTCTCAGCAGAGTCAATTGGAAAGAGCAATTTATGAATATTTATCCTAGACTGTCTCTCTCTCCCTCACAGGTTGGTTGGCAGCAGCCGCCTGAGCTCAGCACTCTCTCCTGCCACCCTTCTCATCAGGTGAGTCACTGCTGAGGAAAAGGCCGGGGTGCTCACTGCTTTGTGGATGTTCCCACTGTTTTGTGATGGGGGGAATCACTGAATTTGGGGGCATTACTATGGTTTGCGAGAGTTCCCATTGTTTTCAGTGTGTTCTAAAGAACAGTTTGTAGACAGACCTTGGTCCAAAGCAGACTGTTTATTCCCTCCATTGATGCTGCCTGACAGGTTGCTTAAGATTATCAGCATCTGCAGAAACTTTTGCTTTCATGTTCCCATTGTTTTGGCGATGTCCCACGGACGGCCGTGATAAGCATTGGTGAGAGGTGTAAGAATGTCTGATGCTCGTCTGCCCCTCCTTTAGGTTCTCTCGAGCAGGTTCCACAGCCCAGCAGGAGATGGATCGATTCTGGCAGAAGAACCAGCAGTTGAACAGGCCGTTGTCCCCCCACATCACCATCTACAGGTGGGCACTGGGAAGGGTTCTCGTTATTACACTTGCAAGAGGGAGGAGTTTTTGCTGGGCAGTGTGCTGAGGAGGTTTCCCATCCCAGGTGCCGGGGATGGAGGGCTTTAGTTACAGATAGGCTGGAATTGCTTTCCCTGGAACAAAGGGGCCCGAGTGGGACCTGATGTAAGATTATAAGAGGCACAGATAGGGTGGAGAGTAATCTTTCTCATAGTAAAGTGTAGAAGGCACAGGTGTAAGGTGAGGGGGATGACCTTTACAGGGGAGCTTGCACAGAGAGTGGGTGATATGAAATTCACTGTCAGAGGCGTAGTAGAATCAAATACAGCCTCTGTATTTAGACACTAAAACAGGCAGGGCGCAGCAGGATACAAAGGATTCAAAGTACATATAAATAACATCACTCTGAAATTTGTCAAGAAACCTGAAAGAACCAATTTTTTAAAAAAGACCAACACCCTAGGCATAGAGAAAGAGGAAAAAAAACACAAATCATGCAAACAATAAAAGCAAGCAACAGCATTCTGAACCAAATTAAGTCCGTAGACCCGAATCCTGGAGCAGCAGGAGTAGGCCCATAGCCTCGGTCTTAGTTCATCACATGGCAGGGCAAATTGTTGTGAAGCATGCAGACATGAACCATGTAGCAGCCAGAGCAGTCTCACTGCCTGAACGCCGTGGAGAGAGGAGTGAACATTGCGGAAAAGTGAGTGGAATCGGTCCAACCCTTGCCTCCGGTCCCAACGCCCTGCCTTTTCAATCTATCTGGGCTCACATTTAAATTGTCCAAGCGCCAGATCATGCCTTGCAATAGGACCCGGGCCCAGACGCAGCAGTACACTCTGGGCCTAGACTGCATCATCCAGCCTGAGGCTGTTCTTGACCTTTCCAAATTGCCCCAGCGCTTAGATCAATCCAACCTTGCTCCCGGCTTAGGTGGATGAGCTACAAAACTCCTCCACACTGACTCCTCTCCGACTCTGACACCATCTCAGACGTGTTATGCTCCAACTTTGCATTGTACCAGCATGGTTTCCCCTCAAGTCAACTTCTCCTTTGCTCGCCTCTTCATTGTTTGCGGTGTACTTTTCTACAGTTTACCTCAGAAAAAGTGTTATTAATAATGATTTTAGTCGTATTTTTTGCCTTTTGAACTATCAGTATGCTGTCACCCAACTACATCAACTGATCTAATTGGATAAGGTGAATTACTGTTGAAGAGTGATAAGCTTTGGCATGGTCACAGTGGGAGGAGGGGCATCTTTCTTCAATGAGTGACTTGATTGGAATGGGATAAGTAGGAGAATGGGTAGGTGGAGGAAGGAGGAGATGGGGAAAGGAATGAGGATTGAGAACAGGTGGTGGAGTTGGGGTTGTTATTAGGAAGTTGTGAAGAGGGGGGATGTGCGACTAGTTTGCTAAAACACCTGTCCCAATGTCACTGTATCCCACCAGGTGGTCCCTGCCCATGGCCATGTCAGTGATGCATCGAGGCACAGGGGCTGCCCTCAGTACAGGTGAGAACATATCACTGCTCCTATATCAGCCCTAACCCCACCCCGTTACTGCTCCCTTCACCCCACATCACCCTTATGTCTCAACTCCGTCACCCCTGCATCACCCCCCCCACGTCCTCACTGCCGTCAATCCTACATGCTCCTCCAACCCCCATCATCCCTATTCCCCGAACCTAATAATCCCTCATCACACCCACCCCCCCACTGCCCCTCCGTCTTCACACGCCCTCTGCACCTGCACAACTCCCTCCCCCTATCTCAAGTTTCAACCCCTGCTACTGACTGACCTGTCCCTACCTCCCCCAGGAGTTTCTCTCTTTGCCTTGGCTGCCTTGCTGCTGCCTGGTGACTTCACTAGTTACCTAGAAGTTGTGCGCAGCCTGCAGCTTGGCCCAGAGCTGATTGGAGCCGCCAAGTTCACCATCTCCTTCCCCCTGGCCTACCACACCTGGAATGGAGTGAGGCATCTGGTGAGTGATTGTGGAGAGGGGCTCTACTGATATATGGAAGTGTTTGAGGGGGTGATATGTGTATGTATGAGAATGATAGGTGATAAGGTGAGGCTGTGGGGAGTGCAGTTTGATGGGCTGAGGGGTGAATGCGTCAGGGGAAGGGTGTGGGAATAGCAACTGGTTGTGTGGTGACGCATATTTGGTGACAAGTGTGTAGTGGCTGGGGCATAGGACTGTAACCTACTGTTGGTTTTCTTTACAGGCCTGGGACACAGCCCGTGCTCTGAAGATGCCACAGGTGGAGAGTTCTGGGTACCTTGTCCTCACGCTGACCCTGGCCACTTGCCTGACACTGGCCTTGATGTGAGGAACAGTCATTGTCGTGGGGGGCAGTGGAGGGATGTGGTAGGGGTTGTCCAACTCTGTATATTATTTCCAATAAAGCTTTGATTTCATCCTTGTCCTCACTCTTTATCTGGGGCCCCTTCCTCTCCCCTCTGTGTGTAAAGCATCAGTGATGAGAAGGTCACTTTCCGCACAGCAGCCTTGCTGGTCTGGTCCAGCTTCCATGTTGGTGAGGTTGGTTCTTCCATTGTCACTCTCCAGCAGCCATGTTAGTGAGGTATGTTCTTCCACTGTAGCTCTCTGGCAGCTATGTTACTGAGGTCAATTCTTCCATTATGGCTGTCTGGTAGCAATGTTGGTGAGACGGTTCTTCTGTTTGCACTCTCCAGTAGCCATGTGGAATGAGGCTGTGGCCCCAGTTGGCAGGGAGAAGAATGATGAGGTGCAGTAGTGACACTGGTGCACAGCTGGGCCAGTTATACTTCCGCACATGGCAGTGTCTGTGCAGGTTGATTGGCTAATACCCATTGCAGTTGAATGTCCAGTCCTTAAGGTGGATAAGGTCATGGTGAACAATCAGAGAGTGGAGCCAAAGTTTGATTCAGTGTTTTAATTTGGTTAAATCTCAAGTCCCCTGATCCCACCCATACCCCTGTAGGATTTTGCAAACAGAAGGCTCTGGCACCGGGACAGCAGGATCGGGCTTTGCTGCGTGGGACCTCCCAACTCCTTAACATCCAACCCATCACTCCTGGGGTTGTGACTGTCCTGGGACGAGAAGGGCAGATCTGGGTGGGATGGGCTCCTGTAGGCCCAGGGTTGCCACCTGCTGTCTCCTGGTCACTAGCCCTTTTTGGAAGTCATGGAGAAAGAGCAGAGGTGTCTTGAGTCCAGCCACAGCTTTCCTCAAAAGTCTTCTCTGGGACCCACTCCACACTGCTTGGGGCGAAGTGACAGAATCAGAGCTGTGTGAGGATAGTGAAGTGACAGTATGGTACTCACTGGCTGTACTGTCATGCCCCCTCACTGACCCTCTCTCTTTGCCTCTTCCTCAGCACAGCACTCTCTCATTGTCCCTCATAGTGCTGTGCTCGCTCACTGCGCCTGCCTCACCACCCCTCCCTATAGTTGTGGGAACAGAACTGCACATAAAACTCCAAGTTTGGCCTCACCAACGTCTTGTACAGCTGTAATGTAACTTCCCAAGTCTTGTGCTCGAGAGGATCAGAAAGACCAGTGGGAATTAGAACAGATCTGCAGTCGTATCACCGAAGGGTAAAATAGAAATAAGGAAGCAGTTCTAGTGGGGATTTTAACTTTCCCACTATGGACTGGGATTGTCTTTGTCCAAGGGGCTAAGGAAGTATTAGGTCCCTTGAGGGACTAGGAGGTAATCTGTGCAAAGCCGGGGTATGTGAGTAAGATTTCCAATACTTCCCATCGGTGTTTGCCAGGCAGAAAGGTGTAGAGACTGGAGAGTCATACATGGGGCTCTCTGATATTATGGAGTTTATCTTCATCAGAAAACAGTAAGTGCACATGAGGGTAGATAAATCTCCAAGGTCAGACAGAATCTCTCCCTGGATGCTGAGAGAAGAAAGGGTGGATATTTTTGCATCTCCAGGTGGGATGCTAGAGGATAGGCAATGTTCATAAAGAAGAGAACTTCAGGTCAGTGAGTTTTAAATCAGTAGGGAAGACGTTGAAGAAGATGCTGAGGGACAGGATTAATGTTGGGACTGATCAGAGGAGTCAGCATGGTTTTGTGCATAGGAGATCATTCTCACAAATGAGAATTTTTTTTGTTGAGGATAAAAGTGAGGAAGCAGAGTTGTAGAGGTATTGCACTGGGCAGGCAATTTGGCCCATGATGTTGTGCTGATCTTAATGTCAATTTACACTAAATATCCTCTTCACCTGTGTCATCCATATCTCTCAATTCCCTTCGTATTCCCATGTCTAATGAACAACCTACCATAAGGGACTTTGTCAAATACCTTACTATAGTCCATGTAGATAACATCCACTGCTTTACCCTCATCTTCCTTTCTCACTTCAAAAAACTCAGTCATGTTTGTGTTTTCAGCATTTTCTTCTTACCATTGACATGAAGTTCCCTGGCCTCTAGGTAACCTGATTATCCTTATTTCCCTTCTTGAACAAAAGCTCAATGTTTGCTATTCTCCATTCCTCTTGTTCTGTTTCTAGTGATGACACACATATCAGAATCAGGTTTAATATCACTGCATATGTCATAAAATTTGTTAACTTTATGGCAGCAGTACATGATAATACATGATATAGAGAAAAAAACTGAGTTACATTCAGTATGTACAGTGCCTATAAAAAGTATTCACCCCCCTTGGAAGTTTTCATATTTTATTGTTTTACAACATTGAATTACAGTGGATTTAATTTGTCTTTTTTTGACTAATCAACAGAAAGGACTCTTTCATGTCAAAGTAAAAGCAAATTTCTGCAAACTGGTCTAAATTTATTACAATTATTAAACAAAATAATTGATTGTATAAATTACTCACCTCCTTCAAGTCAGTATTTAGTAGATGCACCTTTGGCAGCAATTACAGCCTTGAGTCTGTGTGGGTGGGTCTCAATTAGCTGTGTATATCTGTGCAATTTGTCCCCATTCTTTACAAAACTGCTTAAACTGTCAGATTGCATGGGGATCATGAGTGAACAGCCCTTTTATAACCATATATAACCATATAACAATCACAGCACGGAAACAGGCCATTCCGGCCCTCCTAGTCCGTGCCGAACTCTTAATCTCACCTAGTCCCACCTACCCGCACTCAGCCCATAACCCTCCACTCCTTTCCTGTCCATATACCTATCCAATTTTACCTTAAATGACACAACTGAACTGGCCTCTACTACTTCTACAGGAAGCTCATTCCACACTTTTCCAGTCCAGCCATAAATTCTCAATTGGATTGAAGTCTGGATTCTGACTTGGCCACTCCAGGACATTAACTTTGTTGTTGATAAGCCATTCCTGTGTAGCTTTGGCTTTATCCTTGGGGTTATTGTCTTGCTGAAAACAAGCCTTCTCCCAAGTCGTAGTGCTCTTGCAGACTGCATCAGGTTTTCCTCCAGAATTTCCCTGTATTTTGCTGCATTCATTCTACCTTCTACCTTCACAAGCCTTCCAGGGCCTGCTGCAGAGAAACACCCCCACAGCATGATGCAGCCACCACCAGGCTTCATGATCGGGATGGTGTGTTTTTGATGATGTGACATAGCATTTAGTCTGATAGCCAAAAAGCTCCATTTTGGTTTCATCAGACCATAGAACCTTCTTCCAGCTGACTTCAGAATCTCCCACATGCCTTCATGCAAACTGTAGTTTTTTTAACAGTGACTTTCTCTTTGCCACTCTCCCATAAAGCTGTAACTGCTGAAGAATCTGGGCAACAGTTTTTATATGTGCAGTCCCTCCCATCCCATCTTGTACAGTGAATGCTGTATTGCCGGAGGGGAGGACAGCAGGCTGATGGTGAGCGCTCTATTACGTGGAGTGGGGATTGTAGGCTAATGGTGAGCGCAGTATTGCAAGGAGGGGAAGACAGAAGGCTGATAGTGAGTGCTCTGTTACGTGGAGTGGGGATTGTAGGCTAATGGTGAGCGCAGTATTGCAAGGAGGGGAAGACAGAAGGCTGATAGTGAGTGCTCTGTTACGTGGAGTGGGGATGGTAGGTTGATGGGGAGTGCAGTATTGCCTGGGGGGGGGGGAACGGTGGGCTGATGATGAGCACTGCATTACATGCGGGGAACAGTGAGCTGATGGTGTGTGCAGTTTAGTGCTGTATTGCGTGGAGGGAAGGATGGTAGGCTGATGGAGAGCACTGTATTGCACGGAGGGTGGGTCGGTAGGCTGATGGTGAGTGTGGTGCATTTACTGAGCATTGAATGGGCTCACCCAGTTTGGGCTATGACATCAGCCTCTCCTTCCTGAATTACCTTCCCCAACTTCCCCTTACACACTGCTGACTGACTAATGGGAGTGAACAAGTGTCGTAAAACATTGGAGAGAAATTCAAAGAAGGAATCTTTGCACGCTATGACTCAACTGTTGTCCTGCTGCTTTGCTATTGTAAACATTGCAAAAGGTAGATTGTGTAGGTTAGAAGTGAATTGTATTGTGGTTTTCATATTGTTTTGCTCTTTTCTCATTTAGTTATTTATTATACCGTTCTTTTTTTATATTTTAGTAACTCCTAATCCATTGTACCTACTCTGCAGCAAACAACTTACAGCTGCAGCAAAGGCTCCAGCAAAATTGAAAAGTCACTTAATTACGAATCACAGCCATATGACACATAAAAGTGCTGATTATTTTAAATGGCTATTGGAATCTCAAAGCAAACAGTAAAGTTCTTAATTAAAACCAAATTACAAGCTTTATTTAAATTCAATCTACTGAGCTTACATTTAGAAAAATTAAACCCGATTTTGGCTTAAGCCAGTTACTTAACAGAAATTTACTGTTTGCCTTATGAATTTTAAAAATTTATGAAGAAGTAAGATTAATTTCAAGAAAGGTTGGCTAAAAATTCATTCTCTACTCAAAAGAGCATTGACAATTAATTTTAGATTATTATATCTACAACTTACTGATCAAGCTAACTCCAGTTAAACACTTTCCTAATTTGTCTGTTACTATCCCTCTCCAAAGCTATGGTAAAGGAGATAGAATTGTGATCACTATCTCCAAAATGCTCTCCCACTGAGAGACCTGACACCTGACCAGGTTCATTTCCCAATACCAGATCATGTACAGCCTCTCCTCTTGTAGGCTTGTCTACATATTGTGTTAAGTAACCTTCCTGAACAGACCTCGCAAACTCCATCCCGTCTAAACCCCTCACTGTAGGGAGATGACAATCGATAGTTGAGAAATTAAAATTTTCCACTATGACAACCCTGTTATTATTACATCTTTCCTGAATCTTTTTCCCTGTCTGCTCCTATTAGGTGGTCTATAAAAAACCCCTTCCTTTTCCTAACTTCCACCCACAGAGACTCCATAGACAATCTCTCCATGAGTTCCTCCTTTTCTGTAGCCGTGACACTATCTCTGATCAACAGTGCAACACCCCCACCTCTTTTGCCTCCCTCCTTGTCCTTTCTGAAACATTTAAAACATGGCACTGGAAGTAACCATTCCTGCCCCTGAGCCATCTGTCTCTGTAATGGCCACAACATCATTGCTCCAAGTACTGATCCACGCTCAAAGCTCATCCGCTTTGTTCATGATGCTTCTTGCATTAAAATAGACACATTTCAAACCATCAGTCTGAGTGCGTCCCTTCTCTATCACCTGCCTATCCTTCCTCTTGCACTGTCTCCAAGCTTTATTTGTAAGCCAACCACCTCTTCCTCCGTCTCTTCAGTTTGGTTCCCACCCACCTAGTTTAAACTCAGTGTCAAAAAAAAAGACAAATTAAATTTACTGTAATTCACAAAACATGAAAACTTCCAAGGGTAGTGAATACTTATTACAGTCACTGTATATGTCTATTAAATAGTTAAGGTAAAATATGAAGTACAAAATAACAGAAATAAAAAAAATAGGTAGTGTTCGTGGGTTCAATGTCCATTTAAAGATTGGATGGCAGAGGGGAAGAAGCTGTTCCTGAATCACGGAATGTGTGCCTTCAGGCTTCTGTACTTCCTTCCCAATGGTAACAGTGTGAAGAGGTCATGTCCTCAGTTATGGGACAGTGCCTTTCTAAGGCTTTGCTCCTTGAAGATGCCTTGGAAACTATGGAGGCTGGTATCCATGATAGAACTGACTAATTTTACAAATTTCTGCAACTTATTTTGATCTTGTGTAGTAGCCACCCTCCCCCACCTTGAAATTGCTCACTCTTTCCATTTCTGATCTCTCTGAGGATTGGTTTGTGTTTCTTCGTTTTACCCTTCCTGAAGTCCACAATCAGATCTGTGATTCTGCTGAGCTTTGTCAAAGTCCCAGCAATCTCCTCACTTGAGGGCATAGAGCAGTGGTCCCCAACCACCGGGCCGTGGACTGGTACCAGGCCGCAAAGCATGTGCTACCGGGCAGCGAGGAAACGAAATGAGTCAGCTGCACCTTTCCTCATTCTCTGTCACGTCCACTGTTGAACTTGAACGCACGTGAAGTCATCAGTCGGGTCATTAACCTACAACTACACAATGAGTAAAAAAAAACATCATTTGAGAGTATCTTTGGAAGAGGTGGTAGGGACATAAAAGGCCTAACGATGATGATAATGCAGAGACAGCTGAGGCCGAGACTGCAAAAAAAAGAAAGCTTCCTTCAACAGAAAATACAACAAGTCATACATAAAATATGGCTTTAATGCTGTGTAATGAGGCAATGAAGCCCTCAAAACTGCTTCGGCACCTTGAGTCCAAGTGTCCTGCACTTAAAGACAAGCCAGTTGAGTTTCTTGAGCGGAAAAAATGTGAGCAAGCGGGACAGAAGCAAGTTGTGAGAGCCACCACCTCCACAAATGCTGATGCTCTGAGAGCATCGTACTTAGTGGCTAGCCGTATTGCTAAGGCTAAGAAGCCTTTCACTGTTGGTGAAAAATTGATTCTGCCTGCTGCCAAGGACATGTGCCTGAACTGTTGGGAGAAGCTGCAGCCAACAAGATGGCACAGGTTTCTCTTTCAGCTACCACAGTTTCAAGGAGAATCAATGACATAGCGGAGGGCATCGAAGCACAGCTGTTGGAATGGCTTAACAAGTCACCATGTGATGAGGAGTGGATAGCAAAACTCGCTTATCTGTGTGACATCTTCAACTTGCTCAATCATCTCAATTTGTCACTTCAGGGGAGAATGATGACTGTCTTCAAGTTGGCAGATAAAGTGTCTGCTTTCAAGGCCAAACTGGAACTGTGGGGACGGTGAATGGGCGGGGGCATATTTGACATGTTCCCAACATTAGCTGGGATTTTGGGAGAGACTGAGGCTGCACCGACCTTCTCACAGCTGGTGCGCGGTCACCTATCTTCGCTGTCGACAGAATTCGAGCGTTACTTCCCAACTGCAAATGACCCAGGACGTGCAAAGGAATGGGTCTGTGACCCCTTTGTGAATGTCCCCGGTGAGTCATCCATTTCAGCGCGGGAAGAATATCAACTCATTGAGCTTGCAAATGACAGTGGGCTGAAAAGTATGTTTGACATAACATCTCTGCCGGCATTCTGGATCAAAGTCAAGGCTGAATATCCTGAGATAGCCACAAAAGCACTGAAAACGTTGCTTCCATTTCCAGCATCATATCTCTGCAAAGCGGGGTTTTCTGCAATGAATGCAACGAAAACTAAATTGCAGAATAGACCGGACATAAGGAACCCCTTCGAGTATCGCTTTCTCCCATCACCCCTCGATGGGACCGTCTTGTTGCAGGGAAACAAGCCCAGGGCTCCCACTGATTCAGCAATATTGGTGTGTTGTAAAGATTTTATATGTTCATATGAGGAAAATATGCGCTGTGTGTTTAATATCCAAACGTTACTTAAAATGTTATGGTGCTATTGACTTATAAGTGACGTATAATTGACTGATCACCATATTCATGCGAGGAAAATACGCACTGTGTGTTTAATATTAAATTCGTTAGATAAACCCTTTATCCTCTTTAGCCACTTGTAAGTGACTTATAGTTGACTTGTCACCTATACTCCTGTCGTGTTTAACCCCACCCCCACCCCCTGTTGGCCAGTCCGCAAGAATATTGTCAATATTAAACCAGTCCGCGGTGCAAAAAAGGTTGGGGACCCCTGAGCTAGAGTACTAGTTCTAGACACCACACTATGGGAAGGATGCATTTACACTAGAGAGTGTGCAGAGAAGATTCCCCAGATTTTGCCTAGAATTTGAACGCTTTGGTGATCAAGAGAGACTGGATGGGCCTTGCTTGTTACACTGCACAGAGGAGTCTGGACAATTGCCTAATTGGAGTTTTGCAGCATTATGAAAGGAATAGCTTTCCCATTGGAAGGTGTGTCTGAGACAAGATGAAGGTGATTTAAGGTGAGGCAGCAGATTTAGAGGTTTCTCATTGTGAATTTTCTCACCCAGAGTGGAATATTGAATATGGAATACACTGCCCGTGATAGTGATGGAAGCAGGGATTCTTACAACACATAAAAAGTATCTGAATCAGCACCAGAGGAAGAGGTAACTACAGGAAAACACAAGCATTTTGTCTATGTTGCCTGGATTTCGGCATCTGCAGATTTTCTTGTTTGCAACATAAGGCTAAATGATAATTGAGATGAATGCAGATAGGTCCGTATTGTTCAGAATAGACAGCTAATGTTGCCAGTCTGTACTTTACCCTTCCTTGGCTCCCCATTTCACCCCCCTGGCCCCCCTCATATTTCACCCCCCATCAGCCACTCACATTTCAACCCACTCTGCCCCCATGCACCTTCACACCCTCTGCCACCCATGCCTTCATCCCAATTCTGCCCCCTCTTCCCCTTCACCCACCCTGCCCCCTGACACCTTCACCCACCCTGCCCCCTCACGCCTTCACACCCTGCCCCCTCACGCCTTCACATCCCCTGCCCCCCACGCCTTCACACCCCGCCCCCTGGCGCCTACACCCCTGCCTGCATTATGCCTTCCACTCCTTTGTCCCCAACCTTTCAACCCCCCTTACCCCCACACATTTACCCCCTCTGCCCCGTGCCTTCAACCCTTCTGCCCCCATGCTTTCATCTCTTCATCCTTTCTATGCCCTTCGCACCATTACACCCCCTGTCCCTATGCCTTCATCCCCACTCTGCCCCCAAAACCTTCATCCCCATTACCCCCACTCTTTCACATGCCCTCTGTGACCCCCACAACTTCATCTCCCCCCTACCCCCTCTGTCTTCCTACGCCTTCACCCTTTGCCTCCCCATGCATGCACACACCCCCTCTGCCCCATGCATTCTCTCCCTTTTGCCCCACCCCTTCAGTCCCTCCACCCCCTCTGCCCCCACGCCTTCAACCCCTGCGCCCCTTTTGCCCCCCACGCCTACAACCCCTCTACCCGCTCTGGCCCCCATGCCTTCCTTCAAGTCGCTCAGTCCTCCACGCCTTCACCACCCTGCCCCAGTGAATTTACCCCTCCCTCTGCCCAACCCCACCAGCTTTGACACCAGTCTGCTTTGCCCACCCACATGTTCAACCCCCTACCCCTCACAAATTCACCCCCTCGCTTTCCCAAGCCTTCATTCCCCCCTCTGTCCATGCGTCTTCGTAACCCCTCTATCTCCGCACCTTCACCCTTCTCATCCCCTCACACCACACCCTCTCACCCCCTGTCTTCACCCCCGTCTGTCCCCCACACCTTCACCCCCACTCTGCCCCATGCATTCATCCCCTCTGCCCCCAAACCTTCAACCCCCCTTTCCCAAAGCCTTCAACCTCTCTCTGACCCCCACACCTTCAACACCCCCTCTGCCACCCACACCTTCACCCCACCTTAGTCTACCCACATTTCACGTCCATCTGCCACTGAGTATTTTATCCTTCTGCCCCCCTATGCCTTCAAGCCCCAGACCCCCCCCCCACTCCTTCTGCCCCATGCCCCACTTCAACTGGAACCAATGTCCTAGGGGGAGCGTTTGCTACTGCTGTTCAGGAGGCTTTAAACTAATGTGGCAGGGGGATGGGAACAAGTGCAGAGAGACAGACGTAAAATGAGGGTAGAAGCAAAAAGTAAGGTGAAAAGTAAAAGTGGCAGGCAGGCAAATTCAGGGCAAAAAGCAAAAAGAGCCACTTTTCAACATAATTGTATAAGGGCTAAGAGTGTTGTAAAAACAAGCCTGAAGGCTTTGTGTGTCAATGCGAGGAGCATTCGTAACAAGGTGGGTGAATTGAATGTGCAGATAAGTTATTAATGAATATGATATAGTTGGGATCACAGAGACATGGCTCCAGGGTGACCAAGGATGGGAGCTCAACATCCAGGATATTCAATATTCAGGAGGGATAGACAGGAAAGAAAAGGAGGTGGGGTAGCATTGCTGGTTAGAGAGGAGATTAACGCAATAGAAAGGAAGGCTATTAGCCTGGAGGATGTGGAATCGATATGGGTAGAGCTGCATAACACTAAGGGCAGAAAACGCTGGTGGGAGTTGTGTACAGGCCACCTAACAGTAGTAGTGAGTTTGGGGATGGCATTAAACAAGAAATTAGAAATGCGTGCAATAAAGGAACAGTAGTTATAATGGGAGACTTCAATCTACATATAGATTGGGTGAACCAAATTGGTAAGGGTGCTGAGGAAGAGAATTTCTTGGAATGTATGCGGGATGGTTTTCTGAACCAACATGTCGAGGAACCAACTAGAGAGCAGGCCATTCTAGACTGGGTATTGAGCAATGAGGAAGGGTTAGTTAGCAATCTTGTCGTGCGAGGCCCCTTGGGTAAGAGTGACCATAATATGGTGGAATTCTTCATTAAGATGGAGAGTGACATAGTTAATTCAGAAACAAGGGTTCTGAACTTAAGGGTAACTTTGAAGGTATGAGACGTGAATTAGCTAAGATAGACTGGTGAGTGATACTTAAAGGGTTGACGGTGGATATGCAATGGCAAGCGTTTAAAGATCGCATGGATGAACAACAATTGTTCATCCCAGTTTGGCAAAAGAATAAACCAGGGAAGGTAGTGCACCCATGGCTGACAAGGGAAATTAGGGATAGTATCAAGTCCAAAGAAGAAACATATAAAGTAGCAAAAAAAAAGTGGCACACCTGAGGACTGGGAGAAATTCAGAGACCAGCAGAGGAGGACAAAGGGCTTAATTAGGAAAGGGAATAAAGATTATGAGAGAAAGCTGGCAGGGAACATAAAAACTGACTGTAAAAGCTTTTATAGATATGTGAAAAGAAAAAGATTGGTCAAGACAAATGTAGGTCCCTTACAGTCAGAAACAGGTGAATTGATCATAGGGAACAAAGACATGGCAGACCAATTGAATAACTTCTTTGGTTCTGTCTTCACTAAGGAGGACATAAATAATCTTCCGGAAATAGTAAGGGACCGAGGGTCTAGTGAGATGGAGGAACTGAGGGAAATACATGTTAGTGGGGAAGTGGTGTTAGGTAAATTGAAGGGATTAAAGGCAGATAAATCCCCAGGGCCAGATGGTCTGCATCCCAGAGTGCTTAAGGAAGTAGCCCAAGAAATAGTGGATGCATTAGTGATAATTTTTCAAAACTCCTTAGATTCTGGATTAGTTCCTAAGGATTGGAGGGTGGCTAATGTAACCCCACTTTTTAAAAAAAGGAGGGAGAGAGAAACCAGGGAATTATAGACCGGTTAGTCTGACAGTGGTGGTGGGGAAAATGCTAGAGTCGGTTATCAAAGATGTGATAACAGCACATTTGGAAAGAGGTGAAATCATCGGACAAAGTCAACATGGATTTGTGAAAGGAAAATTATGTCTGACGAATCTTATAGAATTTTTTGAAGATGTAACTAGTAGAGTGGATGGGGAAGAGCCAGTGGATGTGGTATATTTAGATTTTCAAAAGGTTTTTGACAAGGTCCCACACAGGAGATTAGTGTGCAAACTTAAAGCACACGGTATTGGGGGTATGGTATTGATGTGAATAGAGAATTGGTTGGCAGACAGGAAGCAAAGAGTGGGAGTAAACGGGACATTTTCAGAATGGCAGGCAGTGACTAGTGGGGTACCTCAAGGCTCAGTGCTGGGACCCCAGTTGTTTACAATATATATTAATGATTTAGACGAGAGAATTAAATGCAGCATCTCCAAGTTTGCGGATGACACGAAGCTGGGCGGCAGTGTTAGATGTGAGGAGGATGCTAAGAGGATGCAGGGTGACTTGGATAAGTTAGGTGAGTGGGCAAATTCATGGCAGATGCAATTTAATGTGGATAAATGTGAGGTTATCCACTTTGGTTGCAAGAACAGGAAAACAGATTATTATCTGAATGGTGGCCGATTAGGAAAAGGGGAGATGCAACGAGACCTGGGTGTCATTGTACACCAGTCATTGAAGGTGGGCATGCAGGTACAGCAGGCAGTGAAGAAGGCAAATGGTATGTTGGTATTCATAGCAAAAGGATTTGAGTACAGGAGCAGGGAGGTTCTACTGCAGTTGTACAAGGCCTTGGTGAGACTGCACCTAGAATATTGTGTGCAGTTTTGGTCCCCTAATCTGAGGAAAGACATTCTTGCCATAGAGGGAGTACAGAGAAGGTTCACCAGATTGATTCCTGGGATGGCAGGACTTTCATATGAAGAAAGACTGGATCGACTAGTCTTATACTCACTGGAATTTAGAAGATTGAGGGGGGATCTTATTGAAACGTATAAAATTCTAAAGGGATTGGACAGGCTAGATGCAGGAAGATTGTTTCTGATGTTGGGGAAGTCCAGAACGAGGGGTCACAGTTTAAGGATAAAGGGGAAACCTTTTAGGACCGAGATGAGGAAAAACTTCTTCACACAGAGAGTGGTGAATCTGTGGAATTCTCTGCCACAGGAAACGGTTGAGGCCGGTTCATTGGCTATATTTAAGAGGAAGTTAGATATGGCCCATGTGGCTAAAGGGATCAGGGGGTATGGAGAGAAAGCAGGTACAGGGTTCTGAGTTCGATGATCAGCCATTATCATACTGAATGGCGGTGCCGGCTCAAAGGGCCGAATGGCCTACTCCTGCACCTATTTTCTATGTTTCTATGTCACCCACACCTTAATTCCCCCATTCCCCTGCCCCCACACCTCGACTCTCCCTCCCATCCGTGACTCGAATCACCCGCCCCTCAGGCCTCAATCCCCCTGCCCCCACTACACCCTCACGCCTACACCCATCTCTGCCCCCACACCTTCAACCCCCTTCTGCCACCCATACCTTCAAACCCCCCGCTCCCCACACCTTCAACACCCTCTGCCATTCACACTGTCAATCCCCGTCGGACCCCCACACCTACAACCCCCCCCACCCCCCACACCTTTAACCCCCTCCTCTGTCACCCACACCTTCAACCCCCTCTGCCCCATGCCTTCAACTCCCTCTCTGGCCCCATGCCTCAACCCCCCTCTACCCCCACGTCTTCAACTCAGCACTACCCCTGTGCCTGCAACCCCAACCCCCTCTGCCCCCTATATTTCAACACCCTAAGCCCCCCACATTACACCTCCACCTGTACCCCTAAGCATTTGCTTCCTCTGCTGCCCCAGGCCTTCAACCCTTCTGCACCACACACCTTCATCCCTTCATCTCCACGTCTTCAACACCACTGCCCCTCACACATTCACCCCCCTGCTTTCCCAAGCCTTCGCTCTCCCTTCATACCCCCTCTACCCCCACGCCTTCACACCACTCAACTCCTCACACCACACTGCCTCTGCCCCCTACGTATTCAATCGCCATCTGCCCCACCCACATCTTCAGCCTCCAACCTTTTAAACCCCCCCTCTGCCCCCACACCTTCAAACCCCCACTGTACCCCACAACTTGATTCCCCTGCCCCTCACAACTTGATTTCCCCATCCCTCATGCCTCGACTCCCCCGCTCCTCATGCCTTCACCCACCCTGCCCCACACAACTTCACCACCCCCTCAGCCCCCCCACACATACCCCCCTCAGCCCCCCTCATTTCAATCCTACCTGCCTCGCCTCTTTCATCCTACACTCAGGTCCCCAGATTTCACCCTTATTTTTCAACACACTCTGCTCCTCTCGCCTTCGCCCCCACTACACCCTCACACCTACACCCCACTCTGACCCCTTACCTTCAACCCCCTGCCACCCGTATCTTCAACCCCCCCCTGCCCCCACACCTTCAACCCCCTTTGCCCACCATGCCTTCAACCCCCTGTGCCCCCTCTGCCCCCATGCCTTCAACCCCCTGTGCCCCCTCTGCCCCATGCCTTCAACCCCCTCTGCCCCCACACCTTCAACCCCGTGCCCCTGACACCTTCAACTCCCTCTGCACCCCCATGCCCTCAACCCCCTGTGCACTCCCGCACCTTCAGCCCACCCTGCCCCCGAGCCTTCAACCCCCCTCCCATCGGCCCCTCTGCCCCACACCTTCACTCTCCCTCAGCCCCATACCTTCACCCGCCTCACCCCACCCCCTGCACCTTTATCTTCCGTGACTTCAGCCCCCCTCTGACCCCCCCACTCTCTTCTGCTACCCACACTTTCATCCCCTCAACCCCTCACCCGTACATTTCTCTCTCTATTTGACACAGACCCAATCCATTCTCCCACTCCTTGTTGCATGTTGTCTACCCTCAGACACACATCCCTGCCTCTCATATTCCTTCTCCTTCACATACCTTCCCTTCTCTCATCCCTGAGGCACATGGTCCTCGTGTACAGTTTCACAGGATGCTCATACACTGTCACACAGACGCACGCACGCACGCACACACACTCACACTCACTCTCACCCACGTACACACACCTACTCTCTCTTACACACATACGCATACCTACTCACACTGACACCCACATCTTCTCTCTCTCACACACGGCACAGACAATTTTATTATTTCTTATAATTCATTAATGCTTTTATTTGTGTTGGAGTGATAAGTGTACAAAGCACACGTGCTCTTGCATCTCTTGCACCCCCCCCCCCACCCTGCACCCCTCCTTCCCCATCTCCCCTGTCTGGCTTCAGCAGCTGGGATACAAGGACTCTGCAAGTATTGTCTTCCAGTCCTGGTAGGTCTGTACTGAAGCCCCACTGTCTGGAGGTTGGGATGGGGCTGTGTTGTTTGGTAGGGGGTTTATAGTACCTGCCCCATGTGTGAATCAGTGCAGGGTGGGAGGAATGAGGCAGAGGAGCTGACAATGAGCAGGCCTCCGTATGTCTCACACTGCTACTCTGGTGCAGAGGGTGGGCAAGCAGACAGTAAATGCAGTTTAATTGTTTGGTGGGGTGTCAGTCTCTGGAACACCACCTGAGAGGCCTAGAGGGCAGCTGTGGTCTCTTCTGCATCAACCTCTGCAAGTGACAGGAGAGATGTTAGCAAAGTGAATGCAACTTTGTGTTTCATAAGAAGCAGATTATATTGTACAGGTGACAGAGTTAAAGGCCCTTCAACCCACCCATTGTGCTAGCCCCTCTCCTCTCCACCACCTCCTGTCTTTCCCTGTGTATAGGCTCTTCACCTGCACATCCCTTCCCCTGAGCTCCACTCTTTGGGGGTGGATCCCATGCTCACACACTCAGTGGTGGGGAGCTCTTCCAGAATCTGCATGGCCATCTATGGAACCCTCTTCAACTGGCCCCCATAGTCCACTCCCCATCAGGAGGAATACTCCCTGTTCCCACTCCTTCCTCAAGTTAAAGAACAACTCCCCTCCCACTACCACCAATCAAGCTGCCTTCTCTCGGTAGGGGGACCACTCCCTTCACCCTGCCCTTACTCCCAACCTTGCTATTTCAGAGATAGTTATATCTGGCAGGAAGACACTGGGCCAAGAAGCGGCTACCGCAGATTAATGCAGAGAGTTTGGAGGTGCAGAAAAGGGGGCAGAAGTTCATGTCCGGAGGTTTATAAAATACCACTTGCAGTCCCACATCTGGTGATAGTGAATATTGGGACAGAGGGTTGTGCTGAGGCTTTCAGATTCCTGAATGGATTGGCCTGGTTGTTTGCCCCACCCCGTGACCCCCCACCTCTCCATCCCCTGACAAAGGTCGTGGATCCACCACCCTCACTGAGCTCATGAATTCTCCCACTACTCCTTTTACTGTAGATTCGGGGATACCTGACTCGCTTACAGATAGGAGGAAAAGGAGATCCCATGGGAGAGGTGGGTGAGAGGAAGACAGTAGCAAACTGGGTGGGTGGGTGCACAGTTTGGGGCTATGGTCAATGATGAGGATGAGCTCTCATAATGTGAGAAACAGGGCTGGGTGTAAATAAGGGAGACATGATAACAAACTAATCAATCCTCATTCCCCCTTCCCCCAAATGCTTTAGGCAGGGGGACTGTCCAATGGAAACATTGCAGATCATAGGATCATTTTAGGAGAGGGAGTAGTGGGCAATGGGAGTGCACTCAGGAGCTAGTGATGGGTAGTTTCTGTGGGCTATGGATGGGGAATCACTGGATAGAGAGGGTAATTGATAATTGTGGAGAGTGTCCTGTTGATGAGGACCATTGGTAATATTGGTGTTCTATTCCCCATTACCCTTTAAGCATGAGGTAGGGTGTGACTGTGGGTGGAGAGAGTCTGTGGGTGTTTTGTGGAAGGGGAGAGGGTGACAGGAAAGATGTGGGAGTCAGTGGGTGTGAAGATGTGGGTAGGGGAGTCAATTGGCTATGGGCAGGTATTAAGTGGGTGATGGAGAGGGGGAGTCTGAGGGCTGTGGGAGGGTGTTCTGTAAGTGGGAGAATGTCCGTGGAATGCGGGAGGGGATTGAAGGGGTGGGGAAGCTGTGGGAGGTTGTGAGACTGGTGGGGAAGGAGGAAATCATTGACTCCACCCTCCCCCACCATCAGACGTTGCTGATCTTAACATTGCGGGATCCCCCCTCCTTTTCCCCCACCCTCCTGAGCTCCTCCTCCAGCCGTGCCTTCTCACCCATGCCCGCACCCTCAGCATGTCTCTCCATGCCAGGCACCCGTGCCACCCGGTCAAATCCAGCCAGGTCGGCCACGTATTTGCCGCCAGCTGAGACGGAGACCACGGGGCAGAACTCGTAACCCCACAGGATCTCCTCGGGCAGGTAGGAGGTGCGTGCCTGGCACAGGGCACTGGTGGACTCCACTGTGCCGCTCAGGATGACCAGCAGCTCAAAGCCACCGTCGGGTTCAGGCTCCCGTCCCTGGCGTAGGGCAGCGGGTGCTAGCGGACTGGTGTCGTCGATGGGATGGTAGAAGGTTAGGGGCAACAGCAGGAAGGGGCTCTCAGTGCCCGCGTCCAGCCGAAAGGGCACATCGGCCTGACAGAGGTGAACAGCCTCGCCGGGCCTGGCTGGCACCGCCCGCAGCAGCTTTCCCGACACACTGCAGCCCAGCAGGAGGCTGGGGCGCACATTGGCCACCCGCACTTGCAGTGAGAGACGGCCGTTGCGGGCCGAGACTACTGCTTGGTGGCTGAAACGCACGCCTGACGCCCGCTTCTTGGGGCGTGCTGCCTTGGCCAGGAAGGTGCCGGTGACAAAGACCTCTAGCAGGGTGGTGAGCAACAGCTGGGCCACCAGCAGCAGAACAGCTGCCGGGCACTGCTCTGAGATGTAGCGGTAGCCATAGCCGATGGTGGTCTGTGACTCGAGCGAGAAGAGGAAGGCGGCAGTCAGACTCCGCATGTTTTCCACGCACAGGGTGTGGTTTGCCGGGGGCCGCTCACCCTCCAGATCACCGTGTACCAGGGCCACAGCGTACCAGGCCAGGCCAAAGGCGAACCAGGTGCCGGCGAAGCTGGTACAGAACAGGGCCAGCTTGTAGCGCCACTTGAGGTCGACGAAGGTGGTCCACAAGTCCTTGAGGTAGAGGTAACCCCAGCCGCTGACATGCAGCAGCCGCACGTTGCTGCGGCCGTCCTTGTTCATCACCCGGCCCCGGGCCCGGGTTTGCCTCAGCAGTGGCTGGCTGTCCGTCTGCGTCTCCTGGCTCGAGAACACCTTGGCCGAGGACATGGCGGGGTCCAAGCGACCTTTCAGCTGACACCAGCCCTGCCAATAGTTGAGACGGGAGGTCAGGATGCATGTAAAGGGAGCTTCACTCTGTGTCTGACCCAGAGACAGAGGGACGGTGTGGTGGGACGGTGTGGAGGAAGCTCCTTTCTGTGTCTAACAGTTGTTGGGAGTGGACGATGGGACAGTGCAGATGGGAGCAGCCATTATGAAAGTGATCATAGTATGACTAGGCTACAATTATAGTGAGGAGCTGAGGGTTTGGGAGAGGGAGAGGAGGCTAAGTTGAGGCTTCTGTGTCTATTTTTATTAATGCTTAGCCAGCACAGCAATGATGGATCTCAGGGTTGTGGTGTGCTCCTTTTGCAAGATGAGGGACATCTGGCAGACATCTAGTCTCCCTGATCTTTACATGTGTGAAAAGTGCATCTGGGTGCAGCAGCTTACAGACTATGTTAGGAAACTGGAGCTACAGCTGGATAATCCATAGTTCGTTCAGGAGAATAAGGAATTGAAAGATAGGAGCTAAATATAGGCAGTCGCACTTAAGATGCAGGAAATAGCTAGCTGGGTGATGGCCAGGACAGAGTAAGGGAATAGGCAGGTAGTGTAGAGTACCCATCAATGACAAGTATACCATTTTGGATACTGATAGTGGGGATAAACGACCTACCAGAGAAAGCTACAGTGACCAGGCCTCTGCCACTTCTGTAACTCAGAAGAGAAGGGGGTGACAGAAGAAAAAACTGATAATGATAAGGGATTCAATAGTTATGAGAGGAGATTCTGTGGATGTGAAAGAGACTTACATATGGCATTTTGTCTCCCAGGTGCCAGGTTCATGGAAGCCTCAGATTGATTCTATTTAATTCTAAGGGGAGTGGTACACATTAGAACTAATGACATAGGAAAGAAAAGGGATGAGGTCCTAAAGAGTGAATATAGGGAGCTAGGTTGGAAGATAAAAGATGTAAACTCAAGGGTAGTAATCTCTGGATTGCTGCATCTGCCACGCATCAGTGATGGTAAGATAAGGATAATTATCTGGTAAGTTACCTGGGTTTCAGCACTTAAGTTACAGAGAAAGGTTGAACAAGTTAGGTCTCTATTCATTGGAGCATAGAAGGTTGAGGGGGGATTTGATCGAGGTATTTAAAATTTTGAGAGGGATAGATAGAGTTGACGTGAATAGGCTGTTTCCATTGAGAGTAGGGGAGATTCAAACGAGAGGACATGATTTGAGAGTTAGGGGGCAAAAGTTTAAGGGAAACACGAGGGGGTATTTCTTTACTCAGAGAGTGATAGCTGTGTGGAATGAGCTTCCTGTAGAAGTAGTAGAGGCCAGTTCAGTTGTGTCATTTAAGGTAAAATTGGATAGGTATATGGACAGGAAAGGAGTGGAGGGTTATGGGCTGAGTGCGGGTAGGTGGGACTAGGTGAGATTAAGAGTTCGGCACGGACTAGGAGGGCCGGAATGGCCTGTTTCCGTGCTGTGATTGTTATATGGTTATAATTTGGCAGATGGGCAGGGTTTCAGATTTATGAGATCTCATCTGCACAAAGTGTGACCTGTACAAAAATGATGGGTTACACCTGAACCCAAGTGGAACCAATATCCATGTGAGCAGGTCTTCTAGGGCTGTGGAGGGGTGATTAACCTGGGATGGAAAGCAGACTGATAGGTCAGAGAATAGAGCAGTTGGTGTAAATGTAGATGCAGTCTGTAGAGAGACTGTGAGGAATCATACACATAAATGCATTTGGTTAGATGAGATGAAATATAAAAAGCAAGAAATATTAGGAACGAGAGTGATGAAATTTGACCATGGGTTAGTACATGGAACCCCAAGGGAGATGAAATTCAACCATGTGTCATTACATGGAGCTACAAAGATGCTGAACTTTCACCTGGGGTCATTACATGGAACTACAAGGGGAGATTAAATTCGACCATGGAACTACAAGGGGAGATGAAATTTGATCATGGGTCAGTACATAGAACTACTAGGAAGATGAAATTCGAACATGTGTCAGTACATGGAACTACAAGGGGAGATGAAATTTGATCATGGGTCAGTACCTGGAACTACAAGGGTGATGAAGTTTCTCCTTGGGTCAATGCATGGAACTACAAGCTATCATATGCCATTACAGATGCTGTCACAAGGGAAGGGAATGGCTGCTGGATATTCCAGAGTTTTGATGTTTCAAAAGTGACAGGGAGTGAAGTAAGAGAGGTGAGGGAGCAGAATTACTAATTGGGCCTAATATTACAGCTGCAGAAAAGGAGGACATTAGGGAGGGATCATCCACTGAGTCAGTTTGGGTGAAGTCATAAAGAGGTCACCTTATTGGGAGATTTCTATAGAATCTCCCCTCCCCATTATCTGCAGAGGGATTGAGGAGCTGATCGGGAGGCAGATTTTGGAAAGGAGCACTCATATTCATGAGTGACTTCAACTTTCCCAAGTTTTGGCACCTCATTTGTGCAAAACATTTAGATGGGACAGAATTTGTTATGTGTGTCCAGGAAGGATTCCTAACACAATATACTGAGAGGCTATACTGGATCTAGTACAAGGTGATTAACCTGGTCAAGCGACAGATATCTTGGTGGGAGAGCACGCCGGACACAGTGACCACAACTCCCTGGCTTTTACCAGAGCCTTGGACAGGGATAGGAGGAAATGGTATGGAAAAGCATCCAATTGGGGGAGGGAGAATTATGATGCTATTAGGCAGGAGTGTGGGTGTGTAAACATTGAACATAGAATAGTACAGCACATTACAGGCCCTTAAGCCCACAATGTTGTGCCGACCCTCAAACCCTGCCTCCCATATAACCTCCCACCTTAAATTCCTCCATATATCTGTCCAGCAGTCTGTAAAACTCTACTAGTGTATCTGCCTCCACCATTGACTCAGGCAGTGCATTCCACGCACCAACTACTCTCTGACTGAAAAACCCTCCTCTAACATCCCCCTTGAACCTCCCTTCCCTTACCTTAAAGCCATGTCCTCTTGTACTGAGCAGTGGTTCCCTGGGGAAGAGGCACTGGCTGTCCACTGTGTGTATTCCTCTTAATATCTTGTACACTTCTACCATGTCTCCTCTCATCCTCCTTCTCTCCAAAGAGTAAAGCCCTAGCTCCCTTAATCTCTGATCATAATCCATACTCTCTAAACCAGGCAGCATCCTGGTAAATCTCCTCTGTACCCTTTCCAATGCTTCCACATCCTTTCTATAGTGAAGCAACCAGAACTGGACACAGTACTCCAAGTGTGGCCTTACCAGAGTTTTATAGAGCTGCATCATTACATCGCGTCTCTTAAACTCTATCCCTCGACTTATGAAAGCTAACACCCCATAAGCTTTCTTAACTACCCTATCTACCTGTGAGGCAACTTTCAGGGATCTGTGGACATGTACCCCCAGATCCCTCTGCTCCTCCACACTACCAAGTATCCTGCCATTTACTTTATACTCTGCCTTGGAGTTTGTCCTTCCAAAGTCTACCACCTCACACTTCAACGGGTTGAACTCCATCTACCACTTCTCAGCCCACTTCTGCGTCTTCTCTTCAATGTCTTTCTGCAATCTTTGACAATCCTCTATACTATCTACAACACCACCAACCTTTGTGTCGTCTGCAAACTTGCCAACCCACCCTGCTACCCCCATATCCAGGTTGTTAATAAAAATCACGAAAAGTAGGGGTCACAGAACAGATCCTTGTGGGACACCACTAGTCACAACCCTCCAATCTGAATGTACTCCCTCCACCACGACCCTCTGCCTTCTGCAGGCAAGGTAATTCTGAATCCACCTGGCCAAACTTCCCTGGATCCCATGCCTTCTGACTTTCTGAATAAGCCTACTGTGTGGAACCTTGTCAAATGCCTTACTAAAATCCATGTAGATCACATCCACTGCATCTGTATGCCTGGTCACCTCCACAAAGAACTGTATTAGGTTTGTTAGACACAATCTGCCCTTCACAAAGCCATGCTGACAGTCCCTGATCAGACCATGATTCTCTAAATGGCCATAGATCCTATCTCTAAGAATCTTTTCCAATAGCTTTCCCACCACAGATGTAAGGCTCACTGGTCTATAATTACCCGGACTATCCCTACTACCCTTTTTGAACAAGGGGACAACATTCGCCTCCCTCCAATCATCCGGGACCATTCCTGTGGACAACGAGGACATAAAGATCCTAGCCAGAGGCTCAGCAATCTCTTCCCTCGCGTCGTGGAGCAGCCTGGGGAATATTCTGTCAGGCCTCAGGGACTTACCCGTCCTAATGTATTTTAACAACTCCCAACACCTCCTCTCCCTTAATATCAACATGCTCCAGAACATCAACCTCACTCATATTGTCCTCACCGTCATCAAGTTCCCTCTCAGTGGTGAATACCGAAGTGAAGTATTCATTGAGGACCTCGCTCACTTCCACAGCCTCCAGGCACATCTTCCCACTTTTATCTCTAATCGGTCCTACCTTCACTCCTATCATCCTTCTGTTCTTCACATAATTGAAGAATGCCTTGGGGTTTTCCTTTACCCTACTCAAGGACTTCTCATGCCCCCTTCTCGCTCTTCTCAGCCCCTTCTTAAGCTCCTTTCTTGCTACCCTATATTCCTCAATAGCCCCTTCTGATCCTTGCTTCCTAAATCTCATGTATGCTGCCTTCTTCCACCTGACTAGATTTTCCACTTCACTTGTCACCCATGGTTCCTTCACCCTACCATTCTTTATCTTCCTCACCAGGACAAATTTATCCCTAACATCCTGCAAGAGATCCTTAAACATCAACCACATGTCCATAGTACATTTCCCTGCAAAAACATCATCCCAATTCACACCCGCAAGTTCTAGCCTTATAGCCTCATAATTTGCCCTTCCCCAATTAATAATTTTCCTGACCTCTCTGATTCTATCCTTTTCCATGATAATGCTAAAGGCCAGGGAGCGGTGATCACTGTCCCCCAGATGCTCACCCACTGACAGATCTGTGACCTGACCCGGTTCGTTACCTAATACTAGATCTAGTATGGCATTCCCCCTAGTCGGCCTGTCAACATACTGTGACAGGAATCCATCCTGGACACACTTAACAAACTCTGCCCCATTTAAACCCTTGGAACTAATCAGGTGCCAATCAATATTAGGGAAGTTAAAGTCACCCATGATAACAACCCTGTTATTTTTGCACCTTTCCAAAATCTGCCTCCCAATCTGCTCCTCGGTATCTCTGCTGCTACCAGGGGGCCTACAGAATACCCCTAGTAGAGTAACTGGTCCCTTCCTGTTCTTGACTTCCACCCATACTGACTCAAAAGAGGATCCTGCTACATTATCCACCCTTTCTGTAGCTGTAATAGTATCCCTGACCAGTAATGCCACCCCTCCTCCCCTTTCCCCCTTCTCTATCCCTTTTGAAGCACTGAAATCCAGGAATATTGAGAATCCATTCCTGCCCTGGTGCCAGCCAAGCCTCTGTAATGGCCACTACATCATAATTCCATGTACGTATCCAAGTTCTCAGTTCATCACCTTTGTTCCTGATGCTTCTTGCATTGAAGTACACACACTTTAGCACTTCTACCTTACTACCTTTACACCCTTTATTCTGCTTCTCTTTCCTCAAAGCCTCTCTATATGTTAGATCTGGCTTTACTCCATGCACTTCTTTCACTGCTCTATCGCTCTGGGTCCCATCCCCCTTGCAACTTAGTTTAAACCCTCCCGAACCATGCTAGCAAACCTACCTGCAAGGATATTGCTCCCCCTCAAGTTCAGGTGCAACCCATCCAATCTGTACAGGTCCCACCTTCCCCAGAAGAGATCCCAATGGTCCGAAAATCTAAAACCCTGCCCCCTGCACCAACTCCTCAGCCACACATTCAACTGCCATCTCCTCCAATTCTTACCATCACAATCACGTTGCACTGGCAGCAATCCTGAGAACACCACCCTTGTGGTCCTGTTCTTCAGCCTTCTGCCAAGTTCCCAAAACTCACACTTCAGGACCTCATCCCTCTTCCTGCTTATGTCATTGGTACCAACATGTATCACGACTTCTGGTTGCTTTCCCTCTCGTACCAGGATGTCATGCACCCGGTCAGAGACATCCCGGAACCTGGCACCCGGGAGGCAACAAACCATGTGGGTGTCCTTCTCATGTCCACAAAATCTCCTGTCTGCTCCCCTGACTATAGAGTCTCCAATGACGACAGCTCTCCTCTTCTCCATCCCATCCTTTGGATTGGGAACAAATGTACAAGATCATCAATGTAATAAATAAATTACACACAATGGAAATGTAAGGGTTGCTATGGGTTCTGGTTAGGTTTGTCCCATTGAGGCAGAGAAAGGATGGTAGAGTGAAGGAGCCATGGCTGACGAGAGATATGGAATAATTGGTCAAGAGGGGAAACAATACACACACTTAATGTTTCAGAAGCAAGATCAGACAGGACTCTAGAGAGTAACAAGGTAGCCAGAAAGGAGCTGAAGAACTTTCTTAAAAGAAGTAGAGGCAAAATGAGAGAGCCCCGGCAAGTAGGATTAAAGAAAACCCCAAGGCACTTGTGAAGAAAAGGAGGATGACTGGGTAAAGTAGGCCAATCAGAGATAAAAGAAGAATCATGCTTTGAGTCGGAGATAGGGAAGGTCCTTAACGAATACTTTGCATTAGTATTCACCAGTGAGAGGGATCTTGATGTTTGTGAGAACAGTGTAAAACAAGCTGATGTGCTGGCACATGTTAGGAAAGATGTGCTGGAACTTCTGGCATTTCTGAGGATGGCATAAAATAGGCTGATATGCTAGAATGTATTGATGTTAGGCAAAAAGATATGCTAGAAATTTTGACAAGCTTTAGGATAGCTGAGTCCCCGGGTCAGACAGGATATATCAAAGTTATTGCGGGAGGTGAGGGAAGAGATTGCTGTGCCTTTTAGTGATGATCTTTGTGCCATCACTGGCCGTAGGAGTAGTACCATAAGATCGGATGGTGGCAAATGTTATTCCTTTGTTCAAGAAAGGTAAGGGATAATCCTGGGAATTATAGACCATGCGGATAGTCCACCCTGTCCCTTCTGTGGGCATGCCAATTCTGAACCCACAATTCAGAGTCCCTGGATCTTTGGCCTCATAACTTTCTGAATGAGTTTACCATGGAAAACGTTATCAAATGCCTCATTAAAATCCATGGGATCTGTTCTAGGACCCCTGATCTTCATGATTTTTATAAATAACTTGGATGGAGGAAGTGGAAGGGTAGAGTAGTAAGTTTGTGGATGACTTGAAGGTTGGTGATACTGTGAATAGTGTAGAATGTTGTCATAGGTTACAACAGGACAGAGATAAGAAGAGCTGATCTGAGAAGTGGCAGATGGAGTTCATTCTGGAAAAGTATGGTGATTCACTCCAGAAGGTCAAATTTGAAGGCAGAATACAGTGTTTTTGGCAGGATTCTTAGCAGTGAAGAGGAAAAGATAGCTCTTGGGGTCCATCTCCATAGATCCCTCAAAATTGCCAACAAGTTGATGGGTAGTTAGGAAGGTGTATGGTGTGTTTCCCTTCATTAGTTGGCAGATTGAGTTCAAGACATAAGGTAAAGTTGTAGATCCAAAACCTGCTTAGACCACACTTGGAATATTGTGTTCAGTTCTTTTGCCTCATTCTAGGAAGGATATGGAGGTAGATGCAGTTATATTAGAAACATTTAAGAAACTTTCAGATAGGTATATGAATGAAAGGAAAATGGAATTCTATGGGGGTTAGAAGGGTTAAATTTATCTTGAAGTAGGTTAAAAGGCTGACACAACATCATGGGCCAAAGGGCCTGTATTATTCTGTGTTAGCCTATATCCTGAGAGTGTGTGATGTGAGAGTGTAGAGGGAGCTTCATTCTCTGCCTAACCCATGTGATGGGATGGTGAAGAGGCTGACTCTTATTTAGATAATAGAATTTAGTAGTAGAGTCCCAAACATGAGAAAGTCTGCAGATGCTGGAAATCCAAAGCAACACACAAAATGTTGGAGGAACTCAGCAGGTCAGGTAGCATCTACTGAAAAGAATAAACAGTTGATGTTTAGGGCCAAGACCCTCCCTTGACACTCAGTCTTTTAATTTTCCTAACTTTGATTGAATTGCCTTAGTGAATGGACATGGTGGGGGGGGGGGGCAAAATTTCAAGAGACTTCTCAGAATCTCCTACTGGAGAAGGGTCTGTATTCCTTGTTGTACTATGAAACGTGGTGACCATTGTTTATTGAGCTAGACAGTAGTACAGACAGTAGGAAAATCAGTTCTTAATTTAAGGCCTAAACTGCAGGACAGATTTCAATAGTGTAAGACAGGACCTGGGAGAGGTAGACTACGGGCAGCTGCTTGGAAGGGTGGAGTGAGGGAATAGGTAACAATGTGTGATAAATAGGAGGTGTTTAAAATTGAGATAGTTGAATGAACATGTCCCTGAAGGGGTAAGAGGCAGAGATAGTAAAATCCTGAAAGCACAAACCACCAGGCTCAAGTACAATTTCTATTTTGTTGTTATAAGATTGTTGAAATGTTCCCTAAGATGATAAGATAGATTCTTGAGCTGACAATCTAATTCTTGCTGCTTATTTTCTGCCTGCACTGGACTTTCTCTGTAACTGTTGTATATTCTGTTATTGTTTCACCTTAAACTACCTCAATGCATTCTGTAATTAATCTGTATGATCAGTGTGCAAAAACAAGCTTATCACTATATGTGACAATAATAAACCAATCCAATTTTACCTTACTGATCCAAGTATAGGTTTAGATTACTTTTTCAAAGTTGTGAGAGTCACAGCCTCCATCATCCCCTCAAACAGTGTATTCCAGGTTCCAAACCACCGCTGGGGGAAACATTCTCTCCCAGATTCCCTCTGAACCTTACCCCATCCTAAAGCCCATCACTCTACCATTTAAATGAAGGTCTCATGGTCTCCACTATCTCAGCTTTACATGATTTTCTGTCCCTCCGTCAGATCTCCCCTCAGCTTCCTTGCAACAAATAAACCCTCCCCCATTGACTCTTCCTTCTCCACTGTACACCCCATCCCCTGTAAAAATCAGTATCCAACCACTTTCCCTGAAGTGACTCACTGTGCTCACATGCAACATCCTGCTTGCTGTATACAGGGACACCACATCACTCCACACCCAGCCTCTGTCCCCTCTATCTATCTACATAGCCTTCTGTGTCACCAACCTCACTACCCCAGGGGTCTTACCTTCCCTGCCCCATCAGTGGTAACTTTGCTGTTTGGTTTACAGGGAATGGGGAAATGTGTTTTACAGTATACAGGCTGTTTGCAAGTCTACTACACCTGGGTACTCTGCATAGTTTTGGTCCCTCTGTTGAATATGCAATATACCAAGAGTCGTGAAACAAATTCAGGGGGCTAGTTTCTGGGATGAGGACTTGTCCTTTCATGAGTGGTTAAAGAACTTAAATCTGATTTTAATGTAATTTCAAAGAATGACGTGATCCTGCAAAATAGACAACATCCTGAGGGGCAGAGAGAGTAGATTTTGGAATGTTTCCACCAGTGAGAGAGCCACAAATGAGGAAACAGAGTGACAGGATTAAAAGTGGTCATATAAACCTGTGGTTCATAAGATCCTCTCTCAGAGGATGATGAGTCTTGGGAATTCTCCTCCTGTGGAATATGTAGAGAATGGATCACAGGGGTTTAGTTTGAGGAAAAAGTGGAAGTATGTTTGAAAGGTTGGGGACTGAGCTTGATGGGAAAGCACAGATGAGACCTGGAGCAGTTCCACCTGAGCACTGGTTGGGCAATTTGATGTGACTGTGGACCTTGACCTCTTTTGTGACCTGTGTCCACACAACTTTCCTACCTGAGTATTGTCTGCTAAATTAGCAACACCCATCTCCTTCCTGTAAGTAGTGAGTCTCAATGGTCCTCATGACCCCAGCACTGACTGACAGTTCTTGTGAGTTTGCCAATCCTTCATCCTTGTTGGTGTATCACTTTCATTTGGATCTTATTACGGGTAATGGAAAATCTAAATATTTAAATTCTTCTGGATACCCCAAGTTCACCCTCTCACACAAAGATCTCAGAATTTTGCTTGGGACAGAGTTTACTGTTCCCCTCTGTCCCTAATCAGTGCAAAACCTCAGTCCAAAAACTGGGGGTTGTTGGAAGATCTATTGATCTACCTTTGATCTAATCACTCTGTGAAAGAGCTTAAAGCCAAACATGCCACTGGTCCAAGGGAGAGAAAGGATGCGGAATGTGAGGCTTCCTTGCATTTGACCCTGACGCTGTGTTGTACCCAGATATTCTTCAGTCATCGACACAAGTTAAAGAGGGGATGGGAGGGGTGGGGAGTGTGAGGAGGAAGATCCTGTTCTCCTCCCAATGTCTCCCTACCCTGTTCCCTCTTTTCCTATCTTCCCCTTCCCCTCTCTTTTCACCTTCATGCCTTCATACCCAGCCACTTTATTCTGTCACCCTTTTTTACTTCTTGCTCTCTTATTCCCCTCCCACTTGATCACTACCTCTCTTATCCTCCTTCCTCTCCCCTTTCTACCCTCTCTCATCCACTCCTTCCCCCTTGCAGCCCCATTTCAAATATCTCTCCTCATCCACCCCCCTCTCCCCCCTCCACCCTACTTTCACCCTAATGTCTTCCACTAACCTTTCCCACTCCTCCCTCCCTGCCTACACATTTCTCCCCACTTCCCTGTCCCTCTTCTCTGCCTCTTCCCTGTCCACCACTACACAATCTCCCCTTTTCCCCCTTCCACACAACTCCTGTCTCCCCTCTCCACACATGTAATCTATTCCCCACATTACCCTGGTTTCTCCTTGTCTCTGCCCCTTCCCCCTCTCCCTCACTCCATGCCCCCTCTCTCTCCCCATTTTCACTACCCCTCCCTTCTTCCACTTTCTCCACACTCCCCCTCACTATCTGCTTTTCCCTGTTCTCACTCTTTCCTCCCTATCTCCCCTTCTCCCTCCCTCTGCCCTCTCCAGACCCCTCTCCCCTTCTTCATCCCCATTTTACTCCCTTCACTTGCCTCCCTCTTGCTGCTCTCTCACTCCCTCTTTCCCCTCTCTTGTCCCTCCTCAACTCTCCATTCCTACTCCCTCTCCCTCTTTACCTGTGCCCCTCTTCACTACCACTCCTGCTTCCCATTCTGTCTGCTCTTGCTCCCTCTCCTCCCCCTCTTCCTCCCCTTTTCCCCTCCCTTGCTGCCCTCCCCGTGTGTGTGTCTCTCTCTCCCTTGCTTTTTGCCTCTCTCCTTCACTCCTCCCTCACTCCTTCCCTTGCATTCTCCCTCCCCATCCCCCTCTCACCCTTGACCTTCTGGCCTACACTGCCTGTTTCCAAGGTAACTTGACAGTTTCTGTGGACGAATGCAGTAATGGAAAAGCTCTCACAATCAAGGCTTCCTCACTGCATTCAGCGGCTCAGCTGTGATTGATGGGCTGGGTGGTGGTGGGGGGGGGGGGGAAGCTCACCGATTAATGACTGTGACCCTCTCCACTGCTGAATAGGCAGTCAGCTTCCAACCTGACAATCCATCCGGCTGCTATGGTTCGGAGAAGATAGTCTGAGAGCAAGCATGAAAGAGAGAGACTGAGTGTGCAGAGATACAGGGGGAGTAGATAGAGATGGGCAAAGAAGGAGGGAAAGAAGACAACAGAGTTGGTGAGGGAAAGATACAGGACAAATGGGAGGAAGGAAGATTGAAATAAGGTAGTCTGAGCTAGTTAAAAAGCCTCGGGATTCCTAGCCCCCGACCAGCAAGTGTGCCTGGTATTGAGCACAGCCACAATGAAGTGGAGGTTTGGTTTCAGCTGGCCCCGGTCCTTCCCCATGCAGATGAAGAGAGCCTTTATCTGGTACAGCGAAGACCCAATGTTCCCTTCCGCCGTATCTGGTTCCCTCTCATTTCCGCTGATTTACATTTATAATCGGCTCAGCTAAACAGAAGAATCTGTCAGTCGTGACAGTTCCTCTGTTCTCAAGGACAACAAGGGCCTGATCCAAGCCAGCATACCAAGTATTCATGTGACCAGCCCTTCAGTTCGCAATCAATTCACTCCCCGTACTGTCATGCACTCCCAGGACACAGTTCAGACTCAGAGTGAAGTTCCCTCTACACAGTCCCAACCCACACTGGGGGGGGGGGGGGGGGGGGGGGTACAGGTCAGACTCAGAGTGAAGCTCCCTCTATACTATCCCAACACACACTCCTAGAGCACAGATCAGACACAGGGTGAACCTCCCTCCACATCGTCTAACAATTGTCTGGCAACAGACACAAAGTGCTGGAGGAACTCTGCAGGCCAGCAGCATCCATGGAAAAGTACAGTCGATGTTTCAGGCCGAGACTCTTCAGCAGGATCTGCAGCATCCAGCGTCTGCAGATTTTCTCTTGTTTGCCATTCTCTCGTATCATTTACAATTCATTGTTTGTTTTGAATTACAATGAATAAATTCATGAGATTCTTTTGTCTCTGTGGGTGTGTAAAATCATTTTTAAAAATCTGTCCCCCACTGTGCAAAATCCCGGTGTTTAACCACACCCATACCTGTGAGACAGGACAGTAATTGATGTAAACAGCACTCAGAGAGACACTGCAGGCATGTGCATGTTTCCATACATGTATACCCCAGGCTAACACGTGTGCACTCACATACCAGATGTACACATTCACTGGGGATACACACACACACACACACACACACTCATGCAGATGCACACACATGCACACACACACGCATGCACTCACACTCGCACACAAACACCCTTCCCCCATGCGCTCGTTCTTCCTCTCTCTTTCTCTCTCACACACAACAATCCAGCAAAGGAAGAGGATGTTGGGCCCAACATGATATTGTGATCTAAGGAAACTAACAAGAAAATGCCTCAGTAAAATCAACCTTTTTGCCGTTCCAACTTATATATTCCTCCATGCTCTGTACATTCATGTGCTTATCCAAAACGCTCTGAACACTTCTGTTGTACTTGCCTCTCCCACCTAACTAGTTCACCTCATTCTTGGGACCCATCATACTCTGTGATTTAAAAAAACCTTAGCCTGCACATCTGCTTTTACACCCCCTCTGACCTTAAACATATGCCTCTAGTATAAGACCTTTCAACTCTGGGAAAAGAGCATTGGCTCTCTGTTATAAATCTCTCTTAGGTATCCACTCAGCTTTCACCACTCCAGAGCCAACAACTCAGTTTGGTACTCCACTCCTTAAAGTGCACTACCAATCCAGGGAGTGTGTGATGGGACAGTGTAGAGGGAGCTTCACTCTGTGTCTGACCGGTGCCCTGGGAGTGTGTGATGGGACAGTGTAGAGGGAGTTTCACTCTGTGTTTGATCTGCTGCCTGCTGAGCAATCATTCTGGCTATGATCCTTTATCCATTCACCCAGTTAAAATGGAGAAATATCACAACTGATCTTAGTAGGACCAATATTGAGACAAGTTAATCGCTGAGAGATCTTTGCCATTTCCAAATGCATTAAAAGAACTTTTGTTCAGTCCCACACTGTGCAGGCAGAGATTAGTATCAAGTACTGCACTACCAGAGAGGGTGTATTCATAAGTGACAATGTCAGTATAGATGCACAGCTCACCAAACATATCGTGGGAATCAGCAGCAGAGCAACCTTTCCCCGCATACACACACCGGGAAACACATCCACCATTAACCCTCTCACTCGACTCCTTCCAGCCCTACAGGCAGCCTATCCTGGGAGCGTGTGATGCTACAGTGTAGAGGGAGCTTCACTCTGTGTCTGTTAATTGGGAATGCATGATCAGACAATGTAGAGGGAGCTTCACTCTGTGTCTGACACATGCTCTGGGAGTGCATCATGGGAGTGTCTGATTACACAGGCTATAAGGTGGGATGGTTGAGGAACAGTGGAAGGCTTTCAAAGAGATTTTTCACAGTGCTCAACAAAAGTATATTCCAGTTAAAAGCAAGGACAGTAAGGGTGGGGAGAGCCAACCTTGGGTACCTAAGGAACTAAAAGAAGGCATCATACTGAAAGCTCATATATACAAAGTCGCCAAGAGTAGTGGGAAACTGGAAAATTAGGAAAACTTTAAAAAGCAACAAAGAACCAATAAATGAACAATAAAGAAAGGGAAGATAGATTATGAAAATAAACTATCACAAAATATACAAACGGATAGTAAAAGTTTTTATAATTATATAAAGCTGAATAAGGTGACTAAAGTGAACGTAGGTTCCTTGGAGGACGAGAAGGGGGATTTGATATTGGGTAATGAGGAAATGGCCGAGGCTTTAAATGATTATTTTGTGTCGGTCTTCACGGTTGAGGATGTCTAACATGCCAAGGAGAGATGTTATGGATGTGATAGGAGGTGAGGACCTTGATACAACAGCTATCACTAAAGAGGTAGTGTTGTGCAAATTTGTAGGCCTGAAGATAGATAAGCCCCCTGGTCATGATGGAATGCATCCCAGGGTACTGAAAGAAATGGCAGAAGTCATAAGGTTAACTTAGTTATAGGTTAAGTAAGTGGGGAAGGGTCTGGCTGTTAGAGTACAATGTTGGTAAATGTGAGGTCATCCACATTTGAAGAAAAAATGGAAGATCAGAGTATTATTTAAATGGTAAAAGATTGCAGCATGCTGCTGTGCAGAGGGTCTTGGGAGTGCTTGTACATGAATCACAATAGGTTGGTTTGCAGGTGCAGCAGGCTATCAAGAACGTAAATGAGATGTTGGCCTTCACCCACTTAATGAGATTGAATTTAAGAGGGAGGTTATGCTGCAACTGTACAGGGTACTGGTGAGTCTGTACCTGGAGTACTGCGTGCAGTTCTGGTCTCTTTATTTGAGGAAGGATATACTGGCTTTGGAGGCAGTGCAGAGGAGGTTCACCAGGTTGATTCTAGAGATGAGGGGGTTAGACTATGAGGAGAGATTGAGTTGCCTGGGACTGTACTCACTGGAATTCAGAAGAATGAGAGCAGATCTTATAGAAACATATAAAATTACAAAAAGGATAGATAAGATAGAGCAGGAAAGTTGTTTGCACTGCTAGGTGAGACTAGAACTAGGGGACATAGCCTCAAGATTTGGGGGAGTAGGTTTAGGATGGAGATGAGGAGGAACTGCTTTTCCCAAAGAGTGGTGAATCTGGAACTCTGTCCTCAATGAAGCAGCAGAGGCTTCCTCAGTAAATATACTTCAGACACGGTAGATAGATTTTTGCATAGATGGGGAATTAAGGGTTATTGGGAAAAGGCAGGTAGGTGGAGATGAGTCCATGGCCAGATTAGCCATGATCTTGTTAAATAGTGGAGCAGACTTGACGGGTCAGATGGCCGACTCCTGCTCCTATTTCTTATGTTCTTATGTCTTATGGGAAAGTGCAGAGGGAGCTTCACTCTGTGACTGACCCATGTCCTGGGAGTGTGTAATGGGACAGTAAAGAGGGAGCTTGACTCAATGTCTGGCTCGTGCCCTGGGAGTGTATGATGGAACAGTGAAGAGGGAGTGTGTGATGGGACAGTGTAGAGGGGGTGTGTGATGTGACGGTGTAGAGGGAGCTTCTCTGTGTATGACCCATGTCCTGGGAGTGTATGATGGGGCAGTGAAGAGGGAGTGTGTGATGGGACAGTGTAGAGGAAGTGTGTGATGGGACAGTGTAAATGTAGTGTGTGATGGGACAGTGTAGAGGGAGCTTCTCTGTGTATGACCCATGTCCTGGGAGTGTATGATGGGGCAGTGAAGAGGGAGTGTGTGATGGGACAGTGTAGAGGAAGTGTGTGATGGGACAGTGTAGATGTAGTGTGTGATGGGACAGTGTAGAGGGAGCTTCACTCTGTGTCTGACCTGTGCCCTGGGCGTTTATGATGGGACAGTGCAGAGGGAGCTTCATTCTATGTCTGACCCATGCCCCGGGAGTGTATGATCGGTCAATGTAAAGGGAACTTCACTTTGTGTCTGACCCCGGGAGTGTATGATGGGTCAGTGTAAAGGGAACTTCACTTTGTGTCTAACCCCAGGAGTGTATGATATTGTTGTTGACTTATTGTTCAGTCTGCTTTTCAAGTCAAGTCACTTTTATTGTCATTTCGACCATAACTGCTGGTACAGTACACAGTAAAAACAAGACAATGTTTTTCAGGACCATAGTGTTACATGACACAGTACAAAAACTACACTGAACTACGTAAAAGAAAAACACAGAAAAAAAACTACACTAGACTACAGACCTACCCAGGACTGCATAAAGTACACAAAACAGTGCAGGCATTACAATAAATAATAAACAGGACAATAGGACAGTAAGGTGTCAGACCAGGCTCTGGGTATTGAGGAGTCTGATAGCTTGGGGGAAGAAACTGTTACATAGTCTGGTCATGAGAGCCCAAATGCTTCGGTGCCTTTTCCCAGAAACTAAGAAGGTCATTAGGAAGGAAAGGATGAATTAGGAAAGGAAGCTGGTGATTAATATCAAAGAAGATACTAAAAGATTTTTTAAGTATATAAAGGGTTAAAGAGAGTTGAGGGTAGATATAGGACCAATAGAAAATGATGCTGGAAATATTGTAATGAGAGACGCAGTGATGGCAGAAGAACTGAATGCATATTTTGCAAACACGAGGAAATCTGCAGATGCTGGAAATTCAAACAATACACACAAAATGCTGGTGGAACACAGCAGGTCAGGCAGCATCTATAAGGAGAAGCACTGTCGACGTTTCGGGCCGAGACCCTTCGTCAGGACTAACTGAAGAGAAAGATAGTAAGAGATTTGAAAGTAGTGGGGGGAGGGGGAAATGGGAAATGATAGGAGAAGACCAAAGGGGGTGGGATGAAGCTAAGTGCTGGAAAGGTGAATGGCGAAAGATGCATATTTTGCATCAGTCTTCACAGTGGAAGACATCTGCAGTATACCGTACATTCAAGAGTGTCACGGAAGTGAAGTATGTGCAGTGAAAATTACGACTGAGAAGGTGCTCAGAAGGCTTAATGATCTGAGGGTGGACCTGATGGAATGCACCCTCAGGTTCTGAAGGAAGTAGCTGGAGAGATTGCGGAGGCATTAACAATGATCTTTCCAGAATCGATAGATTCTGGCATCGTACCGGGTGGCTAGAAAATTGAAAATGTTACTCCACTACTTAAGAAGGGTGGGGAGCAGCAGAAAGGAAACTATAGACCTGTTAGCCTGACATCAGTGGTTGGGAAGTTGTTGAGATCGATTGTTAAGGGATGAGATTACAGAATACCTGGAGGCACATGACAAGATAGGCCAAAGCCAGCATAGTTTACTGAAAGGAAAATCCTGCCTGACTAACCTACTGCAATTTTTTGAGGAAATTACAAGCAGAGTAGACAAAGAAGATGCAGTGGACATGCCGTATCTGGATTTTCAGAAGGCCTTTGACAAAGTGCTGCACACGAGGCTGCTTAGCAGGATAACAGCCCATGGAATTACAGGGGAGTTACTGGCATGAGTGGAGCATTGGCTGATTGGCAGAAAACAGAGAGTGGGAATAAAGGGATCCTATTTTGGCTGGCTGCCAGTTACCAATGGAGTTCCACAGAGGTCGATGTTGGGACTGCTGCTTTTTACAATGTATGTCAATGATTTGGACTATAGGATTAATGGATTTATGGCTAAATTTGCTGATGATACAAATATAGGTGGAGGAGCGGGTAGTGTTGAAGAAACAGAGAGGCTGCAGAGAGACCTAGATAGTTTAGGGGAATGGGCAAAGAAGTGGCAAATGAAATACAATGTTGGAAACTGTATGGTCATGCACTTTGGTGGAAGAAACAAACCGGCAGTCTATTATTTAGATAGGGAGAGAATTCAAAATGGAGAGATGCAAAGGAACTTGGGAATCCTTGTACAGGATACCCTAGAGGTTAACCTCCAGGTTGAGTCGATGGTGACGAAGGCGAATGCAATGTTGGCATTCATTTCTAGAGGTAGCGAATATAAGAGCAGGGATGTGATGTTGAGGCTCTATAAGGCACTCGTGAGACAACACTTGGAGTATTGGGCTCCTTATTTTAGAAAGGATATACTGACATTGGAGAGGGTTCGGAGAAGATTCACGAGAATGATTCCAGGAATGAAAGGGTTACCATATGAGGAACGTCTGGCAGCTCTTGGGCTGTATTCCCTGGAGTTCAGGAGAATGAGGGCGGATCTCATAGAAACATTCCGAATGTTAAAAGGCCTGATCAGATTAGATATGGCAAAGTTATTTCCCATGGTAGTGGAGTCTAGAACAAGTGGGCATGACTTCAGGTTTGAAAGACGTCCATTTAGAACAGAGATGTGGAGAAATTACTTTAGTCAGAGGGTGACAAATCTGTGGAACTTGTTGCCATGAGCAGCTGTGGAGGCCAAGTCACTGGATGCATTTAAGGCAGAGATAGACAGGTTCTTGATTAGCCAGGGCATCAAAGGGTATGGGGAGAAGGCAGGGGAGTGGGGATGACAGCAAGAATTGGATCAGCCCATGATTGAACGGTGGAGCAGACTCGATGGGCTGAATGGTCTACTGATCCTATTTCTTATGGTCTTATGATGGGACAGTGCAGAGGGAGTTTCACTCTGTGACTGACCTCTGTCCTAGGAGTAGTAGTAGTGGTAGTAGTAAAATGGATTCAACAGTGGCTGGATGGGAGATGCCAGAGAGTAGTGGTGGATAACTGTTTGTCAGGTTGGAGGCTGGTGACTAGTGGTGTGCCTCAGGGATCTGTACTGGGTCCAATGTTGTTTGTCATATACATTAATAATCTGGATGATGGGGTGGTAAATTGGATTAGTAAGTATGCAGATGATACTAAGGTAGGTGGCATTGTAATAATGAAGTAGGTTTTCAAAGTTTGCAGAGAGATTTAGGCCAGTTAGAAGAGTGGGCTGAATGATGGCAGGTGGAGTTTAATGCTGATAAGTGTTAGGTGCTACACTTTGGTAGGAATAATCCAAATAGGACATACATGGTAAATGGTAGGGCATTGAAGAATGCAGTAGAACAGAGTGATCTAGGAATAATGGTGCATAGTTCCCTGAAGGTGGAATTTCATGTGGATAGGGTGGTGAAGAAAGCTTTTGGTATGTTGGCCTTTATAAATCAGAGCATTGAGTATAGAACTTGGGATGTAATGTTAAAATTGTACAAGGCTAAAGATTAAACAAGATTGGGAGAGAGAACTTAATATGACTTTTGTGAATGAAGATTGGGTTCGAATTTTGAAAAACGTAAATTATTCTTCTATATGTGCCAATCACTGTTTAATTCAATTTAAAATTGTCCATCGTTATTATTTAACAAAGGAGAGACTATCTAAAATATTTTCTAGTGTAGATAATTACTGTGATAGATGTAAAACAGAAGTAGCTACTTTGTCACATATGTTCTGGTCATGTTCTTCATTAAAACTGTTTTGGAAATCTTTATTTTCTACAATCTCTAAAGCTTTGAAAATTAATTTACAACCTAATAGACTAATTGTTCTATTTGGAATAGTTCCGCATCATATTCAGGGTATTTCATCTTCAGATCAACATGTAATTGCATTTGTTACATTGTTGGCAAGAAGGGTTATTTTATTAAAATGGAAAGATATCTCTTCCCCTACATTAATTGAATGGTTTTCTCAAGTAATGTTATGTCTCAGTTTGGAAAAAATTAGAAGTAGAACTTTTGAACCTCGATTTGATTTTGAGAGAAAATGGGGTTCTTTTGCCAAATATTACCATTTAATTTGAATTATTCTATATGATTTCCTTCCAATTTTATTACCTTTTTAAAAAAAAATGTGAATTGGCGGTTGATGACTTTTTTCTATATATCTAGATGATGGTTAAACGTATTGCTTCTGGGGGTTGATTCCTAATGGGGGTTTTTTCCCCCCTTCAGCTCTATTAATTGTATACATATTAATTTGTTGAAGTTTTGTATTATTCTATAGTTGTAGAAGAATATGTATTAATAAAAATATTCTAAAAATGAAAAATAAAATTGTACAAGGCATTGGTAAGGCCAAATTTGGAGTATTGTGTACAGTTCTGGTCACCGAATTATAGGAAAGATGTCAACAAAATAGAGAGAGTACAGAGAAGATTTACTAGAATGTTACCTGGGTTTCAGCACCTAAGTTACAGGGAAAGATTGAACAAGTTAGGTCTTTATTCTTTGAAGTGTAGAAGGTTGAGGGGGGACTTGATAGAGGTATTTAAAATTATGAGGGGGATAGATAGAGTTGACGTGGATAGGCTTTTTCCATTGAGAGTAGGGGAGATTCAAACAAGAGGACGTGAGTTGAGAGTTAAGGGGCAAAAGTTTAGGGGTAACATGAGGGGGAACTTCTTTACTCAGAGAGTGTTAGCTGTGTGGAACGAGTTTCCAGTAGAAGTGGTAGAGGCAGGTTTGGTATTGTCATTTAAAGTAAAATTGGATAGGTATATGGACAGGAAAGGAATGGAGGGGTATAGGCTGAGTGCGGGTCAGTGGGACTAGGTGAGAGTAAGCATTTGGCATGGACTAGAAGGGCCGAGATGGCCTGTTTTCGTGCTGTAATTGTTATATGGTTATATGAGTGTGTGATGGGACAGTGTAGAGGGAGCTTCACTCTGTGTCTGACCTGTGCCCTGGGAGTTTATGATGGGACAATGTAGAGGGAGTGTGTGATAGGACAGTGTAGAGGGAGTATCACTCTGTGTCTGACCCGTACCCTGGGAGTGTGTGATGGGATAGTATAGAGGGAACTTTGCTCTGTGTCGGACCCATGCCCCTGACGTGTATGATGGGACAGTGTAAAGGGAGCTTCACTCTCTCTCTCTAACCCGTGCTATTTCTCTTCTTTAGATGGGAGCTTTGTTGTGTTCCATGACTCTGTGTACACATCTTAATGGGTGCCTTTGTGAGTCTCCCTGGCTCTGCCCTTCTCTACTCCCTCTCACAGAGTTCAACTGGTTTTGTGTAGCTGCTGATTTGCATTCAGTTTCCCAACAAAGACCCCTCTATTTCCAAGTTTCATTGAGGCGATCATCAACTCTGACATGAAGACAAAGGGGGAGGCGGGGAAAGGCTAAGCTAAAGGGAGCATGAGTGTGAGGAGCACAGTGCGAGCTACATGAAGAAAGAACAATGTGATGGTGGGGGGGGGGAATTCTGCAACAGAAAGAGCAGAGGGAAAAATGAAAGATATTAAAGGAGAGAGAAAAAATATAAAAGATTAATTCTCCAGGGCTGTGAAGAGAAAACAAGCCCAAGAAAGTTGTTTCGGAGTGTGTGATGGACAGTGCATGTGTGTGTGTCAGTTCCCGTGGCTGTCAGGCATGAGTAAGGTAAACCCCAGTGGCCACTGTATTGTCACCTCTTGTTCCTCATAACGTGGTCACTGAATGTATGTTCGTGGTCTTTTGCTGCTGTCGACTAATCACTTCAAGGTTCAATGTGTTGCACGTATATGTTTGCCCTTTGTACATCACTGTTGTAACGTGTGGTTGTTTGAGTGACTATCAGCTTGAAGCAGTCAGGCCACTCTCCTCTGATCTCTCATTAACAAGGTGTTTTTGCCTTCAGAACTGCTACTCGCTGATTTTTTTTTGTTTTTTGCACTATTCTCTGTAAACTCTAGAGTTTATTTGGCATGAAAACTCAAAAAAATCAGCAATGTCTGAGATTCTCTAAGCACCCCGTCTGGCACCAGCAATCATTCCACAGTCGATGTTTGTTCTGAAAACAACTGAACCGCTTGACCTTGTCGACATACTTTTATGCATCGAGTTGCTGCCACAGTATTGGCTGATTAGATACTTGCTTCAACAAACAGGTGTGCAGGTGTACTTAATAAAGTGTGTATGCTCAGTGCATATTAAGGAGTGTGTGATGGAATAGTGTAGAGGGATTTTCACTCTCTACCTAACCTGTACTCTGGGAGTGTGCCATGGGACAGCATAGAAACATAGAAAACCTACAGCACAATACAGGCCATTTGGCCCACAAAGCAATGCTGAACATGTCCTTACCTTAGGAAATACCTAGGGTTACCCATAGCCCTCTATTTCTCTGAGCTCCACGTACCTGTCCAGGAGTCTCTTAAAAGACCCTATCGTATCTGCCTCCACCAACATCGCGGGCAGTCCATATCACGCACTCACCACTCTCTGCATAAAAAACTTACCCCTGACATCTCCTCTGTACCTACTTCCAAGCACCTTAAAACTGTGCCCTCTCATGCTAGCCATTTCAGCCCTGGGAAAAAGCCTCTGACTATCCACACGATCAATGCCTCTCATCATCTTATACACCTCTATCAGGTCACCTCTCATCCTCCGTCGCTCCAGGGAGAAAAGGCCGAGTTCACTCAACCTATTCTCATAAGGCATGCTCCCCAATCCAGGCAACATCCTTGTAAATATCCTCTGCATCCTTTTTTATGGTTTCCACATCCTTCCTGTAGTGAGGCGACCAGAACTGAGCACAGTACTCCAAGTGGGGTCTGACCAGTGTCCTATATAGCTGCAACATTACCTCTCGGCTCCTAAACTCAATCCTACAATTGATGAAGGCCAATGCACCGTATGCTTTCTTAACCACTGAGTCAACTTGTGCAGCAGCTTTGAATGTCCAATGGACTCAGACCCCAAGATCCCTCTGATCCTCCGCACCGCCAAGAGTCTTACCATTAATACTATATTCTGTCATTATATTTGACCTACCAAAATGAACCACTTCACACTTATCTGGTTTGAACTCCATCTGCCACTTCTCAGCCTCATTTTGCATCCTATCAATGTCCCGCTGTAACCTCTGACAGCCCTCCACACTATCCACAACACCCAACCTTTGTGTCATCAGAAAATTTACTAACCCATCCCTCCACCTCTTCATCCAGGTCATTTATAAAAGAGTAGGGGCCCCACAATAGATCCCTGAGGCACACTGCTGGTGACCGACCTCCATACAGAATATGACCCATCTACAACCATTCTTTTCCTTCTGTGGGCAAGCCAGTTCTGGATCCACAAAGCAATATCCCCTTGGATCCCATGCCTCCCTACTTTCTCAATAAGCCTTTCATGGGGTACCTTATCAAATGCCTTGCTGAAATCCATATACACTACATCCACTGCTCTTCCTTCATCAATGTGTTTAGGCCATCCTCAAAAAATTCAAATAGTCATGCTGACTATTCCTAATCATATTATGCCTCTCCAAATATTCATGAATCCAGCTTCTCAGGATCTTCTCCATCAACTTAGCAACCACTGAAGTAAGACTCACTGGTCTATAATTTCCTGGGCTATCTCTACTCCCTTTCTTAAATAATGGAACAACATCCACAACCCTCCAATCCTCCGGAACCTCTCCCATCCCCATTGATGATGCAAAGATCATCGCAAGAGGCTCAGCAATCTCCTCTCTCGCCTCCCACAGTAGCCTGGGGTACATCTCATCTGGTCCCGGTGCTTTATCCAACTTGATATTTTCCAAAACCTCCAGCACATTCTCTTTCTTAATATCTATATGCTTAAGCTTTTCAGTCCGCTGTTAGTCATCCCTACAATCGCCAAGATCCTTTTCCATAGTGAATACTGAAACAAAGTACTTATTAAGTACCTCTGCTATCTCCTCTGGTTCCATACACACTTTTCCACTGTCACACTTGATTGGTCCTATTCTCTCATGACTTATCCTCTTGCTCTTCACATACTTGTAGAATGCCTTGGAGTTTTTTTTAATCCTGTCTGCCAAGGCCTGCTCATGGCCTGTTCTGGCTCTCCTAATTTCTTTCTTCAGCTCCTTCCTGATAGCCTTATAACCTTTTAGATCTCTATCATTACCTAGTTCTTTGAACCCTTCGTAAGTTTTTCTTTTCTTCTTGACACCATGGTTCCTGTACCCTACCATTCTTTCCCTGCCTCATTGGAACATACCTATGCAGAACTCCGTGCAAATATCCCCTGAATATTTGCCACATTTCTTTCGTATATTTCCCTGAGAACATCTGTTCCCAATTTATGCTTCCAAGTTCCTGCCTGATAGCCTCATATTTCCCCTTACTCCAACTAAACACTTTTCTAACTTATCTGTTTCTATCCCTCTCCAATGCTACGGTAAAGGGATCTTCACTCTGTACCTAACCTGTATCCTGGGAGTGAGTGATGGGACAGTGTAAAGAGAAATTCACTCAGTGTCTGACCCATGCCCCGTGAGTGTGTGATGAGACAGTGCTGAGGAGCTTCACTCTGCAACTGATCCTGTGAGTGTGTGATGGGATAGTGTAGAGGGAGTTTCACTCTGTGTCAAACCTGTGCCCACGGGACTATGTGATGGGAGAGTGTAGAGGGAGTGTGTGATGGGACAGTGTAGAGGGAGTGTGTGACGGGACGGTGTAAAGGGAGTGTGTGACGGGACAGTGTAGAGGGAGTGTGTGATGGGACAGTGTAGAGGGAGTGTGTGATGGGACGGTGTAGAGGGAGTGTGCGATGGGACAGTGTAGAGGGAGTGTGTGATGGGACGGTGTAGAGGGAGTGTGCGATGGGACAGTGTAGAGGGAGTGCGTGATGGGACAGTGTAGAGGAAGTGTGTGATGGGATGGTGTAGAGTGAGTTTCACTCTCTGTCTGACCCGTACTCTGGGAGTGTGTGATGGGACAGTGTAGAGGGAACTTCATAGTCACAGAAACAGATGGTACAGCCACATAAACACAGATGTTGGAAATCCAAAGTAACACACTCAAAAATGCTGGAGGAACTCAGCAGGTAAGGCAGCATCTATGAAAATGGATAAACAGTTGATGTTTCAGGACGTGACCCTTCATCGGGATTGGAAAGGAAGGGGAAAGATGCCAGAGTAAACAGATGGGGGGAGGGGAATGAGGACAAGCTCGAAGTACTTTTAGCCGCATGCCCATCAACCCATCGTTCCCATGGTGACCATTGTCCACATGTACACTGTTCGCATTTCACAGCTCTTGGTCCGTACCTCTCTGCCTCGTGATTCATCTGCTGGTGCAGACACTTTCACCCCCCACCACCAGTCTGTGTTTCAGGTTCCAAACCCCTCTCAGATCCCCTCTGAACCATTCATTCCCCACCTTAAATCCACAATTCTGGTTATAGGTACATCCACCAGTTCTGCCATGGGAAAAGTTTACAACAGCCCATCCCTTCATTATTTTGTCCTAGAGTCATAAAAAGTATGTACTGTAAAAGGCTTTTCAGCCCATCTAGTCTGTGCTGAACCACTTAAACTGCCTGCTGCCCCCGACCTGCATTGGAACCATTGTCTCCATATCTCTACCATCCATGCGTATCCAAACTTCAATTCAACACTGAAGTCGAGTTTGCATGCACCACTTGTGCTGGCAGCTCATTCCACTTTCTCACCACCCCCTCTGTGAAGTTTCCCCTTAAGTTCCCCTCAAACTTCTCACCTTTCATCTTTCACCAATGACATCTGGTTGTAGTCTTACCAACTTCAGTGTAAAAAAGCCTGCTTTCAATTACCCTATCTATACCCCTCATCTGTACCCCACTGTCAGGACTCCCTCAGCCTCCTTGGCTCCAGGGAGAACAGACCCAGTATCTCTGGATCACTGAAACATTCAATTCCAGGTAACATCTGGGAATGTCCTCTCACATCCTTGTATAATGTGTTGAGCAGAACTGTTCTTGGTATCCCAGATGTTTAGTGACGTGGTGTCATGAAAACAACCTCTTCTTCAATGTCAGCAAATCAAATGATCTGCCAAGTTGAGGGAGGGGAGGGGAGGGGTTTTACGTAGATGCTCAACAGTGCTGATGTTGTGTGGAGTAACAGCTTCATGATCCAAGGTGTGAACATGACCAATATGATCCAACCATCACCAAGAAAGCTCACCAATGTCTCTACTTCCACAGCATGCTATAAGAAATTTGGCATGTCCCCATCAAGATCTACCTTTTTTATAAGTGCACAATAGAAAGCATTCTATCTGAAGTCATCATGGCTTGCTATGGCAACTATTCTGTCAGTGCCCCCAAGAAACCACACTGAGTTGTGGTTACAGCTCAGCCCATCCCAGAAACCAGCCTCCTCTCCTTGGCAAACACGAGGAAATCTGCAGATGCTGGAAATTCAAGCAACACACACAAAATGCTGGTGGAACGCAGCAGGCCAGGCAGCATCTATAGGAAGAAGCACTGTCGACGTTTTGGGCCGAGATCCTTCGTCCTGACTGTTATACCACCGTTATGAGACCAATAAATGGTTCCTTGGTACAATAAGATGGACTGTGGCCTCACGGCCTAACTTGTTCTGATCTTGTACTTTATTGATCTTGCACTGCACTCTCTCTGTAGCTGTTACACTTTATTCTGCATTGTTACTGTTTTACCTTGTTCTACCTCAATGCATTTTGTAATGATCTAATCTGTATGAACAGAATGCAGGACAAACTTTTCACAGTATCTCTGTACATGTGACAGGAATAACCAATGCCAATGGTTTCAGACATTGTATCATAAACCCTCCTGTGTGCTGGTTAATGAAGTATCATGTAAATTTTGTTTATACCCTTATCCCCTCTGCTGCCACATTGACTGAACTTTGTACTGGTATACTAGGTTCCACTTTTCCTTCAAATCCCCTTAACATGACCGTAAGACCATAAGACATGGGAGCAGAATTAGGCCATTTGGCCCATCAAGTCTGGACACCATTGCATCATGGCTGCTTTATTATCCCTCTCAAATCCATTCTCCTGTTTCACTTATGGGGATTAAATTCTTCATACCAATGCTCTCCCCAACTTAATGACTCATCAGTTAGACTCCTCACTGTCAACAGCACCATTTATTTTTGTGCTTAACTGCAAACAAGCTCATTGGAACTCCTACCTTAACATTTAAGTGGTTCATGGATCAAGCATCGATTCATGCAGAACACCACTTGTTACAGACTTCCAGTCACAAATAACCACCCCTCCAGCATCACCCTTTACCCCCTAAGAGCTGGGTTACTTTGGATCCAGTTTGCTAACATGCCTGTATCTCATGGCTTCTATCCTTCTGGACCAGCCTGCAATATGGGACCTTGTCAATTGCTATGTAGACAACATCATCTGTACTGCTCGTTATCAAAATATTTAATTATCTGTCCAAAAAAAAACAGGATCTCCCAGCAACAAATCCATGCTGACTATGCCAATTAAATTGCTGCCTTTCCAATCCTGCTAACCCTGTCCTACAGAGTTTTATCCAAAAAGCTTATACCTACCTGAACAAAGGCACCATGTTTGCTGTCCTCCAGTCATCTGGGACCTCACCTGTGGCCAGCAAAGATTTCAACGTTTCTCCTCTGACCCCAGTAATCTCCTCCCTCCCTGCCTTCCACAGCAGCCTAGGACACATCTCATCAGGCCCAATGGGAAATAGCTGTTTACAATCTCCCCCATGTCCTCTGACTCTACACCCAGATGGTCAATTTAGTTCCTAAGGGACCTATCCTGTTGCCTTCATGCTCTAAACTTAAAATGTTTTGGATTTTTCCTTTAATTTGTCTCAGTGATACTTCTTGGCCATCTTTACCCTCCTTATTTCTTCATTAAACATTTCCTTACTCTCTGTACTATTGAGTAGCTTGCCTAATATTAGTGCTCTGTACCTGTCACAAGCTTCCTTCTTTTCCTTGAACATACTCTGGGACATCCAGGGTTCGACAGACTTGCCATCCTTATCACACTCTGCACCAACTTTGTTTTCGGAGACTTCAGTGAAGGGTGCAGTAAAATTCTAGAGCACATCTCCATAAATAAAGAGGAAGAACTAGATACCTTGATGGACTTCATGGTCTTATGGATTTCAGGGTGGATACAGCCAAGGAGCCAGATGACATTTATCCCAGGCTGTTAGGGGTCGTGAGGCAAAAGGTGGCTGAGATTTTTACATCAATACCAACCACAACTGAGGATTCAGGCCTCACTTTACTGGAGAATGAAAACGGGATCCCCTTGTTTAAGAATGGCAGTAAGGAAAAGCCTGGTGATTATAGGGAGTGAACCTAGCATCAGGACAGAGGGACCTTTGGAAAACATCTGAAGGGCAGGATTAATGGTCACATGGAAAGTCAGGGACTGATCAGAAACAGGCAGTGACTGAATTCTTTGAGGAGGTAACAAAGTGTGTCGATGAGATGAGTGCAGTAGATGTTGCCCACATGGACATCAGTAAAGCCTTTGACAAGCTCCCATATAGGTCACTGGTCCAAAATGTTAGGGTTCGACTTTATAAAACTCTGGTCATTCCTGAGCTGGGGCACCAGGTGCACTTCTGATTTCCACACTACAGGAAGGATGTGATACCACTGGAATGGGTGCAGGGGAGATTCAGCAGGATATTACATGGGACTGACTGTTTCAGTTATGCAGAGAGATACAGGAGAGGCTGAGTTGACGAGTTTAGAGGGAAGTAAGACTGATGTACGATTTATATAAATTATAAGAAACAAATGCAAATGTTTCCCCACGTTAATGGTAGATCAAACGAAAGGACACAGATTTGGGGAAAAGCAGGAAGAGATTTAGGTGAATCTGAGAGTGTGTGATGGATAGTGTAGAGGGAAATTCACTCTGTGCCTGACCTGTGCCCTGGGAATGTGTAATGGGACAGTGTAGTGGGAGCGTGTGATGGGACAGTGTAGAGGGAAATTCACTCTGTGCCTAACCTGCGCCCTGGGAGTGTGTGATGGGACAGTGTAGAGGGAGCGTGTGATGGGACAGTGTAGTGGGAGTGTGTGATGGGACAGAGTAGAGGGAGTGTGTGATGGGACAGTGTAGAGGGAAATTCACTCTGTGCCTGACCTGCGCCCTGGGAGTGTGTGATGGGACAGTGTAGAGGGAGTTTCACTCTGTGCCTGACCTGTGCCCTGGGAGTGTGTAATGGGACAGTGTAGAGGGAGCGTGTGATGGGACAGTGTAGTGGGAGTGTGTGATGGGACAGAGTAGAGGGAATGTGTGATGGGACAGTGTAGAGGGAAATTCACTCTGTGCCTGACCTGTGCCCTGGGAGTGTGTAATGGGACAGTGTAGTGGGAGTGTGTGATGGGACAGAGTAGAGGGAGTGTGTGATGGGACAGTGTAGAGGGAAATTCACTCTGTGCCTGACCTGTGCCCTGGGAGTGTGTGACAGGACAGTACAGAGGGAGCTTCACTCTATGTCTAACATGAGCTGAAACTATGACAGTAATAGAAGTTCATACCTTAGTATCTTCGTCGATGGAAGTTTCAGGGAGGTGGTTGTTGTGTCGTTATCTGCATTGTCTTCTCTAACTTTGTCCTCTCTTCTCTCTCTCTTGTGATGACTGTCTCTCCCTCAGCCTCCTCGTAGCTCATTCCCTCTCCTGGGAACGGCTGACGTTCACCGGCCAGAGCTCCTGTAGGAGGGCTGTGCTTTGGCTGGTGTGGGCAGCAGGCGGAGACTATGAACTGGCAGTGCCAGCTACTGCAGGGGCACATGCAAGTGATAGAGGGCAACAGAGAGACAGAGTGGAGAAAGAATGTACAGGGAGACAGGAAATATGTCTGTACTGGAGAAAGCATGTAGAGAAACAGGGAATGTGTCTGTGCTGGAGAGAAAATGTAGAGAGACAAGGAATGTGTCTGTGCAGAGAAGGAAAGTACGGGGAGACAGGGAATGTGTGCTGAAGAGAAAATGTAGAGAGACAGGGAATGTGTCTGTGCGGGAAGGCAATGTACAGAGAGACAGGGAATGTGTCTGTACTGGAGAGTCAACGTACAGGGAGACGGAATGTGTCTGTGGGAAGGGAAGTACAGAGAGATAGGGAATGTGTTTCTACTGTTAAATTAGTCAGAACATGAAGAAATATAGGGAGAAGGCAGGAGACTGGTGCTGAGAGGGAAATGGATCAGCCATGATGAAGTGGTGGAGCAGACTCGATGGAGCAATTGCCCTAATTCTGCTCCTCTATCATATGGTCTTGTGTTCTAAAGGGAGAGAGTGGATCAGTATGAGCTGGGAAGGAATGTACAGGGAGACAGAAGATGCATCTGAGTTGGGAAGGATGTACAGAGAATGTCTGAGCTGGAGACAGAATGTACGAGTCCACGCTGGATATTGTTTTTGTTACTGAGGGTTTGTGCAGAGCACACCAGCACAGCAGCAGGCAGGCTATTCAACTGATCACCCTGCTTATACAATATGTGAACTCTGCCCACGTGGGAGTGGCTAAGCAAGAGGCATAGGAATCCAGACAGACAGACATACTTTATTGATCCCGAGGGAAATTGGGTTTCGTTACAGTCGCACCAACCAAGAATAGTGTAGAAATATAGCAATATAAAACTATAAATAATTAAATAATAATAAGTAAATTATTCCAAGTGGAAATAAGTCCAGGACCAGTCTATTGGCTCAGGGTGTCTGACACTCTGAGGGAGGAGTTGTAAAGTTTGATGGCCACAGGCAGGAATGACTTCCTATGACACTATTAACTACCACTACATCTCCCCTTCTTAAAAAAAAGAGAATATCTAGGTATGTACTTCATGTCTATAGAACTGCTTTGAAATTATAGTCACAGAAATTGAGTGATTAAGTTCACTTTACCCAGATTTACATCTCTCTCTCTTCTCCTTCTCTCTCTCTCTCTCTCTCTTATTCATTTTTTAACCAATTCCTTTCAATTCCTTTTTTTAAGAACAATCTCATTTTGTGAAATGTTTGAAATGTTCACAACATTAGAACTCTTTTAAAAAACACTAAATCTAATGGAGGTTAGGGTAGACTACCTGAACACTCCACAAAGCTCACAAACACAAGAAGATCTGCAGATGCTGAAAATCCAGAGCAACACACACAAAGTGCTGCAGATACTCAGCAGGCCAGGCAGCATCTATGGAAAAGAATAAAGAGTCAACGTTTCAGGCCAGGACCCTTCATCAGGACTGGAAAAAAAGATGAGAAGTTAGAGTAAGAAGGTGGGAGGGGAGGAAGAAGTACAAAGTGGTAGGTAATAGATAAAACCAGGAGCCGGGTGGGTTGAAGTAAAGAGCTGGGAAGCTGATTAAGTGAAAGAGATAAATGACTAGAGAAGGGGGAACCTGATAGGAGAGGACAAAAGACTTTGTGGCAAAGTTTGCAGATGATACAAAGTTAGGTGGAGGGGTAGGTAGTGCTGAGGAAGCAATGTGATTGCAGCTCTTCTTAGACATATTGGAAGAATGGGCAAAAAAGTGCCAGATGGATACAGTGTTGGGAAATGTACAATAATGCATTTTGCTACATGGGGAGAAGGTTCAAACATCAGAGGTGCAGAGGGACTTAGGAGTCCTTGTACAAGACTCCCAGAAGGTTAATTTACAGTTTGAGTCAGTGGTAAAGAAGGCAAATACAATGTTGGCATTTATTTCAAGGGGAATAGAACATAAAAGTAAGGAGATAGTGCTGAACCTTTATAAGACACTAGTCAGGCTGCACTTTTGAGTATTGTCAACAGTTTTGGACCTCATATCTCAAAAAGGATGTGTTGACATCGGAGAAAGCCCAGAGGAGGTTCACGAGGATGATTCCGGGAATGAAGAAGTTATCATATGAGGAGCATTTGGCAACTTTGGGCCTGACCTCACTGGAATTTAGAAGAATGCGTGAGGATTTCATTGAAACCTACTGAATGTAGAAAGAACTAGATAAGGTGGATGTGGAGAGGATGTTTCCTATGGTGGGGGCATCCAGAACCAGAGGGCACAGCCTAAAATTGAAGGGCAACCCTCTAGAACAGAGGTAAGGAAGAATTTTTTTAGCCAGAGAGTAGTGAATCTGTGGAATGGTATGGCACAGACAGCCGTGGAGGCCAAGTCTGTGGGTATATTTAAGGCAGAAGTTGATTGTTTCCTGACCAGTCAGGGCATTAAAGGATATAATGAGAAGGTAGGTGGATGGGGTGGAGTGGAATCCAGGATCAGCCATGATGGGCTGAATGGCCTAATTCTGCTCATATGTTTTATGGTTTTATGATCTTATCTAGTGCTCCTGATGTGGCCTCCTATATATCGGTGAGACCTGACACAGAACAGGAGATGACCTCACCAAGCACCTTTGTTCCATCTGTGAGAGAGAGAGCAATTGAGGTGAATTTTGGGAGACAGAGAGGGAGGGAGGGGGAGACAGGGTGAGGTAGAGGGATTGAGAAAATGAGGGGTGATGGGGAGAGTGAGGGAGAGGGATTGGGGAGATGGAGGGGAAGAGTGAGAGAAGGTGAGGGAGAGGGATTGGGGAGAATGATAGGAGAAGGGAAAAGAGTGAGAGCGGGTGAGGGAGAAGGATTGGAGAGATGGAGGGAAAGAAAGTTAGATGGATTGGAGAGGGAGTGGGCAGAGTGAGTTAGGATGAGGGAGAGGGATTAGGGAGATGGAGGGGGTGAGTGAGAAGGTGACGGAGAGAGATTGGGGAGAATGATAAGAGATGGAGGGATAGAACGAGTGTGGGTGAGGGAGATGGAGGGGGCAGAGTAAGAGAAGGTGAGGGAGAGGGATTGGGGAGGGAGGGGGAAATGTGAGAGAAGGTGAGGGAGTGGGGATAGTGAATTAGGATGAGGGACAGAGATTAGGGAGATGGGGGAGAGAGAGTGAGTGGCTGAGGGAGAGGGATTGGGGTAATGGAGGGGGAGATATTGAGAAGATGAGGGAGAGGGATTGGAGAGATGCAGAGAAAGAGAGTGAGGGGGATTAGGGAGATGGAGGGGGAGAGGGTGAGGTAGAGGGATTAAGGAGAATGATAGGAAATGGAGGGTGAGTGAGATAAGGTGAGGAAAACTGGATGAGGGAGATTGGAGAGGAACTTGTTGGAGGGAAATGAGAGTGATATAGAAACAAGAGAGTGGGAGAGAAGGGGGAGAGATGGAGAGACTGAAAGATAGGGGACAAGGAAAATCAAAGTGTGAGAGAGAGATGGAGAAGGCAACCTGAACTGAGTTGGCGAGCGACAGCAGTAGACAGAGACGGTTCAAGGGGGACAGGAACTCGAGTGAACTGAGAACTAGGTAAGACTGGGAGAGAGGGAGGGAGAAAGGAATGGGAGAAGATAGAGAGAGAGGGAGGCAGCGAGGGGAGAGAGGTGGGAGTTAGTGAACAGAGGAGAGAGACACACAGATCGCAAAAGCTGGAAATCTGGAACATGAGAAAGAGATGAGGAGAGGGTGATGGGGAAGAGAGAGCTGGAGAGAAAGAGAGACAGGCAGACAGAGTGAGCGGGCAAGGCACGGAGACAGAGAGCGATGGAGATAGCAATCAGAATGAGAGACAGGCAAGAGAGAAAGGGCAAAGAGCAAGACAGGGAGAAAGATATACATAGAGAAGGTAGTGTTAGAGAGATGGTGAGAGAGATTGGGGGCAGTGAAAATCAGATGGTGGGAACAGGGATGGACCAGGATGGGGAGACAGAAAGATGGGCATTGAGTGATGTGGAGAAAGAGGGAAATAGGGAAAAGATATATAAAAAAAAAGAGAGGGATATATATAGATATAGATAGACAGTGGATATAGACGGATAAGGAGACAGAGGTGGGGAGAAAATTGAGTCCTGGTGAATTGCATAACTAGAGGTGTTGATTGAGCTTAAACTAACTAGCAAAGAGTTGGGTTCAACAGCTTGGAAATGTGAGGATAGAGTAAAAGCAAAGGAGAGTGCAGCAAAAGTTACAGAAGTCCCTAATATAAAAAAAGACAAAATGTTTCAAAAGAAATAAGAATTTAACTTCTGGTAACATGGAGACAAAATTGAATAGGGTGATGAATACAGGACCGAATGTATTATATTTGAATGCACACAGAATGCAGAATAAGGTCAATGAACTTGCAGCACAGTTACAAGTCGGCATGTATGATGCTGTGAGCATCACTGAGTCGTGGCTGAAAGAAGATCACAGTTGGGATCTTAATATCCAAGGATACACATTGTATTCAAAGGTCGGCAGAGTAAGTGACATAGCTCTCTTGGTAAAAATTGAAATCAAATCATTCTGGATTTGCTGAAGGGGCTCTGCCTGAAACGTCAACAATACTCTTTTCCATAGATGCATGTCTGGCTGCTGAGTTCCTCCAGCATTTTGTGTGTGTTCCCCAGAAAGTGATGACATAGGATCAGAAGATGACGACTGCTTGTGGATAGAGTTGAGAAAATGCAAGGTTAAAAAGATCTATAAAAGTTTTATACAGGCCTCATAAGAGTAGGCAGAAGTGGACTACAAATGACAATGAGAGCTAGAAAATGCATGTCAAAAGGGCAATTCTACAATAGTCATGGTGGATTCTAATATGCAGGTAGATTGGGAAAATCAGGTTGGTGCTGGATATCAAGAGAGGAAATCTGTAGAACACCTACAAGATGGCTTTTTAGAGCAATTTGTGGTTGAGCCCTCTCAGAGGAAGGCATTTCAAGATGTTGTGTAATGAAACATTTGATTAGGAAGCTTAAGGTAAAGGTCCCTTAGATGCAGTGATCATAATATGATAGAATTCAGCCTGCAATTTGAGAGGGAGGTGCTAAAATCATTTCATCCCTAAGATGAAATACTCTAAAGGAAGGTGAGGTAATCATGGCTGACAAAGGAAGTCAAAGCCAACATAAAAGCTAAAGAGAGAACATAGAACATAGAAGATAGAAATCTACAGCACGCTACATGCCCTCCAGCAAACAATGTTGTGCCAACCATGTAACCTACTCTACAAACTGCCGAGAATTTCCCGACCATATAGCCCTCTATTTTACTAAGCTCCACGTACCTATCTAAGAGACTCTAAAATGAGTATCCGCCTCCGGCAGTGCATTCCATGCATCCACCACTCTCTGTGTGAAAAGCTTACCCCTGACATCCTCTCTGTACCTTCTTCCAAGCACTTAAAACTATGTCCCCTCGTGTTAGCCATTTCAGCTCTGGGAGAAAGCCTCCAACTATCCACATGATCAATGCTTCTCATCGTCTTATACACCTCTATCAGGTCATCTCTCATCCTCCGTCGCTCCAAAGAGAAAAGGCCAAGTTCACTCAACCTATTCTCATAGGGCATGCTCCCCAATCCAGGCAACATCCTTGTAAATCTCCTCTGCACCCTTTCTATGGCTTCCACATCCTTCCTGTAGTGAGGCGACCAGAACTGAGCACAGTACTCCAAGTGGGGTCTAACTAAGGTGTTATATAGCTGCAACATGACCTCTCGGCTCTTAAACTCAATCCCATGGTTGATGAATGTCAATACACCATATGCTTTCTTAGCAACACTGTCAACCTGCGCAGCAGTTTAGAGTGGACATGGACCCCAAGATCTCTCTGATTCTCCAAACTGCCAAGAGTCTTACCTCTAATACTATATTCTGCCTTCAAATTTGACCTACCAAAATGAACCACTTCACATTTATCTGGATTGAAGTCCATCTGCCACTTCCCAGCCCAGTTCTGCATGCTATCAATGTCCTGCTGTAACCTCTAACAGCCCTCCACACTATCCACAATACCCACAACCTTTGTGTCATCAGCAAGCTTACTAACCCACCATTCTACTTCTTCATCCAGGTCATTTATAAAAATCACAAACAGGAGGCACCCCAGAACAGATCCTGGTGGAACACCACTGGTCACTAACCGTCATGCAGAATACAAACCATCTACAACCAAAAGGTTTTAGAGAGGGCATATAATAGAACAAAAAATTATTGGGAAGCTGAAGGATGAGGAAGCTTTTAAAAACCACAGAAGGCAACTAAAAAATCAATAAGGAGAGAAAAGGTGAAATATGAAGATAAGCTAGCCAATAATATAAAAAGTGATGTCAAAAGTTTTTTTTCAGCAATATGAAGAGTAAAAGAGAGGCAAGAGGGTTAGCTGACCACTGGAAAATGACACTAGTGAGGTATTAATGGGGAGTAATGGAGAACAAAGAAATTGCATAAGAGCAGTAAGTATTTTATGTTATTATTCACTGTGGAAGATATGAGCAGTATACCAGAAATTCAAGGAGTGTCAGGTTGTAGAAGTGAGTACTGTTGCTATTACTAGGGAGAAGGTGCTTGGGAAGCTGAAAGGTCTGGACCAGATAAGCTACACCCTAGTGTTCTGAAAAAGGTGGCTGAAGAGGTTGTGAAGGCATTAGTAGTGATTTTTTAAGAATCACTAGATTCTGGAATAGTTCCAGAGGACTGGAAACATTCCGGAGCCTAGGTATTTAAAATGTCCTTAGCCCTGAACAAAGTGCCAGCGGACTGCAGGATAGCTAATGTTGTTCCATTGTTCAGGAAAGACTCTAAGAATAAGCAGGTAAATTATCAGCCAGTGAGCTTGACCTCAGTAGTGGGTAAGATATTGGACAGTATTTGAGGGACTGCATTTATAAGTATTTGGATAGACAGGGACTGATCAGTGATCATCAAAATAGCTTTGTGTGCGCTAAGTCATGTCTAACAAATCTTTTAGAGTTTTTCAGGAGTTACCAATGGAGTTGAAGGGAAGACAGTGAATGGTGTTCTTGTACATCAGTCAATGAAAGCAAGCATGCAGGTACAGCAGGCAGTGAAGAAAGCTAATGGCATGTTGGCCTTTATAACAAGAGGAATTGAGTATAGGAGTAAAGAGGTCCTTCTGCAGCTGTACAGGGCCCTGGTGAGACCCCACCTGGAGTATTGTGTGCAGTTTTGGTCTCCAAATTTGAGGAAGGACATTCTTGCTATTGAGGGAGTGCAGCGTAGGTTCACAAGGTTAATTCCCGGAATGGCAGGACTGTCATATGTTGAAAGATTGGAGCGACTGGGCTTGTATACACTGGAATTTAGAAGGATGAGAGGGGATCTGATTGAAACATATAAGATTATTAAGGGATTGGACACACTGGATGCAGGAAGCATGTTCCCGCTGATGGGTGAGTCCAGAACTAGAGGCCACAGTTTAAGAATTAGGGGTAGGCCATTTAGAACAGAGATGCGGAAAAACTTTTTCACCCAGAGAGTGGTGGATATGTGGAATACTTTGCCCCAGAAGGCAGTGGAGGCCAAGTCTCTGGATGCATTCAAGAGAGAGTTAGATAGAGCTCTTATAGATAACGGGGTCAAGGGATGTGGGGAGAGGGCAGGAACGGGGTACTGATTGTGTATGATCAGCCATGATCACAGTGAATGGCAGTGCTGGCTAGAAGGGCTGAATGGCCTACGCTTGCACCTACTGTCTATTGTCTATTGTTGTCTACATGAACTTTAGCAAGGCCTTTTACAAGGAGGTTGGTCAAGAAGGTTCAGTTGCTTGGCTATCAGGATGAGATAGTGAAAGAAGTCAGAAATTGGTAGTAAGTGGTGTCCTCTCTGACAGGAGGCCTATGATGTGGAGTGCTACAGGAATCGGTGATGGGCCCATTGCTACTTGTCATCTATATCAATGATCTGAATGATACTGTAGTTAACTGGATCAGCAAATTTGTGGATGACACCAAGAAAGGAGGTGGAGTGGAAGACTATCAAAACTTGCAATGGAATCTGGACCAGCTAAAAAAAATAGTAGATGAAATTTAATGCAGACAAATGTGAGGTGCTACACTTTGCAAAGATGAACTAGGGTACATGTATACAGTGAATGGTAGGTCACTGAGGAATGCAGTAAAACAGAGGAATCTGGGAATACAGATTCATAATTCCTTGATAGTGGGGTCATAGATAGATAGGCTTTGGCACATTGGCCTTCAGGAGTTGGGATTTAATGTTGAAACTTGGGCCTCTATACCTCCCTTTGCAACTAGATCCTCAATTTCCAAACGTGAAGACCACAGTGTGTGCAAATTGAAAATAAGCTACACATACAACATGCTGGAGGAACTCAAGGGGCCAGGCAGCATCTATAGAAAAAAGTACAGTCGACATTTCAGGCCAAGATCCTTCATCAGGACTGGAAAAAAAGATGAGAAGTTAGAGCAAGAAGGTGGGGAAAGGGGACGAAGAAGTACAAGGTGATGGGTGAAAGAGATAAATGACTGGAGAAGGGGGAATCTGATGGGAGAGGACATAAGACCATGGAGGAAAGGGAAGGAGGAGAAGCATCAGAGGGAGGTGATGGGCAGATATGGAGTTGAGGTGAGAGAGGAAAATGGTAATGGGAATGGTGAAGTGGGAGAGCAATTAACAGAAGTTCAAGAAATCAATATTGATGCCATCAGGTTGGAGGCTACCCAAACATGTTGCTCCTCCAACATGAGTGTGAGCTCATCGTGACAGTAGAAGAGACCATGGATTGACATGTCGGGATGGGAATGGTGAGTAGAATTGAAGTGGGTGGCCACTGGGAGATCCTGCTTTTACTGGCGTACAGAGCATAGGTGTTCAGCAAAGCGGGCTTATGACCTATGTTGGGTCTCACCGATATACAGGAGGCCACAGTGGGAGAACCAGATACAGTAGATGACCCCAACAGACTCACAGGTAAAGTGGCGTTTGTTTAGGGCCCTGAATGGTTGTGAAGGAAGACGTATAGGGGCAGGTGTGGCATGTGTTCTGCTTGCAAGGATCTCCAGGAGGGAGACCAGTCGGAGGGGATGAATGGTCAAGGGAGTCGTATAGGGACCAATACCAGTGGAAAGCAGAAAGTGGGGAGGAGAGAAAGGTGTGCTTGGTGGAAGCTTGGTGAATCCAATTAGCTTGGCAAAAGTCATGGAGAATTACATGCTTGACGTGGAGGCTGGTGGGGTGGTAGGTGAGGACAAGGGGAACACTATTGCTGGTGGGGTGGCGGGTGGTTGGGCAGATGTGTGTGAAATGGAAGAGATTTGGGTGAGGGCAGCGTTGATGGTGGAGGAAGGGAAGCCCCTTTCTTTGATAAAGGAGGACATCTCCTTCATTCTAGAATAAAATCCTGAGAGCAGATCGGGTGGAAACGAAGGAACTTAGAGAAGGGGATGGCATTTTTACAAGTGATAGTTTAGGCAGAGATATAGTCCAGACAGCTGTGAGTATCAGTGGGTTTATACAAAATATCAGAAGATAGACTGTCTCCAGAGATAGAGATAGAGAGATCGAGAAAGGGGAAGGAGGGCAGGGTGGAAGTTAGAGGCAAAGTGATGGGGTCGACGAGCTCAGCATGGGTGTAGGAAGCAGCCCCAGTGTACTCATTGATGTAGTGTAGGAAAAGTTGGGGAGAGATACCGGTCACAAACAGGAGAAAATCTGCAGATGCTGGAAATGCAAGCAACATGCACAAAATGCTGGAGGAACGCAGCAGCCCGGGCAGCATCTATGGAAAAGAGTACAGTCAACATTTCAGACTGCTAAAGAATCTCGGCCTTCACTCTTTTCCAGCATTTTGTGCATGTTGCTTGGATTTTCAGCATCTGCAGATTTTCTCTTGTTTGTGAAAATGAGACAATCTGGGGCAGGTAACTTGAAGTCATTGAAAAATATCCAGAGCATGCAAAATGTCACGAATGTAGTTAGGTACTGAACCAGGGGAGATAAAACAGAGTCCTGACGAAGGGTCTCGGCCCGAAACGTCGACAGCGCTTCTCCCTATAGATGCTGCCTGGTCTGCTGTGTTTCACCAGCATTTTGTGTGTGTTGTTTGAATTTCCAGCATCTGCAGATTTCCTCATGTTTGCGGGATAAAACAGAATCAGGATATGCAGATAAAAGTTTGGAGGGGAAGGAACAAGCAGAAACAATAGGCCTACTTGGACAGGTAGGTTTATGGATCTTGGGAAGGAGGTAGAAATGGGAGGTGTGGGGTAAGGGAACTATGAGGTTGCTGGCAGTGGATGGATGATCCCCAGAGTTAATAAGGCTGGTGATGCTGTCAGGAACCAATGGCCTTTTGCTCCTTAGTGGTATCCTATTCAAGGGATAAGTAAGAGGAGTTGTCTGAGTATTGTCACCTGGCCTCAGAAAGGTGGAGGTCAGTCCGCCATACTACTACCACACACCCCCCCCCCCATCTGGGGGTTTGATGGTAAGGTAGGATTAATGTGGAGAGCAGTGCGTTTGGAAGGGGTGAGGTTAGAATTGGGGAAGGGAGTGGTAAAGTTGAGGCATTTGATGTCTGGTCAGCAGTTAACAATGAAAAGATCCAGAGCAGGCACAAAACCAGAGCGGGGTGTCTAGAAAGAGGAGAAGGGTTGAAGACAAAAGAAAGGGTCATCGATGTGGACTTGGAGATGGAGACGGCAGAAGAAGAGCTCTGCATCATGGTGGGCATGGAACTCACTGAGGTGTGGGTGCAGGGGTCCAAAGGTAAGGCCCTTATTGAGGACAGAACCTTCTGTCACAGAGAGAGAATAGTGAAGACCTGGCATGGATGAGAGCTGGGATCAGAGGGAGGAAGAGGTTTGGTAAGGTTTGAGGGGAGGGGAGGTTTGGGGCTTTCAGGGAAGGTGGGGTGAGAGTCTCCGAGGATCTAAGAGCTGACGGTGGGACCTGAGAGAAACAGGATTGCAGAGGAAATAACATCTTCTCCTCACTGATGATCAACACTAGTGCACCTCAGGGATGTGTGCTCAACCCACTGTTCTACTCTCTCTGCACACATGACTGTGTGGCTAGGCACAGCTCAAATACCATCTATAAGTTTTTCAATGATACAACCCTTGTTGCTAGAGTCTCAGATGGTGATGAGGGGGCGTACAGGAGCAAGATATACCAGCTAGTTGAGTTGTGTTGTAACAACAACCTTGCACTCAACCTCAATAAGACCAAAGAGCTGATTGTGGACTTCAGAAAGGGTAGAAATATGGAACACAAACCAATCCTCATAGAGGAATAAGAAGTAGAGAGAGTGAGCAATTTCAAGTTCCTGTCTGTCAATATCTCTGAGGACCTAACCTGGTCACAACATATTGATGCAGCTATAAAGAAGGCAAGATAGAGGCTACATTTCATTAGGAATTTGAGGAAATTTGCTTTGTCAACTGAAACACTGAAAACTTCTACAGATGTACTGTGGAGAGCATTCTGACAGGCTGCATCACTGTCTGGTATGGGGGAGGGGGGTTACTGCACAGGATCAAAGTAAGTTGCAGAAAGTTGCAAAATTAATCAGCTCCATCATAGGTAGAATCCAATACATCTTTAAGAGCAGTGCCTCTCAGGAAAGTGGCATCTATCATTAAGGACCCCCACCACCCAGGACATGCCCTTGTTGTTACAGTCAGGAAGGTACAGAAGCATGAAGGCACACAGTCAGTGATTCAGGAACAGCTTCTTCCCCTCTGCCATCTGATTTCTAAATGGGCATTGAACCCATTAACACTACCTCATGACTTTTTTATTTATTTCTGTTCTTTGTAGTAACTTTAACAACTATTTAATAGACTTATAGTATATATACTTACTGTGATTCACTTTTTGAAAAACATATTTATCATATGTTGATTTGTACTGCTGCTAAATTTCATGACATATGACGGTGGTATTAAACCTGATTCTGATTTTGATTCTGTGTAAGATATTGGTGAGGCCTAATTTAGAGTATTGTGTATAGTTTTGGTCACTTACCGACAGGAAAGTTATCAATAAGATTAAAAAAGTACAGAGAAAACTTACAAAGATTGCTGGGACTAGAGGACCTGAGTTATAAGGAAAGGTTGATAAGTTAGGACTGTATTTATTGGAGCATAGGAGAATGAGGGGAGATTTGATAAGTAGATAAAATTACAAGGGGGATAGGTAGGGTAAATGCAAGCAGGATTTTCCCACTGAGGCTGGGTGAGACTAGAACTAGAGGACATGCGTTAAGGGTGAAAGGTAAAATGTTTAAGGGAAACATGAAGAGAACTTCTTTCCTCAGAGGATGGTGAGGGTGTGAAATGGACTGCCAGTGGAAGTGCTGGATACGGGTTCAATTTCAACATTTAAAAAGTTTGGATCAGTACATGGAGCGGGGGGGGGGGTTTGGGTCAAGGTGCACCTTGATAAGACTAGGCAGAATAACAGATTGGACTAGATGGCCAAAAGGCCTATTTCTGTGTAGTAATACTCTATGACTCTATAACTGGAAAATTACAAATGTTACTCCACTCTTCAAGGAAGGCAGAAGAGAGGATTATAGACCAGTTAGACTGACTTCAGTGGTTGGAAAGATGTGAGAGTCCATTTGTAAGGATGAGGTTTCAGGGTACTTGGAAGCACACAATAAAATGCAGTCAAATCTGTTGGAATTCTTTGTAAAAAATAACAAGCAGGGTAGACAAAGGCGATTCTGTGGAGTTTCAGAAGTCTTTTGATAATGTTTCTGACAGGAAGCTGCTAAACAAGATAAGAGCCTATGGTATTACAGGAAAGAGATTAGCAAAGATAGAAGATTGTCTGACTGCAGGAGGCAATGAGTGGGAATAAAGGGAGCCAATTCTGGTAGAGGTCAACAGGTTGGAGAAATATGGATAAAGTAAAAGAGAAAAGTATGGATAAAGATAAAGCAAAAAGCAAAAGATGAAAAAGAGAAGAGTAAGAGTAAAGATAAGTCAAGTGCAAAAGAGAAAAAGATTACAAGATTTTAAAAGTACAACGAGTCTAAGGGCACTTTACCTGAATGTCCGTGGTATTCAAAACAAGGTCAGTGAACTTGTGGCACAAATCAATACAAAAGGGTATGATTTAGTGGTCATTACAGACATGTGTTTGCAGGTTGGAGAGGGTTGGAATTAAATATCCAAGGGTATCAGGTAATATGGAAGGATAAGCAGGATGCTGGATCCATCTGGGTAAAGTTTAGGAACAGTAGAAGGACAAAAAATAGAGGTGGAAGTTGTCTATAGGCTACTGTATAACATCCGTGACAGCTTTCTTGAACATTATGTTACTGAACCTACAAGGGAATGTGTCATCTTAGATCTAATCCTGTGCAATGAGACAGGTAAAATTAGTGATCTTGTAGTTAGCAACACTCTTATCCATAGATGCTGTCTGGCCTGCTGAGTTTCTCCAATATTTTGTGTGTGTTGCTTGGATTTTGAGCTACTGTAGATTTTCTCATTTGTCACTACATACTTACCTGGGTTGAACTCCATCTGCCACTTCTCAGCCCAGTTTTGCATCTTATCAATGTCCCGCTGTAACCTCTGACAACGCTCCAGATTATCCACAACATCCCCAACCTTTGTGCCATCAGCAAACTTACTAACCCACCCTTCTACTTCTTCGTCCAGGTCATTTATAAAAATCAAAAAGAGGAAAGGTCCCAGAACAGATTCCTGCCTAACACCACTGCCCACTGACCTCCATGCAGAATATGAACCATTCTACAACCACCCTTTGCCTTCTGTGAGCAAGCCAATTCTCAATCCACAAAGCAAGGTCTCCTTGGATCCCATGCCTCATTATTTTCTGAATGGGAACCTTATCAAATGCCTTACTGAAATCCATATACACTGTATCCACAGCTCTACCTTCATCAATGTGTCCAGTTACATCCTCAAAGAATTCAATCAGGCTCATAAGACACGACCTGCTCTTGACAAAGCCATGCTGACTATCCTTAATCAGATATTGTCTCTCCAAATGCTCATAAATCCTGCCTCTCAGGATCTTCTCCAACAACTTGCCCACCACTGAAGAAAGACTCACTGGTCTATAATTTCCTGGGTTACCTCTACTCCCTCTCTTGAAAAAGTGAACAACATTTGCAACCCTCCAATCCTCTGGTACTTCTTCCGTCCCTATTGACGATACAAAGATCATTGCCAGAGGCTCAGCAATCTCTTCCCTTGCTTCCCACAGTAGCCTGGGGTATGTCTTGTCTGGTCCCAGTGACTTATCTAACTTAATGCTTTTAAAAAGTTCCAGCACATCCTTTTTCTTAATGTCTATACACTCAAGCATTTCAGTCTGCTGTAACTCATCCCCACAATTGCCAAGGTCCTTTTCCCTGCTGAATACTGAAGCAAAGTATTCATTAAGTACTACCTCCTCTGACTCCATGCACATGTTTCCACTCTCACTCCTGATTGGTCCTACTCTCACAATAGCTCATCCTCTTGTTCTTCACATACTTGTAGAATTCCTTAGGGTTTTTCTTAATCCTGCTCACCAAGGACTTCTCATGACCCTTCTAACTTTCCTAATTTCATTCTTGAGCTCCTTCCTGGCACCCTTGTAATTTTCTAGAGCTCTATCAGTACCTAGTTTCTTCAACCTTTCATAAGCTTTTCTTTTCTTTAGATTTTCTTCATCCTTTGTACACCATGGTTCTTAAACCCTCCCATCCTTTCCCTGCCTCAATGCAACATGCCTATGCAGAACACCATGCAAATGTTCCCTGAACGTTTAGCACATTTCTGCCGTGCATTTCCTTGAGACCATCTGCACCCAAATCCCTTCCTAGTGGCATCATATCTCTCCCTACCCCAATAAAATATTTTTCCCAAATTGTCTGCTCCTATCCCTCTCCAGCACTATGGTGAAGGAGACAGATGGTGGTCACTACCTCCAAAACGCTCTCCCACTGACATATCTGACAACTGACCAGGTTCATTTCCGAATACCAGATCAAGTACAGCCTCTCCTCTGGTTGGCTTATCTACATATTGCATCAGGAAACCTTCCTTAAACACCTAACAAACTCTACCCAAATGCTCTAAGGAGATGCCAGTCAATATTAGGAAAGTTAAAATCTCCCATCACATCAACCTTATTATTATTGCACCATTCCAGAATCTGCCTCCCTATCTGCTCCTTGATGTCCTGCTATTTTTGGGGATTCTATAAAAGACACCCAGTAAAGTTATTGCCCCCTTCCTGTCTCTGACTTCCACCCACACTGACTCAGTAGATTATCCCTCCATGACTTCCTCCTTTTCTGCAGCTGTGATACTATCCCTAATTAGCAATGCCACACCCCTACTTATTTTGCCTCCCTCCCTGTCCTTTTTGAAACATCTAAAGCCTGGCACACTAAGCAGGCATTCCTGCCCCTGAGACATCCAAGTCTCTGTAATGGCCACAACATCACAGTTCCACATATTGATCCACACTCGAAGTTCATCCACCTTGTTTATCATACTCCTTGCATTAAAATAGACACATCTCAAACCATCAGGCTGAGTGCATCTTTGCTCTATCATCTGCCTGTCCTTCCCCAAAAACTCCCTACAAGCTGTCTCTACTTGTGTAGGGGAGGGAGATTCATGGGAGTTTGGGAAAGGACAATAGGGTGAAGTTAGGAGGGAGAATGGGGGGAGATGGGGAGGGAGACAGGAAAGTTATATTGGAGAGTGGGTGGAGGAGGAGGAGGAGGGAGGTAGGTGAGGGAGTGAGGTAAGTAAGGGAGAGTGGAGGAGCAAGTAGAAAAGGGAAAGTAGTGTGAGGTAGAGGAGGGACAGTGGGGGAGGGAGAGAGAGATGAGGGTAAGAAGGAGCTGGTTGAGGTTTGGACGGAGAGTGGCAGGAAGGGAAGTGAAATTGGGGGCCAGTGAGATGAGGAAGGCAGGGGAGTGAAATTGGGTGAGAGTGAGATGAAGAAGGTAAGGGAGTGAGACAGGTAAGGGTGGCTGAGGATGGGAGGGAAGTGAGTCGGGGAGGGTGTATAATGAGATGTGTGAGGGGATAGTTGTGTGACAGGAAAGTAGAGGACAGACATGAAAGGGGATTGAAATGGGACAGAGATGGGAAGGGAAGAGAGTGAGAAAGGGTGGGGAGGGGAGTGGAACGAGATGAGGAGGGGAGGGGAGTGGAGTGAGATGAGGAAGGGAGGGGAGTAAGATGGGGAGGGCAGGGAGTAAGGTGAGAAGTTGCGAGCGATATGGGCAAGTGGAAGGCAGTGAGAAGGGCTTGGAGGGGAGTGAAATGTGGGAGGGGAGTGAGATTGGAGAGAAAAAGAGAGGGGAATGAGAGGGGGAGGGATTGCAAGTGAGCTGGGGAGGGGAGTGGTGGGGACTGAGACTGGATAGAGTTGGAGTCAGATATGGAAGGGGTGGGGACTGAGATGGGGAGGGGGAGGATCAGACAGGGAGGGGAGTAAGATAGAGAGGGGAGTGGAGTGAGATGGGAAGGGAATGAGAAAGGAGAGGAGAGGAGTGGGAAGGGGATGAGTGTGAGACAAGAGAGGAGAGGGAAGTAAGATGGGAGAGGGGAGGGGAGAGGAGGGGGAGGGGGGAGGGGAGGGGCACTGTAGACAGGGCAAGATAACGGGATGTGCGGATGCCCAGAGACGAGGAGGGGAGGGGTTTGGAGCCGGGGCGGGGCAGAAGAGCCGGGATGCTGCTGTCTGGTGCTTGCGGTTTGTCCTCGCTTCTAGGCACGGTTGTGTGATGGAGGGGCGGGACCGAGCCCGGGGCTTCCTGTTGGTGCTGCTGTGTGTTGGACCCGGTGAGACTGCGCCACTGCCGGGGCTTCGTTTGTGTTGTGAGCGCGTTGTAGGAGGAGGCGGCGGCGGCGGCGGCGGGTCGCGGTAGTTCGTGGGCCGCGTGCGCAGAGGGAGGGAGGGATGAATGGAGGGAGGTTCGTGGGACGAGGGATGGAGGGCGGATTCGTGGGAGGAGGTATGGAAAGGGGGTGCCTGGACGGAGGGGTGGAGGGAGAGAGGGTAGACAAGCACAGAGAACTAACAGTGGGATTATATCAGATTGGAGAAACAGAGGGAACGACAGAGTAGGAGATAAAAAGGGAAATTTGTGGGAGAAGAAGAGACGGGTTCAGGAGAGGAGGCAGGTGGGGAAGGTGAATGGAGTGGAAAGTGGGGTGGAGGAAGGGAATGTGCTGGTGACAGGACAGATGGAGGGGCGTTGCTATCTCTCTCTGCCTGTGTATCATCCACTGTGCACTTACACATCTATTTTTAAACACGTTTTCTGGAAGACACATCAAAACACGTTCCCAATGGCTCAGGGGAACAGATCGGCTTCAAACCAGCCTTCAACTAGGAACCCGCAAGGGATAAAAAGTAAATAGGATGAGGTTAGACACAGAGTGAGGCTTCTTCTACATTATCCCATCATACACTCCCTGGGTTAGATACTGAGTGAAGCTCCCTCTACACTGTCCCATCATACACTCCTGGGGTTAGACACTGAGTGAGCTTCCACATTGTCCCATCATACACTCCTAGGGTTAAGCACAGAGTGAAGCTCCCTCTCCAATGTCCCTGCTTACACTCCCAGGGCATGGGTCAGGCACAGAGTGAATCTCCCTGTACACTGTCCCATCACACATTCCTAGGGAATAGGTTAAACATAGAGTGAAATGCCCTCTGCACTGTCCAATTATACACTCCCAGTTGGGAATGAGTGAGAACTGGTTGGGTCCAATGGAATGTAGGTAGTCAGGTTGAGTTGGAAGCATCTCGGGTCCATTGGAAGTGCAGATGGTGGGAGTGAATGGGGAAGGGCTCAGGTCTTTTGAGAATGCTTAGGTTGGGAGAGAGTGGGAAGGGTTGGGATCCATTGGGTGTGCAGATGGTGATAATGATTGGGAAGGCGCACAAGTCCAGTGGGAGTGGGTCAGAAGGGGTGAGGTCCATTTGGAGTGGGAGTGTGGAGCAAGGGTTGGGCTGGTTGGGAATGCAGATACTGAGGGGTAATTGGAAGGGTGGGCTTTCTTGTTTTTATGGACAGTGGGGGTGAGTGGGTAGGGGCTTGGATCTGCTGTTAGTGTGGACGGTGGAAAGGGTGGGGTCTGTTAGAAGTGCACACGGTGGATATGAGTGGGATGGGTTTGAGTCCATTTGGAGTTCAGATCCTGGGAAAGGGTGGGGTTCATTGGGGTGTAGACGGTAGGTGTGAATGGGAAGAGTGGGACCCATTGGGAGTGTGTATAGTGGTAGTGAATGGGAAGAGTGGGCCCCATAGGGTGTGCAGACAGTGGAAGTGAGTGGGAAGAGTGGGGCCCATTGGGAGTGTGGACGGTGGTAGTGAGTGGGGCCCATTGGGAGTGTGGATGGTGGTAGTGAGTGAGAAGAGTGGGGCCCATTGGGAGTGTGGACGGTGGTAGTGAGTGGGAAGAGTGGGGTCCATTGGGAGTGTGGATGGTGGTAGTGAGTGGGAAAAGTGGGGCCCATTGGGAGTGTGGATGGTGGTAGTGAGTGGGAAGAGTGGGGCCCATTGGGAGTGTGGATGGTGGTAGTGAATGGGAAGAGTGGGGCCCATTGGGAGTGTGGATGGTGGTAGTGAGTGGGAAGAGTGAGGCCCATTGGGAGTGTGGATGGTGGTAGTGAATGGGAAGAGTGGGGCCCATTGGGAGTGCAGACAGTAGCAAGCCTATTCTTGTGACCTTGTTTCCCTTGCAGCATTGACGAAGTTGTCAAGAATTGCCGTTCCCCAAGGACCCCTCCACAGGGTTGAGGGAAGCCATGTCTCACTCTCCTGCAATGTGTCACACTACAAGGGGTCTGATGGGCTGGATTTTGAATGGTCCCTGCTTCATCCCTCAGAGCCCCCACTGAGAATGGGTTTGATCAGCACTCGGAATGAAGCATTTACCCATGCTAGCTTCCAGCACAGAGTACTGGCAGGGGAAATCCGCATCAGACGCACCTCTCCAAGCTCTGTCCAGCTACTCATAAGGAAGCTTCGCAAAACTGATGCGGGCAACTTGGAATGTTGTGTCCCTCCAGCGGCAGGGAGACACCATGATCCGTACAAGGCCTATGTCACGCTGAGAGGTAGGTTGGAAAACTGGAACAGGATGGTTCTGTAGAATGCAGAACAGTCCAAAATGGGGAGAGGCTCTTTGGCCAGCAATTTTGTGCCAAACTGATTAAGTTATTATTTAAGTGCCTAACTGAACTAATTCCTTCTGCTGATACAATATCCACATCCCTCTATGTGCCTCTCTCAGAGCCCCTTAACCATCTCCATTGTTCTTGCATCCCCTGCAGCATATTCCAAGTACCCACTGCACTCTGTGTGTTTTTAAAAAAAAAACTTTTCCTGTACATCTGTTCTGAACTTACCCTCCCTCACCTTAAATACATGACCTCTAGTTTTGGATCTTCCAGCTCTGGGAAAAAGATACCTGCTGTCTGCTCCATCTTTGCCTCTCATAAACTTACAAACTTCTATCAGATTTCTCCTCAGACTGCCGCTCCAGAGAATACAGTCCAACTTGTTCTTAATCTCATGGATGAGCCTCTCATAAGAGACCTTGTCAGACACCTTACTAAAATCCATGTAGCCAACATCCACAGCTTTACCTTCATCAATCACCCTCCTCACCTCCATAAAAGACTCATTTAAGTTAGTAAGACTGTACTTGCCTCACACAAAGGCATATTGACTCTCCCTAACTAAGCCATTGTTTCCCAAATGCTCATAAATCCTATCCCTAACAATCTTCTCCAGAACCTTCCCGACCACTGAGATGAGACTTACCAGTCCATAGTTTCCTGCATTATCCCCATTTCTCCTCTTGAATAATGGAACATTAACTACTCGGAAATCTGTATTGTGCTGTAGGTTTTCTATGTTTCTAAATCCTTCAGGACCTTTTCTATGGCTAAAGAAGACACAAAGCTTTTGGTCAAGACCCCAGCAATCAAATCTCCAACCTCTCTCAATAACCTTGGGTATATTCCATCAGAACCTGAGGACTTACCCATTTTAATGTTACTTAAGAAACACAGCATGACGTTTTACATTATAGCAAAATGCTTTACATTCCACACTGATCTCCATGTCCTCCTGCTTGGTAAATATTGACGCAAGATTCTCATTCAGGACCTCACCCGCATCCTCGTCTTCCAAGCATATGATCACTCCATTAAATGTTGACTGCTCGTTTCCACGGATGCTGCCCGACCTGCTGAGTTCCTCCAGCTTGTTGTACATGTTGCTTTCACCACAGCATCTGCAGTGTACTTTGTTATCACTCCATTATCCTTGTGTGATCCTAATTATCTTTCTTTTGATGTATATATAGAAGCCATATTGTCTTTAATCCTACTTGCCAAGGAATTTTCTTGACCCCTCCTAGCTCTCCTAATTCCCTTCTTGAGAGTTTTTTTCTAGCTTCTTAAGCATCCTCACCACAGATTCCAACCAGAAAAGGCTCCCTTTATTCCCATCTTTTTCCTCCTGCCAGTCAGCCACTGCTCCATCCATGCTCATATCCTTTTGTAATACTATGGGCTCTTATCATGTAAAACAGTCTTATATGGCTCCTTGTAAAAGGCCTTCTGAAAACCCAAGTAAACAGCATCAGCTGACTCTCCTTCATCTATCTTGCTTGTTATTTCTTCAAAGAGTTTCAATAGGTTTGTCAGGCAAGATTTTCCCTTCAGGAAATGATGCTGACTACAGCCTGTTTTAGCATGTGCCTCCAGGTAACCTGAAACCACATCCTTAACAACAAACTCCAACATCTTCCCAACCATTGAGGTCAGACTAACTGGCCTACAATTTCCTTCCTTCTGCCTCTCTCCCTTCTTGATGAGTGGAGTGACATTTGCAATTTTCCAGTCCTCTGGAACCATGCCAGAATCTGGTCATCCTTGAAAGATCATTTCTAATGCCACAATCTCTTCAACCACCTCTTCCCTGGAGTGTATACCATCTGCTCCAGGTGACTTATCTACCTTCAGATCTTTCAATTTCCCAACAACTTTCTCCCTAGTAAAGGCAACTTCACACACTTCTGCTCCCTATTATGTTCATTATTATATTCCTCTGCCTTTTCCTTATCTTCCATTACTACCTCTCCAGCATATTTCCCAGCAGTCTGATATCCACTCTTGCCCATCTTTTACTCTGTCTGTCTACACTGGTTGTCCTGCTTTTCAGCTTCCTACCTAGCTCCCTAAAATTTCTCTTCTGGACCTCCTCCCTTTTCCTACCTATGTTGTTGGTTTGATATGTACAAGACTTCTGGCTCCTCACTCTTCCTCTTCAGAATGCTGTGGACATGATCTGAGACATCCTTGCTTATTAGGGATGTGGACACTGGGAGTGACTGTGAAGAGATAGGTCCATTGGGAGTGCGAACAGTGAAAGTGAATGGGAAGGGTTCCGGTCTAAGAGATATGGATGATGTGTGGCTGATTTTAACTAATCATTGTTCTCTTTGTCTCTCCCACTGCATCTCTTCGGCAATTCCCACTCCCTGCTCACCCTTCCCAATTTCTGCCCCATCCAACACTAACCCCAACCCCCACTCTCCCCATCATCTCCATCTCCATCCCCTGCCCAGTACTGCCGGACACCCTGCAGCTGACAGCCCCAGAAGATTCACCAGTTCCCCTCTCCCTCCAGGAGGGTAAGCCCTTTGCACTCCATTGTGAGGCGGCCTCTCTGTCAGCAGTACACACACACCTGTCCGTGCATTTTGTGCTGGTGACCGGGGAGAGACGTGCACAATGGATGGTAGCAGGGCTGGATCGGGACCAGGTGCTGAGTTCTGAACCAGGGGGGCACTTCTGGAGCCGCTTCACACAGGGGGAGGTAGGGCTGCAGAGGCTTGGGTACAGCTCCTACCACCTCCACCTCCAGCATGTTCAGCCAGAGGATGCCGGCCGCTACGACTGTGTGGCTGCACAGTGGCTCCAGGACCCGGATGGACACTGGCAGAAGATCAAGGAAAAGAGCGTCTCGCTGGTGGATCTGAGTGTCCAACCCAACGGTAGGCAGCTGAACACGGGTCAGACACAGTGAAGTTCCTTCTGCCCTGTCCCATCACACACTCCCAGTACATGGATCAGACACACAGTGAGGCTCCCTCTTCACTGTCCCATCACACACTCCCCTGGTATGGGTCAAACACAGAGTGAAGCTCCCTCTACACTGTCCCATCACACACTCTCAGGGCACAGGTCAGACACAGAGTGAAACTCCCTCTTCACTGTCCCATCACACACTCCCTGGGTATGGGTCAGACACAGAGTGAAACTCCCTCTACACTGTCCCATCACACACTCCCAGGACACGGGTCAGACACAGAGTGAAACTCCCTCTTCACTGTCCCATCACACACTCCCAGTACATGGATCAGACACACAGTGAGGCTCCCTCTTCACTGTCCCATCACACACTCTCTGGGTACGGGTCAGACACAGAGTGAAACTCCCTCTACACTGTCCCATCACACACTCCCAGGACACGGGTCAGACACAAGAGTGAAATTCCCTCTTCACTGTCCCATCACACACTCCCAGTACATGGATCAGACACACAGTGAGGCTCCCTCTTCACTGTCCCATCGCACACTCCCTGGGTATGGGTCAGACACAGAGTGAAGCTCCCTCTACACTGACCCATCACCCACTCCCAGTACATGGATCAGACACACAGTGAGGCTCCCTCTTCACTGTCCCATCACACACTCCCAGGGCACAGGTCAAACACAGAGTGAAACTCCCTCTTCACTGTCCCATCACACACTCCCAGGGCACAGGTCAAACACAGAGTGAAACTCCCTCTACACTGACCCATCACAAACTCCCACGGCAGTGTAGAGAGTACTTGTTTCTGTGCGGGAAGTTACAGACAGGGAGGTAGGAATGCGGGGAGTGGAATTGCTCATTAAAGGGTAGCAACGGGAACCTCAGGGTCATTATTGTGGAGGGAGCTGAGAGTGACCATTCCCAGTCTGTGCCTGGCTTCTACAGTTTAGGGGAGACTTCAGTGTGAACACCCAGCACTCTTTACTGGGCTGGAAGGGGGGCAATTTAGTTCAAGAGAACTAGAACTTAAAAGCAGGGATATACTGCTGAGGTTTTATGCCACTGCCTGGTCAACCCACTTCTGGAATATATGACAGTTTGGGGCTCTTTATCTAAGAGCCACGAGCTGGCCCTGGAGATAACCCTGGGGGCTTGCAAGCATGATCCCAGGGAGATGTTATAGAGGTTTACAAAATTATTAGGGCTATAGATAGGATGAATGGATCCACATCTGTAAAGCTTGACGTATGAGGAGCCTTTGATGTCTCTAGACCTGTACTCGATGGAGTTCAGAAGCATTGGAGGTGGGAGGTAGGTTTGGGGTTCTCTCCGAAACCTACCGAATACTGAAAGGCCAGGATAGAGTGAATGTCAAGAGGATCTAACCATCGATCTGTGAGTCCAGCCTTAGAATATAAAGAAATCCCTTTAAAACTGAGGTGATAGGGAATTTCTTCAGCTAGAGAGTAGTGAATGTGAGATTTGCTGCCACAGAGGGCTTTGGAGTCTGAGCCAGTGTATGTTTTTAAGGAAGATATTAGTCAGGTCTTGATTAATAAGGGGGTTAGGGTTACAGGCAGAAGGCAGGAAAAAATATCAGCCATGATTGACTAGCAGATGCGAATGGCCAAATGGCCTATTTCTGTTCTGATATCTAATGATCCTACGTCAAGCAAATCACTGCTTAGTTTGACAGGACTGTTTGGTCCTGGCTGGAAGGAAGGGAATGGTGTTGCAAATCCTTGCTCTGTCCAGGAGAGGGGGTGAGAGCAGAGATTTAGGAAAAGCTGTATAGGATATCAGGCCCTTCATCCCAACTCATCCATGCTGACCAAGGCATGAGCTAGTCCTGTTTGCATGTGTTTAATCCGTATCCCTCTTTGCTTTTCCTGTATATGTTCTTTTTACATTTTTACAAATGTCTTTTACATTTAATTGCTGGCATGGTAATGCAGAAGTTAGTGCAATGCATTGCTGCAGCAGCTTTCACTTATGAGGGTCAATTCCCACCACTGTCTGTAAGGAGCTTTTACGTTCTCCCCGTGACTGCATGGGATTCCTCTGGGTTCCAAGGTTAAGGTTAGTAAGTTGTGTGTATCCTGTTGTCGTTGAAAGCATTGGGATGCTAGTGGGCTGCCCCGCACAATCCTCACTGATTTGATTTGACACACAACACATTTCACTCAATGTTTATATGTACATGTGACAAATAAAGCTAATCTTTATCTTTACCTCTTCACCTGGCAGGTCGTTCCACACACCCACCGCCCTCTGTATGGAAAACCTAGCCCTCAGGTCCTCTTTAAATCTTTCCCAACTCACCTTCATTTTTCCCATCCGGTTTCGAATTCCCTACCCTCGGGATAAAGACTGTGCCACTCGTGATTTTCTAAGCCTTACAACGTCACCTTTCAGCCTCCTACACTTGAGGGAAAACAGTCCCAGTCTGTCCATTCTCTCCAGTCAGTAGATCCAAAAGGCAAGAGGGAAGCCCAGGTTCAGCAAGATGTTTCTCAGCAGATGGAGAAAATATTAAATCATCTTAGAGAGGTAACAACATGGAAACTGGCTATATCTCTCACTAGGTCCTCCCTAACATCTACTGCCCAGTCACAAATGGGTGTCAATAGATAATAGACAGTAGGTGCAGGAGTAGGCCATTCGGCCCTTCTAGCCAGCACCGCCATTCACTGTGATCATGGCTGATCATACACAATCAGTACCCCGTTCCTGCCCTCTCCCCATATCCCTTGACCCCACTATCTATAAGAGCTCTATCTAACTCTCTCTTGAATGCATCCAGAGACTTGGCCTCCACTGCCTTCTGGGGCAGAGCATTCCACATATCCACCACTCTCTGGGTGAAAAAGTTTTTCCGCATCTCTGTTCTAAATGGCCTATCCCTTATTCATAAACTGTAGCCTCTAGTTCTGGACTCACCCATCAGCGGGAACAATCTTCCTGCCTCCAGTGTGTCCAATCCCTTAATAATCTTATATGTTTCAATCAGATCCCCTCTCATCCTTCTAAATTCCAGTGTATACAAGCCCAGTCGCTCCAATCTTTCAACATATGACAGTCCCGCCATTCTGGGAATTAACCTTGTGAACCTAAGCTGCACTCCCTCAATAGCAAGAATGTCCTTCCTCAAATTTGTCAAAGCATGTGGGAGTGAGAGAAGAGTGGGGTAATTTGGGCAGGGGGTTAAATAGTCAATACTGTTTTACCTAATGTTTGATTCTCCTCCCCCCTCCCCCCCTCCACTATTCCCTGTACCCTCTCTCCTCCTCTCTCCCTTATTCCTCACACCCTCTCTCCTCTCTCTCCCTCTCCCCCTCTCCTATTCCCTGCACCCTCTCTCCCTTATTCCTCGCACCCTCTCTCCCCTCTCTTATTCTCTGCACCCTCTCTCCCTCTCTCTCCCTTATTCCCTGCACTCTCCCCACCCTTCTCTCTCCACCCTCTCACCCCCACCCCACCCTTCCCAGACATGGTCATGCATGCTGCTGTCTCTGTGGTTCCCGGTTCATTGTACCAGGGTGACATGGTGACGCTGCTGTGTAACGTCAGCCTGGGCCAGCCGCTGGGGGATGGGCAGCTCTCAGTGGGCTGGTGGGGTCCGGCAGAGGAGCCTCTGTTGCTGCTGGACCGGCGGGGGATAAGCCTGAACACCCCGCTGGGTGGTAGGAGTGCGCCAGGCACTGAACTGGGTATGGACCGGCCAGCAGAGTTCTGCTTCCGTCTGCGTTTGTATGGTGCCCACAGGAAGGACCAGGGCCACTTCCATTGCCGGGTGGGGCTGTGGACACAGAACGAGGCCGGGCACTGGTACCAATCAGCCGAAGCCAGCTCTCCCCCCACCACTCTCTTCCTCTACCTCACCCGTAAGTACTGGGGGTGGGGACAGGGCAGGGCAGGAAGGAGGGTCTCTGCCTCTTTCACTTTCCCCCACTCCCTATAGCCACAGCTGTCTCCTTCTCCCACATCCATCCCAATGTCCCCTTCCCTGTTTGCCTCTTGTTCTCACAATTTCTCGGTTTTTGTCTCTGTTTATCTCCTTCTCACAGTCTTTCCCTCTGGCCGCCCCATTTCCTATCCCTCCTTCTCCCTCTGGTGCCCCCTCCACTACCCCACCCTCACCCCTCCCTCTCCCTCTGACTGCCTTCTCACAAACTCCTCCTCTTTCCTCTCCCTCTGACTACCTTCTCTCCTCTGTAACCCCATCTGGGTTCTATACCCGTCCCATCAGTGTAACCTCCTCCTTCCTGTACGCTGTTTGGTGATGGTGAAGGTTCCTGCTGCTTTTAGCATCCCATTGTTGTGGTGTGATGGTGCTTGCCCCATGGTTGGGGAGGGTCAGTGTGTCTCACCATTCTGGGAGCTGGTTTGTCCCATGGTTGGGGAGGGGCAGTGTGGGCTGGATTCCCCCACGGATGGGGAGGACAGTGTGGGCTGGATTCCCCCACGGTTGGGGAGGGGCAGTGTGGGCTGGATTCCCCCACGGATGGGGAGGGGCAGTGTGGGCTGGATTCCCCCACGGATGGGGAAGGGCAGTGTGTCTCACCATTCTAGGAGCTGGATTCCCCCACAGGTGGGGACGGGCAGTATGTCTCACCATTTCTGGAGCTGGATTCCCTCACGGGTGGGGAGAGACATTGTGTGCTACATTCCCCCATGGCTGGGGAAGGAGAGTTAGAAACTGCAGTCTCACTCCCCTCCTCACTCTGCAGCCTGGGACACACTGCTGCTACCTGCCGTGGTGGGTGTTGTGACCGCCCTGACCGTCTCCATCGCCATCATTGCTGCCGTCACCTGCTGCTTCCTTCGCCGGCTCGCTAGGAGGAGAGGCACTAAGTGAGTACCATCGCTCCACTCCCGGGGATGGGTGTGGGCAGGGAGCAATCAGCTCCTCCATCTTATCTCACAATCTACAGACTGATCTGCCTGTGTCTTTGATACGGACATCACCAATCTGCCCCCCTCTGCCCTAGGAACAACCAAAGCCTCTGCTCCCACATCCTGGAAGGGAAGTTCCAATGATTGCTTCTCCTCTGAGAGAATATGTCAATGCCAAAATGCACGGCAACTTGTAAGATGGTAGTAAACCCCTTCAGACCACAGGGGATAGAGAGGGCAGGGAGCTACCAATGAAATTTTAGAATCAGTTCTATCATCACTGACATAGAACATACTTTCCTCCAATCATCTTAAAATTTTGCCCCTTGTATTGGCCATTTATGCTCTATGAAAAAATCTCTAGCTGTGCACTCTGTCTATGCCTCAAATCATCTTCATACTTATAAGAAATCACCTTTCATCCCCCTTCACTCCAAAGAGAAGAGTTCAACCGATCTTCATAAGACATGCTCTCTAGTCCAGGCAGCACCCTGGTAAATCTCCGTACCCTCTCTAAACATACTTATTATTATGAGGTGACCAGAACTGAACACAATATTCCAAATATGGTCTAACCAGGGTTTTATAGAACTGAAGTATTGCCATAGAAACATAGAAAACCTACAGCACAATACAGGCCCTTCAGCCCACAAAGCTGTGCTGAACATGTCCTTACCTTAGAAGTTACCTGAGCTCCATGTACCTGTCAAGGAATCTCTAAAAAGACCCTATCATATCCGTGTCCACCACCATCGCCAGCAACCCATTCCATACACTCACCACTCTTTGCGTAAAAAAAAAAAACAACTTATCCCTGACATCTCCATCACCTGACTTACCAACAGCTCTTGAACTCAATCCCCCAATTAATGAAGACCAATACATCATACACCTTAACGACCCTATCAATTTCTGCAGCAAATTTGAAGGATGGATGTGGACCCCAAGATCCCTCTGTTCCTTCACACCACTAAGAATCCTGCCATTAACCCTATATTCTGCCTTCAAATTTCATTTTCCAAAGTGAATCACTTAATAGTTTTCACTTCTCTATCTGCCAGTTGACAGCCCAGCTCTGTATCTAGTCAATACCCAACTCCAACCTACAACAACCATCCACAACTCCATCAACTTAAATATCAAACCACAAACTCACCCTTCCATTTCCTCATCCAAGATGTTTATAAAGAGCAGGGGCGCAGAACAGATCCCTGTAGAACACCACTGGTCACTGAGCCCAGGCAGGATATGCTCTATCTACAACCACTCTCTGCTTTCTATGGGAAAATCAATTCTGTACCCACACAGCCAAGTTTCTCTGGATCCCATTCCTCCCGAATTTCTGAATGAGCCCACCATGGGGAACCTTGTCAAACACCTTATGATATGGCCTTTATGGATTTTAATAAGAACATAAGATATAGGAACAGAATTTGGCCATTTGGCCCATCAAGTCTGCTCCACCGTTTCATCATGGTTGATCCATTTTCCCTCTCAGCCCCAATCTCCTGCCTTCTCCCCGTAACCCTTCATGCCCTGACCAATCAAGAAACTATCAACCTCTGCCTTAAATCTACGTAAAGACTTGGCCACCACAGCTGCCCGTGGCAACGAATTCCTCAAATTCACCACCCTCTATCTCAAGAAATTCCACCTCATCTCCATTCTAAAAGGATGCCCCTCTATTCTGCGTCCTCTGGTCCTTGACTTCCCCACCATAGGAAACATCCTCTCCATATCAGCTCTATAGAGGCCTTTCAACATTTGATAGGTTTCAACGAGATCCCCTCTTATTCTTCTGAATTGCACTGAATTACAGGCCCAAGGCACAAATGCACAGCGATCTCTTCCCATAATAATTTAAATATATCCCATCCAGGCCCAGGGACTTAGCTATCCTAATGCTTTTAGATCATAGAATAGTACAGCACATTACAGGCCCTTCGGCCCACAATGTTGTGCCGACCCTCATATCCTGCCTCCCATATAACCCCACACCTTAAATTCCTCCATATACCTGTCTAGTAGTCTCTTAAACTTCACCAGTGTATATGCCTCCACCACTGACCCAGGCAGTGCATTCCATGCACCAACCACTCTGAGTAAACAAACCTTCCTCTAATATCCCCCTTGAACTTCCCTCCCCTTACCTTAAAGCCATGTCCTCTTGTACTGAGCAGTGGTGCCCTGGGGAAGAAGTGCTGGCTATCAACTCTATCTATTCCTCTTAATATCTTGTACACCTCTATCATGTCTCCTCTCATCCTCCTTCTCTCCAAAGAGTAAAGCCCTAGCTCCCTTAATCTCTGATCATAATCCATACTCTCTAAACCAGGCAGCATCCTGGTAAATCTCCTCTGTACCCTTTCCAATGCTTCCATATCCTTCCTATAGTGAGGCAACCGGAACTGGACACAGTACTCTAAATGTGGAGTTTTATAGAGCTGCATCATTACCTTGCAACTCTTAAACTCTATCCCTCGACTTATGAAAGTTAACACCCCATAAGCTTTCTTAATTACCCTATCTACCTGTGAGACAACTTTCAGTAAGGAACTTTTCAAAAGTTCCAGCTCATGTTTCCTAACATCAACATGTGCCAGCACATCAGCTTGTTTTACACTGTTCTCACAAATGTCAGGATCCCTCTCACTGGTGAATACTGTTGCGATCTCCGACTCCAGCCATGATTCTTTTTTCCCTGATCGGTCCTCTCTCACTCTGGCCATACTCCTGTCCTTCACATTTGGTGTAGAACACATTGGTGTTTTCTGCCAGAAAAAGCAGGATCTCCCAGTGACCATACATTTTAGTTCCACGTTGCATTCCCATTCTGATATGTCTATCCATGGCCTCCTCTACTGTCAAGATGAAGCCACACTCAGGTTGGAGGAACAACACCTTATATTCCATCTAGGTAGCCTCCAATCTGATGGCATGAACATTTTAGATGGCATTAGATTTCTCTAACTTCCATTAGTGCCCCCATCCCTTATTTATTTATCTACCTATTTATGTGTTATGTTTCCCCTTTTTTCTTTTTCTTTTCTCTCTCTCCCCCTCTCACAATCACTCCTTGCCTGTTCTCCATCTCCCTCTGGTGCTCCTCTCCCCCTTTCTTTCTCCCTAGGCCTCCTGTCCCATGATCCTCTCCCTCCCTCTCCTGTCTTCTCCTAACATTTTGGATCTCCCCTGCCCCCTCCAACTTTCAAATCTCTTACTATCTCTTCTTTCAGTTAGTCCTGACGAAGGGTCTCAGCCCGAAATGTTGACTGTACTTCTTCCTATAGATGCTGCCTGGCCTGCTGCATTCCACCAGCATTTTGTGGGTGTTTTCCTTAATCTTACTTGCCAAGGCCTTTTCTGGCTCTCCTAGGCCCCTTCTTCAGCTCCTTCCTGGCTACCTCATAATTTTCTAGAGTCTTGTATAATCATTGTTTCCCAAACCTTGAGTAAGCTTCTTTCTTCCTCTTGCCTGGATGATCCACATCTCTTGTCAACCATGACACTTTCACCCTACCATGCACTCCCTGCCTCAGTGGGACAAACCTATCCAGTCCTGCCTAAGCAACCTCCACATTTCTGTTGTGTATTTCTCTGAGAACATCTGTTCCCAACTTATGCTCTCTAGTTCGTATCTAATGGTATTATAACTCAGCTTCTCCCAATTAAGTAATTAGCCACAATTAAATAATTAGCCATAGAATATGCTCCAATCCCTCTCCAAGGCTATAATAAAGGTCAGGGAATTGTGGTCGCTATCTCCAAAATGCTGTCCCACTGAGAGATCTGACACCTGACCTGGTACATAACTTAGCACCAGATCCATATGGTCTCTCCTCCAGTCTGCCTATGTTAGGAATCCTTCCTGGACATATGGGGCTTAGTTCAAAACTAGAGGTGAAAGGAGAAAGATTTAAAGGGGACCTGAGGGGCAACTTTTTCCACACAGAGGGTAGTTGGTATCTGAACGAGCTGCCAGAGGAAGTGGTAGAAATGGGCACAATGATAATTTTTTAAAAGACATACATTCAGTGCCCACTTTATTAGGTATGCCTGAACACCTAATGATTAATGCAAATTTTTATGTACCAGCAACTCAATGCTTAAAAGCATAAAGACATGGTCAAGAGGTTCAGTTGTTCACACTAAACATCAGAATGGGGAAGAAATATGAACTAAGTGACTTAGACTGGAATAATTGTTGGTCTCAAACTGTTTATCTCCTGGGATTTTTACAAACAGTCTCTAGAGTTGACAGAGAATGGTGTGAGAAACAAAAAACTATCCAGTGAGTGAAAATGCCTCTTTAATGAGAGAGGTCAAAGGAGAATGGCCAGACTGGTTCAAGCTGACAGGAAGGTAATAGTCACTCAAATAACCATGTATTACAGTGTTGAGCAAAAAAGCATCTCTGAATGCACAACCTTGAAGTGGATGGGCTACAGCAGCAGAAGACCATGAACATATACTCAGTGACCACTTTATTAGGTGCAGGAGGATTGTAGTAAAATGGCCACTGTATATATGATATATAGTATATGTCACAAACAATAAGTCCCAGCACTGATTACTATTGAACATCGGTGGTCACAAACCTCCAGCTAGAATAATATCCTTCTGTGACCTTCTACAGCCAAACAATTTGAATCCAAACTACCAACTCACCATGGAGCCCATGAACCCTAATCTTCTAGATCAACCTCCCATGAGGGTCCCTGTCAAGTGCCTAACTAAAGTCCATGTCAACATCATTCATTGCTTTACCTCATCGATTGCCTTCGTCACCTCAGAAAAGTCTGAATCTATAAGTTGTGACCTCCCCCACACAAATCCATGCTGCTGTGCCTAATAAATTGTGCTTTTCCAGATGTGAGTATATTCTACACTGAAGTATCTTCTCCAGTCATTTCCTGACACCAAAGAAGATCCCAGAATCTCTTTGATTTACAACTATGTGTGAAGGAACATTCCCCCAGCCCTCCTCGTGTTCATATTAATTACTGCCATACACACAGGCCTTGGGGTCTGAAGCCTCAATTGGGCACAGAAAGCCCCTCCCCCAATGGCAATTCCTTCCCAAGGCATGGGGGGTGGAAGTGGGTACAGAATACTTTCATTCAACTCTGACCTTCCCATGCCTTCCTCCACAGGTGACGCCCATGACGTGGGTGAACTGAAGAATTTGTTCTCCAATACGCCCAACTCAGTGCTGACTCCCAGCCCCTTAATCCAGCTGTCTTATTCCAGCAGTTACATTTCATTATTCATCCTGACCTAACACTTATCACCCCCTCAGTACTGACTCCCAATACAATCCTTGTCACCTCCCCAACACTGACTCCCAATACAATCCTCACATTCCTTCCCCAACTCTTAACTCCCATCACAGCTCTCAGTACCCCATCTCCAACCCTGACACTAAACCAGTCCTCGACATCCCATCTCCAAGCCTGACGCCAAACCAACCCGTGATACCCCTCGCCAACACTGACTCCCAACCCAACCCTCAACACTCTCCCTCAAAACTCTCTCGATATAATCCTCGTCACCACCTCCCCAACATTGACACCAATCTGACACTTGTTATCCTTCCCAAAAATGTCTCCCCACCTATCGTCATCATCACCTTTGCAACAGTGACACCAGCCCTACCATCAACACCTCATATCAACCCAATCCTTAACACCTCCTCTCCAACCCTCGAAACCACCTACCCCAACACTGATAACAAACCTCACCCTCTCTCCAGCTGTGACACCAACCCATCTTTCCATTCACATTCCCCCACTTCATTACCTTTCCCACCTGGCCCCCTTTAATCCAACCCTGACACCAACTTTTGCTCCCCCAACCTCAACATGACCCTGAAAACACCCCCCCCCCCAAATGAGACTGAATAGATAACCCTAAATACTCCTTGAGCCCAACCTGTCTGGCAGTGCCACCCCTGGACCCATCCCAGTGAGCACTGGTACCCACCACAAACCCCAAAGGTGGAAACCCAACTCAACCAACACAAGGCTACCTGCGCTCAGTGGTTCAGGCAGCAGCTGTGGTAAAAGGGAAACAGTTCATACTAGAGGCTGAAGACCCTTTGCCGTAAACAGGAAAGAACAATTAAGTTTGTTAACATTAGAAAGAAGATGGAGGAGGAATGTATAGAATAAAGGGAGGATCCTTGATGGGGTGAGACCAAATAATACCAAGGTCCTTTGGAATATCCCATCCCATTACACACCTCCTGTTCCATTGGCTCATACATACTTTCCAGCTTTCTGTAACCCCCTTGGACCCCTACAACCCTCCTAAGTCTCTGTAACATCTTCCAACCCCTACCTCTTTCTCTACACCCCTCCCTGTCTCTGTAACCCCACCCATCTCCTACACCCCGCCTTATCTCTGTAACTCCAAATGGCCCCTACGTCCCTCCCTTTCATTGTAACACACTCTGGCCCATATCTCCCTCCCTGTCTCTGTTACTCTGTACCTCATAATCTCTCCTCCAACATTCTCACCAGCCACCCAAAATTCTCTCCTTCACTCACACACTGGGGGTCAGTTTTCAACTGAAAATTAACCAACTCTACATATCTCTGGGATGTGGGAGGAGAGTAGAGCAGCCAGCGAAAGCATGCAGACTCACAGACAGCAGTTTTAAACCCAGCAACTGTTTAAGCGGGTTGGGATTGGAAATCTGGAGCTGTGGACTGGGGTATACAGTGGTCTTGTGTGAGCAGTAGGAGGAATCTCCAGCTAATAAACTCATTGACCCCAACAATCATACACCACCTGTCCTGTCTGTGGACCCACACTGATCTCATAATCCAAAGAAACATGGGGAAGAATCAAAGTCAATCCTGAGAAACTGACAGAAGGATATCACGCCCTTACTCTCTAATAAAAACCATGAACTTTCGGCCTTGAATTACTTGCTGGCCCTGTGTTATGGGGAGACAACAACTCAACACTGTTTGCCGGCTGCTCCTCTCCGAATTCTACAGGGTGTGTGGTACTGTCCACCTCAAGCACTTGAGAGAAAGATCGGACCATGGCAGACGAATGGTGACAGCCCTCAACTGATGTTGGTGGTCGGGTGAGAGTGAGGGGAGCAGTGGCAGTAACGGGAAGAGATATGGGGTTTACAGTTGCTGGAGGAGAGAGAGGGAAAGGATTGGGAATTACAGTGGGAGAAGGGGAAGGGATTGGGGATTACAGTGGGAGAAGGGGAAGGGTTTGGGGATTACAGTGGGAGAAGGGGAAGGGATTGGGGATCACAGTTTGAGAAACGTGGGTTGTTGAAATATAGAGATATGGGAGAAGAGGAATACAAAAAGAGGAAGAGAGAGCAATCACATACAAGAGAAAATCTGCAGATGTTGGAAATCCCAGCAAAACTTTGACTGTACTCTTTTCCTAAATGCTGCCTAGCCTGCAGAATTTCTCTAGCATTTTGAGTGGTGAGCAGAAGAGAGAATGGGAATTATGAGAGAAACGGGAAAAAACGAATGATAAAGCAAGAGATTCAGAAAGAGAGACGGGAAAGGCAGTGAGACGGCGGACTAAGAGAGGTTAATCAGACGGAAAGAGGGGCAGAGCTGCTGAAAGGCAGAATGTCTTTGAGGTTCAATGACACACCAGTCGCCACTGAGGTTTCATGCTTTATTTAAAGGTAATGCCCGATTGCGTGAAGAGGCGAGCTCTCAGCCTGCGGCCTTTCCCTGGTCTAGAGTGGGCTGCAGCCACCCTGGTAGATTCGGATCCGCCTACGCCCCAGGCGGGCCGCCAGCTGCTCCTCCAGCTCGCCTAGGGAGAGCGCCCGGTGAGAGCCAGCGGGCTCGCCAGGGTCCGGGGTTTGTGCCAGGAGAGCGCCACTAACCCCGTTGCTGCAGCAGTAGGCCAGCCATAGCAGCTGGGGGCTGGCCGCCCTTCCCTTGCCAACGGGCGGCACCCAGGTCTCCCGGCTCCGGCGACCCCGCACGGCGCCTGACACCAAGTAAGCAGCAGACTGGCGACACTCCTGTCGGATGCGGCTCAGCGCGTCTTTGAGGCCAGGCTTCCATTGCTTGTGGTAGAAGGGGCGCGGCACGGCCACGGCGTTGGTGACGGTGTAGGCAGCGCTCCGGCTCGCCCGGCTGCCTTGCAGGTTGGCGGGGTTCAGCATCACTCGGACGTGAGGCGGCCCATCGCCCTTCGGAGGGAGGGCCGGGAACTTGCCCCCCACCGCCTGGCTCCGACGCACAGCGCTATCCGACAGGGCCGCCGGCCCTATCTCTGTCATGTTCCCGTCCGCCTGGAGCTCGGCCAGCTGTGGGAGGGGGGAGGGAAGCAGCCATCAGTTGCGGCCCCTGAGTACAGAGAGTATCTGCCCTGCCCCTGCAGCAAAACTGTTTACACAAGATTAGCGATGTTGATGGAGACGGGGTGGGAGAGGAAATCTGGCCGTTGAGGCTGGTCATCTGAAAGCATGGCCTCATGTCGCAGTGGCGCCCTCTGAGGACCGGGCAGAGCAACTTCACCGTGACATGTCTGCATAGGATTTCCATTGGTGACTGGAATGGGCAGGGGTAGGGAAAGGAGGAACTATGGGGAATAAAAAAAGCACAGAGGCTAGTCAACTCCTGAATGCATGACCTCAATCACTAGTGCAAAGTGCACAGAGCAACCACTGCATGACATGTTTACATTGGTTACGGGGTCTGAACGTGGGGGGGGGGTGGTGTTGGGGTGGAGGAATAGAATCAGACATTGAGGTCTAATACTGAAAGCATCGCCTTGTACTGGTGTTGCCTTTGTGGTCTGGGCAGGACACCCATAGTGTATGGCTCCCAAATGGTGCAGAAGCCAGGGTGAGTGGATTGGGTAGCCATTAGGGTTGGGGAGAACAAATATGAAACACCCCACTCACCTGGGGCTCATACTTCCAGGCACGATCTACACCTCGCCCTCGGGTGATGTCCAAGTTCCGATACTTGTAGATGAAGGCGGAGTAGATGGGCAGGCGTCCAGCGGGGTCAAACAGCGTAGCATAGTACACAGTCCCTGAGAACCGCTGGCAGATGTGCACCTGGGACACGGCCACAAAGCCCGAGGGGGGTGAGCCACGGTAGAAGAACTCCAGGCAGGAAGGCAAGTCATGGAAACGAGAGACCACATCACCATGCACAGCAAGACTCCAGCTGGACAGGGCGGTCAGCAGTGCCAGGGGCAGCATGGTTGACGGCAGAAGCGCCAGTGAACACAGTCGAGCAGCAGAACCACCAAAAGCACTGGGGAGTCAGTGAGAGCCAAGTGAAACTGGAAACAGCACACAGCATTGGCCAGAGACACAACAGACAACACGCAAGCACAGCAGAGCGATCAGGATACACTCTCAGCCAAGTTCAATTAGTAATCACTGGGGCCCAGTTAAAGCAGCACTCTGATGCAATCATGCCACGGATTAATACAGCAAGCAACAAACACCATGATACTGACATCATTCCTCACTGTCAGACTGAGTCATTCCTCACTGTCAGACTGACGCCATTGCACAGTCAGACTGACACCTTTGCACACTGTCAGAACAACGCCATTGCACACTGTCAGTCTGACTCCATTCCTCGCTGTCAGACTGACACCATTGCAACTGACACCATTGCTCACTGTCAGACTGACGCCATTACTCTCTGTCAGACTGACGCCATTGCACACTGTCAGACTGACACCTTTGCACACTGTCAGAACAACGCCATTCCTCACTGTCAGTCTGACTCCATTCCTCACTGTCAGACTGACACCATTGCAACTGACGCCATTGCTCACTGTCAGACTGACGCCATTCCTCACTGTCAGACTGATGCCATTCCTCACTGTCAGTCTGACTCCATTCCTCGCTGTCAGACTGACACCATTGCAACTGACGCCATTCCTCACTGTCAGACTGATGCTATTGCTCTCTGTCAGACTGACGCCATTCCTCACTGTCAGACTGAGCCATTCCTCACTGTCAGACTGATGCCATTGCTCTCTGTCAGACTGACGCCATTGCTCTCTGTCAGACTGACGCCATTGCACACTGTCAGACTGACGCCATTGCTCTCTGTCAGACTGACGCCATTGCACACTGTCAGACTGACGCCATTGCACACTGTCAGACTGACGCCATTGCTCTCTGTCAGACTGACGCCATTGCTCTCTGTCAGACTGACACCTTTGCACACTGTCAGACTGAGCCATTCCTCACTGTCAGTCTGACTCCATTCCTCACTGTCAGACTGACACCATTGCAACTGACGCCATTGCTCACTGTCAGACTGACGCCATTCCTCACTGTCAGACTGACTCCATTCCTCACTGTCAGACTGACACCATTGCAACTGACGCCATTGCTCACTGTCAGACTGACGCCATTCCTCACTGTCAGACTGACGCCATTCCTCACTGTCAGACTGACGCCATTCCTCACTGTCAGTCTGACTCCATTCCTCACTGTCAGACTGACACCATTGCAACTGTCGCCATTGCTCACTGTCAGACTGACGCCATTCCTCACTGTCAGACTGACTCCATTCCTCGCTGTCAGACTGACACCATTGCAACTGACGCCATTGCTCACTGTCAGACTGATGCCATTCCTCACTGTCAGACTGAGCCATTCCTCACTGTCAGACTGACTCCATTCCTCGCTGTCAGACTGACACCATTGCAACTGACGCCATTCCTCACTGTCAGACTGAGCCATTGCACACTGTCAGACTGATGCCATTCCTCACTGTGACACTGACACACTCCACACTGTAATACTGACACATCCCTCACTGAGGTACTGATGCCATTCCTCACTGTCAGACTGACACCATTGCAACTGACGCCATTGCTCACTGTCAGACTGACGCCATTCCTCACTGTCAGACTGACGCCATTCCTCTGTCAGTCTGACTCCATTCCTCACTGTCAGACTGACACCATTGCAACTGACGCCATTGCTCACTGTCAGACTGACGCCATTCCTCACTGTCAGACTGACTCCATTCCTCGCTGTCAGACTGACACCATTGCAACTGACGCCATTCCTCACTGTCAGACTGAGCCATTGCACACTGTCAGACTGATGCCATTCCTCACTGTGACACTGACACACTCCACACTGTAATACTGACACATCCCTCACTGAGGTACTGATGCCATTCCTCACCTGTCAGATTGCAACACCCCACACTGTCAGACTGACGCCATTCCTCAATGTCAGACTGACACACCCCTCACTGTGATTCTGACATAGAAAATATACAGCACAATACAGCCCTTCGGCCCACAATGCAGTGCCTAACATGCACTCACTTTAGAAATTACCTAGGGTTACCCTTAGCCCTTTATTTTTCTAAGCTCCATGTACCTATCCAGGCGTCTCTTAAAAGACCCTATTGTATCTGCCTCCACCACCATCACAGGCAGCCCATTCCACACACTCACCACTCTGCATAAAAAACTTACCTCTGACATCTCCTCTGTAGCTGCTTTCAAGCATCTTAAAACTGTGCCCTCTCGTGGTAGCCATTTCAGCCTTGGGGAAAAGCCTCTGACTATCCACATGATCAATGCCTCTCATCATCTTATACATCTTTCTCAGGTCATCTGTCATCTTCTGCTGCTCCAAGGAGAAAAGGCTGAGTTCACTCAACCTATTCTCATAAGGCATGCTCCCCAATCCAGGCAACATCCAGTCTCCTCTGCACCCTTTCTATAGTTTCCACATCCTTCTCGTAGTGAAGTGACCAGAACTGAGTACAGTACTCCAAGTGGGGTATGACCAGGGTCCTATATAGTTGTAACATCACCTGTCAGCTCTTAAACTCAATCCCACAGTTGGTGAAGGCCAATGCACCGCATGCCTTCTTAACCACAGAGTCAATCTGCACAGCAGCTTTTGAGTGTCCTATCGACTTGGACCCCAAGATCCCTCTGATCCTCCACACTACCAAGAGTCTTACCATTAATATTATATTCTGTCGTCATATTTGACCTGCCAAAAGGAACCACTTCACACTTATCTGGGTTTAACTCCATCTGCCACTTCTCAGCCCAGTTTTGCATCCTATCAATGTCTGGCTGTGACCTCTGACAGCCTACCACACTATCCACAACACCCACAACCTTTGTGTCATCAGTAAATTTACTAACCCATACCTTCACTTCCTTATCCAGGTCACTTATAAAAATCATGATGAGAAGGGACCCAGAACAGATCCTTGAGGCACACCATTGGTCACTGACCTCCAAGCAGAATATGACCCGTTTACAACCACTCTTTGCCTTCTGTGGACAAGTCAATTGTGGATCCACAAAGCAATGTCCCCTTGGATCCCATGCTTCCTTACTTTTTCAATAAGCCTTGCATGGGGTACCTTATCAAATGCCTTGCTGAAATCCATATACACTACATCTACTGCTCTACCTTCATCAATGTGTTTAGTCACATCCTCAAAAAATTCAATCAGACTCATAAGGTATGACCTGCCTTTGACAAAGCCATGCTGACTATTCCTAATCATATTATGCCTCTCCAAATGTTCATAAATCCTGCGCCTCAGGATCTTTTTCATCAACTTACCAACCACTGAAGTAAGACTCACTGGTCTATAATTTCGTGGGCTATCTCTGCTCCCTTTCTTAAATAAGGGAACAACATCTGCAACCCTCCAATCCTCCGGAACCTCTCCTGTCCCCATTGATAATGTAAAGATCATTGCCAGTGGCACAGCAATCTTCTCCCTCACCTCCCACAGTAGCATGGGGTACATCTCATCCAATCCTGGAGACTAATCCAACTTGATGCTTTCCAAAAGCCCCAGCACGTCCTCTTTCTTAATATCTATATGATCAAGCTTTTCAATCCACTGTAAGTCATCCCTACAATCACCAAGATCCTTTTAAGCAGTGACTACTGAAGCAAGGTATTCATTAAGTATCTCTGCTATCTCATCTGGTTCCATACACACTTGATTGGTCCTATTCACTCATGTCTTATCCTCTTGCTCTTCACGTACTTGTAGAATGCCTTGGGGTTTTCCTTAATCCTGCTCGCCAAGGCCTTCTCATAGCCCCTTTTGGCTCTCCTAATTTCACTCTTAAACTCCTTCCTGCTAGCCTTATAATCTTCTAGATCTCTATCATTACCTAGTTATGTGAACCTTTCATAAGGTTTTATTTTCTACTTCACTAGACTTTCAACAGCCTTTGTACACTATGGGTCCTGAGCCCTACCATCCTTTCTCTGTCTCATTGGAACGTACACCCCTTATCCCTCACTGTGAGACTGGCACACCCCTCTCTGTGATACTAACACAATCCTCACTGTGATACTGACACACCGCTGACTCCTCAACCTACACTGTACACTGACACATGCTCACTCCACACACCATACTGTAGACTGACACACCCTTCACCCCACACCATGCACCAACACACTCCTCAGCCCACACTCTACACTGACACACCCCTCACCCCTCACTGTACACTGACACAACCCAAACACCTCACCCCTCACTGTACAGTGACACTGATGACTGTACGGCTTAGCACTGTCTGTAAATTTGTTGCTGATGTGTCTATTGTTTGCAGCATTTTTAGGTGGTGATGAGGAAGTGTCTAAGAGTGGGATTGATCTGTTAGTTGAGTGCTGTTGCAAAAGCAACCATGAACTCAAGTCACTAAGACCAAAGAACTGATTGTGGACATCAGAAAAGGGAAGTTGAGAGGACACACTCCAGTTGACATTGAGGGATCAGGCATGGAAAGGGTGAAAGATTTCAAGTTTCTGGCTGTGAACATCTCTAAAAATCTGCGCTGCTCCCAACATCTTGATGCAATTACAAAGAAGGCTATCCATAATTAGGAGCTGGAGAATTGATATGTCATCAAACACAGTCCAATTTCTACAGATGTATCGGGTAGAGCATACTAACTGGTTGCATCACTGTCTGGTATGGGGGTACTGCACAAGATCGGAAAAAGCTGCAGAAAGTTATAAATTCAACCTGCTCAATCATGGGCACTAGCCTCCCCAGCACTGAGCACATCTTCAAAAGGTGATACCTCAAGAAGGTGGCAATCATCATTATGGACTCCCATCATTCAGGACATGTCTTCTTTTCATTGCTACCATCAGGCAGGAGGTACAGGAGCCTCAAGACAGATTCAGTGGTTCAGGAACAGCTTCTTCCCCTCTGCCATCAGATTTCTGAATGGACAATGAACCGTGAACATGACCTCACTACTCTTTGTTCACTACTTATTTATTTTACGGTTTTATATATATATATCAATGTAATTTATAGTTTTTAAAATTATGTATTGCAATGTACTGCTGCTGCTGAGCAACAAGTTCCACAATATACTGTGTGCCAGAGATACTAAACTAGATTCTGATTCTAATTCAGAATCTCCAGAGAAAATTATCCAAATTTGTCCCACTTCTCGTTCTAGCTAAAACTCTCTAATCCAGGTAACATCTTGTTGAACTTCTGCATCATGTACAGAATTGAGACCTTTCCTAGAATGTCATCCAGAGCTGCACAGTGCTCCAGTTGCAGCCAAAATGACATTCCAACTGAGTCCCAATGCAGGTTCTTGGCCTGAAACATCAACTGTTTACTCTTCCCCACAGATGCTGCTTGGTAAATGGCCTCGGCCTGAAACAGCAACTGTTTACTCTTTTCCATCGGTGCTGCCTAGCCTGCTGTCTTGTCTGTGTTACCCTGACTTTTTGGACATGATACCTTGACCAATGAGGGCAATCATGTCATTTACCACCCTATCTCCTTATGTTTCCAATTTCAGGGAGCTATAGACTTCAACGCTTGGATTGCTCATGCATCAATGTTCCTAATAGTCCCCATATTTTCCTCTCATATATCACCTCCAAAAATTCAGCACCTCACATTTGTCCACATGAAACTCCATATGCTATATCCATTTAGTGGTGGGGAGGAGCTATGTCTGTACTAAAGGAGTTGTCAGGTGCTCTTTCCCTCTGTTAACGTGGAGTTGGGCAAGGTGTAACGCCCACTTAGACAACCCACCCCCACCCCAATCAGGGTCACATGAAGCCAAGGGAGCAGGTGGATGGTCATATGAGCAGCTGGTGTATATCACAAGTCCTGGTTTTGCGACCACTTAACCTATTATGTCAGGCAGACAATCTCTGAAGAATATTGATATTGACTGGGGTCACCTGTCTTGTAAAGACACTCCCCAGAAGAAGAAAATAGCAAAACACTACTGTAGAAAATTAGAGGGTGCAGAGAAGATTTACCTGGATGCTGCCTAGATCAGTGAACTTGAAGATAGGTTGAGTGAAGATAGGTAGGGTATTTATCTTTGGAGCGAAGGAGGATGAGAGGTATATAAGATGATAAGAGGGCAAAGGTTGAGTGGACAGCCAGAGACTTTTTACCATGGCAGAAGTGGCTAATGGGGGGGGGGGGGGGGGGTGCATGCAGAATTTGAGGTGATTGGAGGGAAAGTATAGGGAGGATGCCAGAGGTAAGTTTTTTTACATAAGAATGGTGAGCGTGTGGAATATCCTGCCAGGGTGTTGGTAAAGGCAGATATATTAGGGGCATTTATGAAACTCATAGATAGGCAAGTGGATGATAGGAAACTGGTGGGCTATGTTGGATAGAAGGCTTAGATTGAACTTAGAGTAGGTTAAAAGTTCAGCACAACATTGTGGGTGAAAGGGCCTGTACTGTCAGTTATGTTTGTATTCTTCAGAAACTTCTTTAATTTTCCCACCACTGATGTAAAGCTCACTGGTCTTTAATTTTCTGCTATGACTCCATTGCCTTTCTTAACCAGAGGAACAGTGTTGGCTATGCTCCAAAGTTCAAAGTGAGTTTTATTATCAGACTACATGCATGTCACCACATCCAACCCTGAGATTCATTTTCCTGTGTGCATACTCAGCAAATCTGTAGAATAGTAATTAAGAACAGAATCAATAAAAGATCAACCAGAGTGCAGAAGACAACAAACCGCAAATGCAAAGATAAATAAATAGCAATAAATAACCTGAGCATGAAATAATAAGATAAAGAGACCTTAAAGTGAGATCATTGGTTGTGGAAACATCTCAATAGGTGGGTAGATGAGTGTAGTTATTCCTTTTTGTTCAAGAGGCTCTGAGGCTCTTGTACCTTCTACCTGATGACAGCAGCAAGAAAAGAGCTTGGCCTAGGTGGTGAGGATCTCTGATGATGGATGCTGCTTCCCTATGGCAGTATTTCATGTCGATCTGCTCAGTGGTTGGGAGGGTTTTACCTGTGATATACTGGGCCAAATCCACTACCTTTTGTAGGATTTTCTGTTCAAAGGCATTGGTGTTTCCATAACAGGCCGTGATGCAGCCAGTCAAAACACTCTCTGATACACATCTTTAGAAGTTTGTCAAAGTTTTTATTGTTCTGAATCTCCACAGATTACTAAGGAAGAGGTGCTGTTGTGCATCCTTTGAAATTAAACTCACATGCTGGGTCCAGAACAGATTCTCTGAAATAGTAACACTACGGAATTTAAAGTTGCTGACCCTCTCCACCTCTGATCCTGCAATGAGGACTGGCTCATGGACCCCTGGTTTCCCTCTCCTGAAGTCTACAATCAGTTCCTTGGTCTTGCTGACATTGAGTGAGAGATTGTTGGTATGTCACCACTCCATCCTGAATGCTGATTCATCACCATCTTTGATTCAGCCCACAGCAGTGGTGTCATCAGCAAACTTGAATATGGTGTTGGAGCTGTGCTTAGCCACGCAGTCATAGGTGTAAAGCGAGTAGAGCAGGGGGCTAAGCTCACAGCCTTGTGGTGCACCTTTGCTGATGGAGATCATAGAGGAGATGTTTTTGCCAATCTGAACTGATGGGTCTGCAAGTGAGGAAATCCACGATCCAATTGCTCAAGGAATTATTGAGAACCAGGTCTTGGAGCTTATTGACCAACTGTGGCTAAAGATGAAAATAATTAATTGCACAGGCTCACAAACTAATAAGAACAGGTAACACACTGAACATAAATTCTATCATTCAGTGAAAATGAAAAACTGTGTGAATACAGGATCTGAGTGTAAGAAACAACAAAAACATAATCAGTGACATTTCCATGTCATCCAAGGCATGGTCTGATGTGAGGTTGTGCAGGTCAGTTCAAGAACTGAATGGTTGTAGGAAATTCGCTGTTCCTAAACCTGATGGTGTGGGGCTTCAGGCCTCTGTTCCTCCTGCCCAACAACAGCAATAAGACGAGGGCATGATCCAGTTGGGTGATTCTTGATAAATGCTTCCTTCTGTCAATGGTGGGAAGGGCTGTGCCCACTACTCTCTGCAGCCTCGTGTTCCTATGTGTTAGAATTGCTTACCAGGCCATAATGCAACTGACATGATACTTTAAACCAGGGTTCCATGGACCCCTGGCTCAATGGCATAAAAAAGGTTCAGAATCCCTGCTTTAAACAGTGTATAGAAGTTAGAGTATCTGGAGACATCAAATCTTTGAGAAACTGACGTACTTTCTTCATGATTTTATCCATATGTTGAGTCCAGCACAGGTCATCTGAAATGCTAATGCCTGGGAATTTGAAGCTACTGATTCTCTCCACCTTTGACCCACTAATGAGAATTGCATGTGGTCTCCTGAATTCCCCTTTTTGCAGTCAGCTTATTAGTTCTGTTGATGTTAAGTGTGGGATTGTTATTGTGGCGCCACTCAACCAGATGTCCTATCTCACTCCTGTATGCTAACTATGCACCAACTATGATTCAGCCAGCAAAAGTGATGTCATCAGTGAATTTATAGGTGGTGCTGGAGTTCTGCTTAGCCACACAGTTGTTGGTGTACAGGGAGTAGAGCAGAGGTCAAGCACATAGCCTTGAGGTGTACCTGTGTTGCTAGTCTGTGAGGAGCTGCTGTTCCTGATCAGTACTAACTGAGGTGGGCAAAAGAGGAAATCGAGAATTCAGTTGCAAAGGGAGGTACAGAGGCCCAGGTCTTGGAGCATGGTGATATACTTAGAGAGTATGATAGCGTTCAATGCTGAGCTGTATTTGATTAACGGAAGCCTGTTATGAGCAGAGGGATGAGTCACTGAGAAAGCATTGGCAGATTGAATGGGGTCCAGGTCAACCCTGAGACTGGAGCTCACTCGTGCCATAACCAACCTATGGAAGACAATATTACTGTGCATGACTGTGCTACTGGATCTTAGTCTTCGAGTTCATCTCTTTCCTCTTAATTACTTGGGGTAGGATCCATCAGGCCCCTAGAACTGATTTACATCCATGTTCTTCAAGAGGCCAACACCAACCTGATAGCCTGATACCAACATTCCCAACGTATCCTTCCCTGGTCTCACCTATCTCCATTTTCTTCTACTTGGTGACTACTGATGCAAAGTCCCCAGCCACATCCCTTGATTCTAGCATTAAATTCCTCCCTTGTCTGTGAGTGCTCCCTATTCCCACAGTTCCTTTTTTAAACATATATACTAGGATTTTGGATTTGCTTACAATCCAACTTGACTCACCCCACACCCCTCGCTGAGACACCGACAACCCCTCGCCCCACTCTGAAACACCGACACACCCAACACCCCACTCTGAAACACCGACACACCCCATGCCCCACTCTGAAACACCGACACACCCCTCGCCCCACTCTGACACACCCCACACCCCACTCTGAAACACCGACACACCCAACACCCCACTCTGAAACACCGACACACCCCACGCCCCACTCTGAAACACCGACACACCCCATGCCCCACTCTGAAACACCGACACACCCCTCGCCCCACTCTGAAACACCGACACACCCCATGCCCCACTCTGAAACACCGACACACCCAACACCCCACTCTGAAACACCGACACACCCAACACCCCACTCTGAAACACCGACACACCCCATGCCCCACTCTGAAACACCGACACACCCCTCGCCCCACTCTGACACACCCCACACCCCACTCTGAAACACCGACACACCCAACACCCCACTCTGAAACACCGACACACCCCACGCCCCACTCTGAAACACCGACACACCCCATGCCCCACTCTGAAACACCGACACACCCCTCGCCCCACTCTGAAACACTGACACACCCCACGCCCCACTCTGAAACACCGACACACCCCTCGCCCCACTCTGACACACCCCACACCCCACTCTGAAACACCGACACACCCAACACCCCACTCTGAAACACCGACACACCCCTCGCCCCACTCTGAAACACTGACACACCCCACGCCCCACTCTGAAACACCGACACACCCCTCGCCCCACTCTGACACACCCCACACCCCACTCTGAAACACCGACACACCCAACACCCCACTCTGAAACACCAACACACCCCACGCCCCACTCTGAAACACCGATACACCCCTCGCCCCACTCTGAAACACCGACACACCTCTCACCCCACTCTGACACACCCCACACCCCACTCTGAAACACCGACACACCCAACACCCCACTCTGAAACACCGACACACCCCACGCCCCACTCTGAAACACCGACACACCTCTCACCCCACTCTGACACACCCCACACCCCACTCTGAAACACCGACACACCCAACACCCCACTCTGAAACACCGACACACCTCTCACCCCACTCTGACACACCCCACACCCCACTCTGAAACACAGACACACCCAACACCCCACTCTGAAACACCGACACACCCCTCGCCCCACTCTGAAACACTGACACACCCCACGCCCCACTCTGAAACACCGACACACCCCTCGCCCCACTCTGAAACACCGACACACCTCTCACCCCACTCTGACACACCCCACACCCCACTCTGAAACACCGACACACACTGCACATTCTTCGTAACACTGAGACACATTACTCTAGATATATGTCAGTCCGTAGTTTATGTGTTGCTCTGCCTTCTGTGACAGGACTGCTGTGTGGGTGTATTCTCAAACCTCTGATGCAGCTTTGGAACAGTTTGCTGTACTAATGGGAGATAAACAGGAAAAGGGCACTTTATATCCATATGTATGTCTGCGCACCAGATTTTCTGTGTAGTGTCAGGGGAGCACTCTAAAAGGTCAGTTCTGGACCTGGTTATTTCTCACAAGAGGGTACACATTTCAGTGAAGTCTGTGCTTTGTTGTTGTGTCCAGCAGCTGTGTACCAAACTCCATCACTGCCCCACCCTCACTGCCCTCTCCCTCACCGTCTCTCCCACGGCCTGGCACTCTTTCACCACCCATAAGACATAGGAGCAGAATTAGTCCATTTGGTCCTCGATTCTACTCCACCATTCCATACAGCTAATTTATTATCCCTCTCAACTCCTTTCTCCCGCCTTCTGCCGATATCCTTTGCTGCCCTGACTAATCAGGAGCTTGTTAACCACCACTTTAAATATACCCAATGACTTGGCCTCCACAGCTGCCTGTGGCAATAAATTCCACAGATTCACTACCCTTTGGCTAAAGAAATTCCTCCTTATTTAAAGTGGTGCCCTTCAAAGACATCCTACACTTAACCAGAGCCATCAAGTGCACACATATGTTAACTCCTTCATTCCTGGAGAAGGTTCAGGATTAATCCAGAAGGATGTTGCTGGGGCTGGTGGGGGGGGGGGGGGGGGGCAAGGGCAATAGTAACCATCACCCATCTCTTCAGAACGCCTTTTGCCCATCTCAGGATGCCATTTGACCACTGATGCACATTCAACAGCTGTTCATGCAAATTACATGGAGAGACTCAACAATTTGGGACTGTACTTCCAGGAGAGTAAGAGGCTGATAGGAGACTATGAGACTGACAAAAGGCTGACCTAATCTTGGACGTGTAAAAACTCATGGTGAATGGTCACAAACTTTTCCCCAGGGGAGAAGAATCTCAAACTATCGGGCACAGGTTTAAGGTGAGAGGGAAAAGATTTACGAGAACCTGAGGGGCAAGTTTTCAACTCAGTGGTGGTTGTGTGGAGCAAGCTGCCAGAGGAAAGTAAAATTATAATGTTTACATTTGGACAGGTACTTGGATTGGACAGATTTGGAGGGATACAGGCCAAATGCAAACAAACAGGCAAACATCTTAGTCAGCATGGTCATGTTGGGCCGAAGGTCATCCTCTCCAGCTCCATTCCATCTGGGCCTTTCTACATTCGATAGGTTTCAAAGAGATATCCACTTGTTTTTCTAAATCCCAGTGGGTAAAGGCCCAGAGCCATCAATTACTCCTCATACGATAAGCCTTTCGTTCCCAGAATCATTCTTGTGAACCACCTCTGAACCTTCTTCAATCTCAGCACATTTTTCTAAGATAAATGGCCTGAAGCTGCTCACAATACTCCAAATGAGGCCACACCAGTGCCTTATAAAGCCTCAATATCACATCCTTGTTTTTTTGTTCTCATGCTCTCCTTAGCTCCCTTAATCTCTGATCATAATCCATACTCGCTAAACCAGGCAGCATCCTGGTAAATCTCCTCTGTACCCTTTCCAATGCTTCCACATCCTTCCTATAGTGAGGTGACCAGAAATGGACACAGTACTCCAAGTGTCGCCTAACAAGAGTTTTATAGAGTTGCCCAGATCCCTCTGCCCCTCCATACTACCAGGTATCCTGCCATTTACTTTGTACTCTGCCTTGGAGTTTGTCCTTCCAAAGTGTACCACCTCACACTTCTCTGGGTTGAACTCCATCTTCCACTTCTCAGCCCACTTCTGCATCCTATCAATGTCTCTCTACAATCTTCGACAATCCTCTACACTATCCACAACACCACCGACCTTTGTGTCATCTGCAAACTTGCCAACCCACCCTTCTACCTCCACATCCATGTCGTTAATAAAAATCACGGAAAGTAGGGGTCCCAGAACTGATCCTTGTGGGACACCACTAGTCACAACCCTTCAATCCGAATGTACTCCCTCCACCATGACCTTCTGTTTTCTGCAGGCAAGGTAATTCTGAATCCACCTTGTCAAACTTCCCTGGATCCTATGCTTTCTGACTTTCTGAATAGGCCTACCGTGTGAATCCTTGTCAAATGCCTTACTAAAATCCACGTATATTGCATCCACTCCACTACCCTCATCTATATGCCTGGTCACCTCCCTCAAAGAACTCTATCAGGCTTGTTAGACATGATCTACCCTTCACAAAGCCATACTGACTGTCCCTGATCAGATCATGAATCTCTAAATGTCCATAGATCCTATCGCTAAGAATCTTTTCCAACATCTTTCCCACCACAGACTTAAGGCTCACTGGTCTATAATTACCCGGACTATCCCTACTACCTTTTTTGAACAAGGGGACAACATTCACCTCCCTCCAATCCTCCAGTACCATTCCCGGGGACAACGAGGACATAAAGATCCTAGCCAGAGGCTCAGCAATCTCTTCCCTCACTTTGTGGAGCAGCCTGGGGAATATTCTGTCAGGGCCCGGGGACTTATTCATCCTAATGTATTTAAACAACTCCAGCACTTCCTCTCCCTTAATATCAACGTGCTCCAGCACATCAACCTCACTCATATTGTCCTGACCGTCATCAAGTTCCCTCTCAGTGGTGAATTCCAAAGAGAAGTATTCATTGAGGACCCCGCTCACTTCCACAGCCTCCAGGCACATCTTCCCACCTTTATCTCTAATCAGTCCTACCTTCACTCCAGTCATCCTTTTGTTCTTCACATAATTGAAGAATTCCTTGGGGTTTTCCTTTACCTTACTTGCCAAGGCCTTCTCATGCCCCCTTCTTGCTCTCCTCAGCCCCTTCTTAAGCTCCTTTCTTGCTACCCTATATTCCTCAATCGACCCATCTGATCCTTGCATCCTAAACCTCATGTATGCTGCCTTCTTCCACCTGAGTAGATTTTCCACTTCACTTATCACTCATAGTTCCTTCACCCTACCATTCTTTATCTTCCTCACCAGGACAAATTTATCCCTAACATCCTGCAAGATCCCTAAACATCGACCACATGTCCATAGTACATTTCCCTGCAAAAACATCATCCCAATTCACACCCACAAGATCTTGCCTTATAGCCTCATAATTTGCCCTTCCCCAATTAAAAATTTTCTTGTCCTCTCTGATTCTATCCTTTTCCATGATAATGCTAAAGGCCAGGGAGCGGTTGTCACTGTCCCCCAGATGCTCACCCACTGAGAGATCTGTGACCTGACCCGGTTTGTTACCTAATACTTGATCTAGTAAGGCATTCCCCCTAGTCGGCCCGTCAACATACTGTGACAGGAATCTGTCCTGGACACGCTTAACAAACTTTGCCCTGTCTAAACCATTGGAACTAATCAGGTGCCAATCACTATTAGGGAAGTTAAAGTCACCCACGATAACAACCCTGTTATTTTTGCACCTTTCCAAAGTCTGCCTCCCAATCTGCCCCTCGGTATCTCTGCTGCTACCAGGGGGCCTAAAGAATACTCCCAATAGAGTAACTGCTCCCTTCCTGTTCCTGACTTCCACCCATACTGACTCAAAAGAGGATCCTGCTACATTACCCACCTTTTCTGTAGCTGTAGTAGTATCCCTGACCAGTAATGCCACCCCTCCTCCCCTTTATCCCCCTCTCTATCCCTTTTAAAACACTGAAATCCAGGAATATTGAGAATCCATTCCTGCCCTGGTGCCAGCCAAGCCTCTGTAATGGCCACTACATCATAATTCCATGTATGTACCCAAACTCTCAGTTCATCACCTTTATTCCTGATGCTTCTTGCATTGAAGTACATGCACTTTAGCCCTTCTACCTTACTACCTTTACACTCTTAATTCTGCTTCTCTTTCCTCAAAGCCTCTTTATATGTTCGATCTGGCTTTACTCCATGCACTATACTTGCAGTTCTCCCATGATCTTTATCCTCCTCCACCTCACTATGTGCTCTAACACTCTGGTTCCCCATCCCCTGCAAATCTAGTTTAAACCCCCTGGAGCAGCACTAGTAGACCTTCCCGCAGGGATGTTAGTCCCTCCAGTTCAGGTGCAACCCATCCTGTCGGAACAGGTCCCACCTTCCCTGGAACAAGGCCCAATTGTCCAGAAACATGAAGCCCTCCCTCCTGCACCAACTCCTTAGCCACGTATTTAGCTGCATTATCTTTCTATTTCTAGGCTCACTAGCATGTGGCACAGGTAGCAATCCTGAGATTGCAACCCTGGAGGTCCAGTCCTTCAATTTTGCACCTAACTCCCTAAGCTCTCTTTGCAGGACCTCCTCCTTCTTCCTATCCATGTCATTGGTTCCTACCTGGACCACGACATTTGGTTGCTCACCCTCCCTCTTGAGAATACAGAGAACTCGATCTGAGATATTGTGGACCCTGTCACCAGAGAGGCAACAGACCATCCGGTATTCTCGATCTCTCCCACAGAACCTCTTATCTGTCCCCCTAACTATCGAATCCCCTATCACTACTGCTTTCCTGTTTTCCCTCCTTCCCTTCAGAGCTGAGGGTCCAGTCTCGCTGCCAGAGATGCCACCACTGCAACTTGTACCTGGTAGGTCATCCCCACCAACAGTATCCAAAACGATATACTTATTATTGATGGGAACGGCCACAGGGGTGCTCTGCTCTTCCTGTCTATTCCCCTTCCCTCTCCTGACAATCAGCCAGCTACCTGTCTCCTGACTCCTAGGGGTGACTATCTCCCTGAAACTCCTGTCTATTTCTGCCTCTGCCTCACAAATGACCCAAAGTTCATTCAGCTCCAGCTCCAGTTCCCTAACTCGGTTTGTCAGGAGTTGCAGCTGGATGCACCTTTCGCAGGTGTAGTCATCAGGGACAGCTGTGCTCGCCCTGACTTCCCACATACTGCAAATGGAGCACTCAACTGCCCTAACTGCTGCCTCCATTACCTACTCCTAAGCTAATTAGATTAATTAAAGGAGCTTCCCCGGCCTTACCTCACTGGGAGCAAGCTCGTCCTCAGCCTCTGCTCGCTGAAGCCTTCCTACTCTGTCGCCCGCTCCATTAATTTTCTCGCTTTTTAAACTCTCCCGCTGTTCTCACAGGCCAGCCTTCACGTGCTTGCACAGTCATGCCCCATTCAAACTGCCTAAGAAATGACCAGATTGGTAATCCATGTGTGGAGCCAAAAGAGATGAGCGAGATCTTATTTGGATTTTTTTGCATCTGTATTTACTCAGAGTCTATAGAAGTGAGGCAAAACAGCATCAAGTTCATGGATCCTATACAGAGATGAGGTGTTTGCTGTCTTGAGGCAAATTAGGGTGGATAAATCCCCAGGGCCTGACTAGGTGTTCCCTCAGACCCTTTGGAAGGCAAATGCAGAAATTTCAGGGGTCCTAGCAGAGATATTTAAATCATCCTTAGTGACAGGAGAGGTACAAGAGGATTGGAAGATGGCTATTGTTGTTCCACTGTTTAAGAAAGGCTCTAAGAATAAACAGGAAATTATATGCCGGTGGGCCTGACATCAGATGTGGGAAAATTACTGGAAGGTATTCTAAGGGACTGGATGTATAAGTATTTGGTAAGACCTGGATTGATTAGGGATTAATCAGCATGGCTTCTTGTGTGGTAGGTTGTGTCTAACCAAACGTATAGAGTTTTTAAAGGAAGTTACCAGGAACATTGATGAGGGCAAGGCAGTGGTTGTTGTCCACATGGACTTTAGTAAAGTATTTGACAAGGTCCCACATGGGAGGCTGGTCAAGAAGGTTTAGTCACTCAGCATTCAAGAGGAGGTAGTAACTTGATTAGACATTGGCTTCTTGGAAGAAGCTAGAGAGTGGTAGTAGATGATTGTTTCTCCGACTGGAGGCCCCTGACTAGTGGAGTGTTGCAGGGATTGGTGCTGGGTCTATTGTTGTTTGTCATCTATATCAATGATCTAGATGATAATATGGTTAACTGGATCAGCAAATTTGCGGATGACACCAAGATTGGGGGTGCAGTGGACAGAGAGAAAGACTATCAGAGCTTAGACCATAAGACCATAAGACATAGAAGCACAATTAGGCCATTCACCCATCGAGTCTGCTTTGCTTCCATCATGGCTGATCCTGGATCCCACTCAACCCCATACACCTGCCTTCTTGCCATATCCTTTGATGCCCAGACTGACCAGGAAACTATCAACTGCCACCTTAAATATACTCACAGACATGGCCTCCACATTAGTCAGTGGCAGAGCATTCCACAGATTCACTACTCTCTGGCTAAAAAAAAAAATCCTCCATACCTCTGTTGTTAAGGGCCATCCCTCAATTCTGAGTTTGTGCCCTCTAATTCTGGATACCCCCACCAAAGGAAACATCCTCTCCACATCCAACCTGCTTAGTCCTTTCAACATTTGGTAGGTTTCAATGAGATCCCCCCGCATTTTTCTAAATTCCAGTGAGTACAGGTCCAAAGCTGTCAAATGCTCCTCACACAGTAACCCCTTCATTCCCAAAATCACCCTCGTGAATCTCCTCTGGACTCTCTCCAATGACAATGCATCCTTCCTGAGATAAGTGCCCAAAATTGTTGATAATACTCCAAATGCAGCCTGACTAGTGTCTTATAAAGGCTCAACATTATCTCCTTGCTTTTCTATTATTAATGGTATAATAGAATATAGTATTAATGGTAAGACTCTTGGCAGTGTGGAGAGTCAGATTGATCTTGGGGTTTGAGTCCTTAGGACACTCAAAACAGCTGTGCAGGTTGACTCTGTGGTTAAGAAGGCATATAGTGCATTGGCCTTCATCAATAGTGGGATTGAATTTAGGAGCCGAGAGGTAATGTTGCAGCTATATAGGACCCTGGTCAGACCCCACTTGGAATACTGCACTCTGTTCTGGTCACCTCACTACAGGAAGGATGTGGAAGCCATAGAAAGGGTGCAGAGGAGATTTACAAGGATGTTGCCTGGATTGGGGAGCATGCCTTATGAGAATAGGTTGAGTGAACTCGGCCTTTTCTCCTTGGAGCGACGGAGGATGGGAGGTGACCTGATAGAGGTGTATAAGATGATGAGAGGCATTGATTGTGCGGATAGTCAGAGGCTTTTTCCCAGGGCTGAAATGGTTGCCACAAGAGGACACAGGTTTAAGCTGCTGGGGAGAAGGTACAGAGGAGATGTCAGGAGTTTGAAGATACGAGTTTGGTTTGGCAAATAAGGTGGAAGTAAATCCGAAAGGTTTCTACAGTTATATTAAAAGCAAGAGGATAGTGAGGGATAAAATTGGTCCCTTAGAGAATCAGGGTGGTCAGCTATGTGCGGAGCCGAGGGAGATGGGAGAGGTTTTGAACGATTTCTTCTCTTTGGTATTCACTAAGGAGAAGGATATTGAATTGGGTAAGGTGTGGGAAACAAGTAAGGAAGTTATGGAACCTATGACAATTAAAGAGGTGGAAGTACTGGCGCTTTTAAGAAATTTAGAAGTGGATAAATCTCCGGGTCCTGACAGGATATTCCCCAGGATCTTGAGGGAAGTTTGTGTAGAGATAGCAGGAGCTCTGTCGGAGATCTTTCAGATGTCATTAGAAATGGGGATTGTGCCGGAGGATTGGCATATTGCTCATGTGGTTCCATTATTTAAAAAGGGTTCTAAAAGTAAGCCTGGCAATTATAGACCTGTCAGTTTGACATCAGTGGTGGGTAAATTAATGGAAAGTATTCTTAGAGATAGTATTTATAATTATCTGGATAGACAGGATCTGATTAGGAGTAGCCAGCATAGATTTGTGCGTGGAAGGTCATGTTTGACAAACTTTATTGAATTTTTTGAAGAAGTTACGAGGAATGTTGACAAGGGTAAGGCAGTGGATGTAGTCTATATGGACTTCAGCAAGGTCTTTGACAAAGTTCCACATGGAAGGTTAGTTAAGAAGGTTCAGTCGTTAGGTATTAATGCTGGAGTAATAAAATGGATTCAACAGTGGCTAGATGGGAGATGCCAGAGAGTAGTGGTGGATAATTGTTTATCGGGATGGAGGCCGGTGACTAGCGGGGTGCCTCAGGGATCTGTTTTGGGCCCAATGTTGTTTGTAATATACATAAATGATCTGGATGATGGGGTGGTAAATTGGATTAGTAAGTATGCCGATGATACTAAGGTAGGAGGTGTTGTGGATAATGAGGTGGGTTTTCAAAGCTTGCAGGGAGATTTATGCCGGTTAGAAGAATGGGCTGAACATTGGCAGATGGAGTTTAATGCTGAGAAGTGTGAGGTTCTACATTTTGGCAGGAATAATCCAAATAGAACATACAGGGTAAATGGTAGGGCATTGAGGAATGCAGTGGAACAGAGAGATCTAGGAATAACAGTGCATAGTTCCCTGAAGGTGGAGTCTCATGTAGATAGGGTGGTGAAGAAGGCTTTTGGAACGCTGGCCTTTATAAATCAGAGCATTGAGTACAGAAGTTGGGATGTAATGTTAAAATTGTACAAGGCATTGGTAAGGCCAAATTTGGAATATTGTGTACAGTTCTGGTCACCGAATTATAGGAAAGATATCAATAAATTAGAGAGAGTGCAGAGACGATTTACTAGGATGTTACCTGGGTTTCAGCACTTAAGTTACAGAGAAAGGTTGAACAAGTTAGGTCTCTATTCACTGGAGCGTAGAAGGTTGAGGGGGGATTTGATCGAGGTATTTAAAATTTTGAGAGGGATAGATAGAGTTGACGTGAATAGACTGTTTCCATTGAGAGTAGGGGAGATTCAAACGAGAGGACATGATTTGAGAGTTGGGGGCAAAAGTTTAAGGGAAACACGAGGGGGTATTTCTTTACTCAGAGAGTGATAGCTGTGTGGAATGAGCTTCCTGTAGAAGTAGTAGAGGCCAGTTCAGTTGTGTCATTTAAGGTAAAATTGGATAGGTATATGGACAGGAAAGGAGTGGAGGGTTATGGGCTGAGTGCGGGTAGGTGGGACTAGGTGAGATTAAGAGTTCGGCACGGACTAGGAGGGCCGGAATGGCCTGTTTCCGTGCTGTGATTGTTATATGGTAAGTTTTTTACTCAGAGTGGTGAGTATGTGGAATGGGCTGTCGGCAATGGTTGTGGAGGCGGATACGATAGGGTCTTTTAAGAAACTTTTGGATAGGTACAGGGAGCTTAGAAAAATAGAGGGCTATAGGTAAGCCTAGTAATTTCTAAGGTAGGGACATGTTCGGCACAACTTTGTGGGCCGAAAGGCCTGTATTGTGCTGTTGGCTTTCTTTGTTTCTATTCTATTTTCCTTGAAATAAATGCCAACATTTGCATTTGCCTTCTTTACCACAGACTCAACCTGTAAAATTAATTTTCTGAAAATCTTGTATGAGGACTCCCAAGTCCCTCTTCACCTCTGAGGTTTGAACCTTCTCCCCATTTAGATAATAGGCTGCACTATTGTTCCTTTTACCAAAAATGCATTATCATACATTTCCCAACACTGTATTCCATCTGCCACTTTTTTGCCCATTCTTCCGATTTGTCTAAGTCCTGCTGCAATCGCATTGCTTCCTCAGCACTACTTACCCCCCCCACCTATCTTTGTATCATCTGCAAACTTTGCCACAAAGTCTTTTGTCCTCTCCTATCAGATTCCCCCTTCTCTAGTCATTTATCTCTTTCACATAATCAGCTTCCCAGCTCTTTACCTCAACCCACCTGTCTCCTGGTTTTATCTATTACTTACCACTTTGTACTTCTTCCTCCCCTCCCACCTTCTTACTCTAACTTCTCATCTTTTTTTCCAGTCCTGATGAAGGGTCCTGGCCTGAAACGTTGACTCTTTATTCTTTTCCATAGATGCTGCCTGGCCTGCTGAGTATCTGCAGCACTTTGTGTGTGTTGCTCTGGATTTTCAGCATCTGCAGATCTTCTTGTGTTTGTGAGCTTTGTGGAGTGTTCAGTTAGTCCTTGACACAAAGCCATCGATTCTGTAATCTAAATCATTGACAAACAATGTGAAAAGTAGCCGTCTCAATACAGACCCCTGCCGTCACCCCTGACCGTATCCTCCTCCAATCCAGCTGGGCAAGCTCCTCTGTCATGCCTCTGTAATTCCCTTTATTCCATTGTGGTACTGATACATGTGACATGCTTTTCTCTCTCAATTTACAGTATGAATTCAATCATATTATGATCACTGTCTCCTAAGGGTTCCTTTACGTTAAGCTCCGAATAAGCTTGAATAGGATCTAAACCAGCTGGGAAAATGTGCTGAAAAATGGAAATTGGATTTTAATACAGGCAAGTGCGAGGTGTTGCTCTTCGGTAGAACTGACCAGAGTAGATCTTATACAGTGAATGGTTGGGCACTTAAGAGTGCCATAGAACAAAGGGATCTGGGAATATAAGTCCATAATTCATTGAAAGTGGCATCACAGGTAGATAGGTAATAAAGAAAGCTTTTGGCACATTGGCCTTTATAACTCAAAGTATTGAGTACAGGAGATGGGATGTTATGTTGAAGTAGCATAAAATGTTGGTGAGGCCTAATTTGGTGTATTGTGTGCAGTTTTAGTCACCGACCTACAGGAAATATGTAAATAAGGTTGAAAGAGTGCAGAGAAAATTTACAAGGATGTTGCCAGGTCTGGAGGACTTGAGATATAAGGAAAGATTGAATAGGCAGGACTTTATTCCTTGGAACTTAGAAGACTGAGGGGAGATTTGATAGAGGTATGCAAAATTCTGAGGGTATAGATAGGGTAAATGAAGGCAGGCTTTTTACACTTTGGTTGGTGGGACTACAACCAGAGGTCATGTGTTACAGGTAAAAGGTGAAAAGTTTAAGGGGAACATGAGGGGAAATTTTACTCAGAGCTGCCAGTACAAGTGGTCTATGCGATCTCCATTTCAAAGTTTAAGAGAAGTTTGTATAGGTATATGGTGCATGTCGATGGGAGTAGGCAGTTTAAATGGTTTGGCATGGACTAGATGGGCCAAATGGCCTATTTATGTGCTGTATTTTTCTGTGACTATATGACTCTAACCTGAAAAGTAGCCTTCATGGAGACTTGCATGAGGACTCCTAAGTCCTTTTGCATCTCGGATTTTTAAATTTTCTCCGTTTGGGAAACAGGCTACACTTTTATTCCTTCTACCAAAGTGCATGGCCGTACACTTCCTGACACTATATTCCATCTGCCATTTCTTTGCCCATTCTGCTAATGTGTCTAAATCATTCTGCAGCCTCCTTGCTTCATCAACACTATCTGCCTCTCTACCTATCTTCTTATATGCAAACCTGGCCACAAAGCCATCAATTCCATCATCCAAATCATCAAGGTACAACGTATAAAATTGTGGTCCCAAAAGCAACCCCTGTGGAACACAACTAGTCACTGGTAGCAAACCTTTATTCCCACTCTTTGTCTCCCGCCCATCAGCCAAAGTTCTACCCCTGGTAGTGTTTTTCCAGCAATACCATGGGCTCATCTGTAACATGTTGCCATCTTCTGAAAATGCAAGTACGCAGCATCCAGTGATCTTCCTTTGTCTATCCTGCTTGTTATTTCCTCAAAGATTTTCAACAGATTTGTCAGGCATTACTTTCCCTAAAGGAAACCATGCTGACTTTAGCCTATTTTAATATGTGCCTCCGAGTACCTGAAACCATATTCTTAACATTCAACTCCAACATCTTCCCAATCACTGAGGTCAGGCTAACTGGTCTATAATTTCCTTTCTTCTGCTTCCCTCCCTTCTTAAAGAATGGAGTGACATTTGCAATTTTCTAGTCTTCCAGAACCATGCTGAAGTCTAGTGATTCTTGAAAGATCATTATTAATGCCTCCACAATCTCTTCAGCCACCTCATTTCTAAAAGATGGACTAAACCTAATTCAACACACACAAAATGCTGGTGGAACACAGCAGGCTAGGCAGCATCTATAAGGAGAAGCGCTTTCGACGTTTCGGACCGAGACCCTTCGTCAGGACTAACCGAAAGGAAAGATAGTAAGAGATTTGAAAGTAGTGGGGGGAGGGGGAAATGCGAAATGATAGGAGAAGACCGGAGGGGGTGGGATGAAGCTAAGAGCTGGAAAGGTGATTGGCGAAAGTGATACGGAGCTGGAGAAAGGAAAGGATCATGGGACGGGAGGCCTCAGAAGAAAGAAGGGGGGGGGAGCACCAGAGGGAGATGGAGAACAGGCAAACAACTAAATATGTCAGGGATGGGGTAAGAAGGGGAGGAGGGGCATTAACGGAAGTTAGAGAAGTCAGTGTTCATGCCATCAGGTTGGAGGCTACCCAGCCAGTATATAAGGTGTTGTTCCTCCAACCTGAGTTTGGATTCATTTTGACAGTAGAGGAGGCCATGGATAGACATATCAGAATGGGAATGGGATGTGGAATTAAAATGTGTGGCCACTGGGAGATCCTGCTTTTTCTGGGGGACCGAGCGTAGGTGTTCCGCAAAACGGTCTCCCAGTCTGCGTTGGGTCTCACCAATATATAAAAGGTCACACCGGGAGCACTGGACGCAGTATACCACACCAGCCGACTCACAGGTGAAGTGTCGCCTCACCTGGAAGGACTGTCTGGGGCCCTGAATGGTGGTGAGGGAGGAAGTGTAAGGGCAGGTGTAGCACTTGTTCCGTTTACAAGGATAAGTGCCAGGAGGGAGATCGGTGGGAAGGGATGGTGGGGACGAGTGGACAAGGGAGTCACGTAGGGAGCGATCCCTGCGAAAAGCAGAAAGAGTGGGGGAGGGAAAAATGTTTTTGGTAGTGGGATCCCGTTGGAGGTGGCGGAAGTTACGGAGAATTATATGTTGGACCTGGAGACTGGTGGGGTGGTAGGTAAGGACAAGGGGAACCCTATCCCGAGTGGGGTGGTGGGTGGATGGGGTGAGGGCAGATCTGCGGGAAATGGGAGAGATGCGTTTGAGAGCAGAGTTGATGGTGGACGAAGGGAAGTCCCTTTGTTTAAAAAAGGAAGACATCTCCTTCTTCCTGGAAAGAAAAGCCTCATCCTGAGAGCAGATGCGGCAGAGACGGAGGAATTATGAGAAGGGGATAGCCTTTTTGCAAGAGACAGGGTGGGAAGAGGAATAGTCCAGGTAGCTGTGAGAGTCTGTAGGCTTATAGTAGATATCAGTAGATAAGCCATCTCCAGAGATGGAGACAGAAAGATCAAGAAAGGGGAGGGAGGTGTCAGAAATGGACCAGGTAAATTTGAGGGCAGGGTGAAAGTTGGAGGCAAAGTTAATGAAGTCGACGAGCTCAGCACGTGTGCAAGAAGCAGCACCAATGCAGTCGTCGATGTAGCGAAGGAAAAGAGGGGGATGGATACCGGTATAGCCTTGGAACATGGACTTTTCCACAAAGCCAACAAAAAGGCAGGCATAACTGGGACCCATACGGGTGCCCATGGCTACACCCTTGGTTTGGAGGAAGTGGGAGGAGCCAAAGGAGAAATTATTGAGAGTAAGAACTAATTCTGCTAGACGGAGGAGAGTGGTGGTAGAGGGGATTTGGTTAGGTCTGGAATCCAAAAAAAACCCCAAGAGCTTCATACAAGTTTCACAGCCATGTCCGGAAGCCAGGTCAGTCTGTGGGCGATTTTGTGGCCGAGCTTCGGCAGCTGTCGGAGCATTGCTATTTCGGAGCCGTGTTGGATGACATGCTCCGTGACAGATTAGTATGCGGCATTAATAATGACGCCGTCCAACGCCGCTTGTTGGGGGAAACCCCACTGTTGACTTTCAAGACGGCCCTAGAGATTGCTCAAAACATGGAGTTGGCTGCTAATAATGCCAAGGATATACAGAAAGGATATGGGGGGTCGCAGTCGGCGGCAATGCTCCACGTCAGGAGGGAGACTGGTAGACAGGAAAAGCGGGTGGACTGTTTTTGGTGTTGAGGAACGCACTATGCAAATATTTGTAATTTCAAAGATACTGTCTGCCATGCTTGTAGCAAGAAGGGATATTCACAGCTAGACTAAGAAGGTCTGGCCATTGTTTTTGCAGTCAAACGTTTTCATCAGTACTTTTATGGACGTGCATTCACAATTTATACGGACCATAAACCACTGATGAGCACTTTTAGGGAGACCAGATGCATCCCACCGCTAGCCTCAGCCAGGATACAGTGTTGGGCTCTCACATTGTCAGCCTACCAGTATACTATCATGTACAGAGCTGGTGGGCATAATACAAACGCCTGTGCGCTGAGGTGACACCCTTTACCTGAGATGCCTGTTACTACATATGTGCCTCCAGAGACTGTGTTTTCATTGGAGAGACTGTCCACGACACCTGTAAAGGCGACCCAGATCAAGCAATGGACAGAGAGGGACCCAGTCCTGTCACAAGTCAAGACTTTTCTTTTACAAGGTTGGCCCAGTGTTGAAGGAGAGGAACTGAGACCTTATGCCAAACGCAAGACCGAACTGAGTCTGCAGGATGGTTGCATTTTCTGGGGGGGGGGGGGCGAGGGTCATCGTGCCTCCCCCAGCCATTCACAGATTGTGGAGGAAATTCATGAGACTCATCCAGGGGTGTCTCAAATGAAAAGCCTTGCAAGATCCTACATCTGGTGGCCAAGAATGGATCAGGATCTGGAGAACAAGGTAAAAGCATGCACGCAATGTCAGACCAATCAGAACATGCCACCACCAGCTCCTTTGCACCCATGGGAATGGCCAGTCTACCCCTGGTCTAGGCTACATTTGGACTTTGCTGGCCCCTTTATGGGACAGATGTTTCTTGTAATGGTAGATGTGCATTCCAAATGGATCGAAGCTCACATCATGAGCAACATCACAGCCCCCTCAACCATAGACAAACTCAGGCAAGTGTTTGCAGTCCACGGGTTGCCTGACACTCTGGCCCGACATTCACCAGTGAGCTGTTCGGTGAGTTCATGCGGCAAAATGGCATTCATCACATTCGGACGGCCCCTTTCCACCCAGCCTCAAATGGTTTGGCTGAGCGGGCTGTTCAGACAGTGAAAGAAGGCCTGAAGCGGATGATAGGGGACTCTCTTAGTGCCCAGCTTTCACATTTCCTGTTTAAATACCGCCTCACTCCACAGACTACGACTGCACGCACTCCAGCAGAGATGCTGATGGGACGTAGGCCTAAGTCAAGATTGGACCTGCTGTGCCCAGGCATGAAGGCAAAAGTGGAGAGAAAGCAGGAAAATCAGAAGGAGGGACATGATCAACATGCGCGAGACAGACAGTTAGAACCGGATGACAATGTCTATGTGAGGAATAATCAGCAATGGTTACCTGGTGTTATTCTTAAGCAGAGTGGTCCAGTCTCCTATGTTGTTAAGCTGACTGATGGGCGTGTTTTCAGCAGACATCAGGACCACGCGCGCCTGCGTCATGATTCCGGCTCAGAGGTAGACAGTTCCATGGGGTTTCCAATGGTGAGACACAACTACTGGGGAAGCATGTCCACCAGTGACTTTGCTAGAGGGAGACACACTGGCAGAGGGGGCAGAGTCCCCTGAAGAGGATGGACATTCTCACGCGGACACACAGACCCTTCGTGTCCCTAATACTAGATCCACCCAAAACATCCTCACCAGCGGTGCCTGCTGGGTCACTGGGGGTAGTGCATAGATCGCAGCACCCTCGCAAACCTCCTGATAGACTGAATCTTTGATTGGATAGTTTGTTGTTAGATTGAATGTTGAATTTGCTATTTTTTTTTAGGTGTTTTTGTATTAGTAACCTGTTGCTAATGATACCACTGTTTTTATTTTCCAGTTCTATATTTGGGGAATGTTGGATATTAAATGGGGAGAAGTGTTGTAATGTAAGTATTATTAAAAGTAAGTTAATACTAATCGGAAAGCTGTTGGTAGCAAGAGGCGGGATCCGGGGTTGGTGGGGTCTTTACTTCCGCTCTTTTTACTCCCAGTATGTATTGTATATAGTTCCTCCACCCATGCCGCACGAGGTACCTGGAAGCCTCTGTGTTGTAAATATCTTCTGCCATCCCAGATAAAGATGCTCTTGTCCATCAAGTTGTCGAGTGGTCTTTTTGTAAAGTAGAAGTTACCACAGAAACCATTCAATACTTTTATAATAGCTGGGCAGAAGCTACCCTTGAACCGAGAAACATAGAAAACCTACAGCACAATACAGGCCTCTCATCCCACAAAGCTGTGCTGAACATGTCCTTACCTTGGAAATTACCTAGGGTTACTCAAAGCCCTCTATTTTTCTGAGCTGCATGTACCTGTCTATGGTAATGTAATTGGGAGAAATGTACATTATTCACAACCACCGACATTGAGTTGGGGTTTCACTTTAACAGGTTGCTCTGACGTGATGACATTTTTACGTGAAGAGTTTTTCGCGTGCTTTTGTATTTAGGTTTTGGAATTCAAGAAAATGTGTTATGGGTTTCATTAAACATAAAACGCCTCACCTCATTGTATTTGTGAAAATCTGCAATGCTGCTGCTGTTAAATTAACAAACTTCACTTCACATGCCAGTGATAATAAACCTGATTCTGATGTGAAGCCGTAGGAGCAGGTGGTGGATGTTTGTCTGAGCAGCTGATCCACATCACAAGTCCTGGTTACCAGGCCAATGACGCTAGGCAGAGGATTTCTGAATATTATTGATAATAGTTGGAGTGAACCTCCTTGTAAAGACCAGAAGATGGCAATGGCAAACCACTTCTATATAAAAATTTGCCAAGAACAATCATGGTCATGGAAAGATATGGCACACGATGGTGATGTTGATGGTATGAGGGGAGGGCAGTACGTGTGGTTTCTATGAACTTTAGCAAGGCATTTAACAAGGTCACTCATGGTGGGTTGGACTGGAAAGTGAGATGGCTTGGGCTCCAGGGCGAGAGAGCAGATTGGATTCACAATTGTTTCAGTAGAAGGAAGCAGTAGATGGTTGAGGGTTGTTTTTCAGACTGGAGGCCTATGTCTAGTAATGTGACACAAGGGTTGGTACTTGTTTACATAAGTGATTTGGATGTGAACATACAAGGTATGGTTTGTAAATTTGCAAATGATTATAGAAGAGATGATGTTGCAGTTCATGTAGAAGGTTATGAAAAATTACTAGGGGATCTTGTTCAGTTGGATATGTGAGTGGAGGATTGGCAAATGGCTTTCAATCTAGGAGATCAGACCAGAGTAGGATTTAGACAGTGAATGGTCGGGCCTGGGGAAAGATGTAGAACAGAGGCATCTGGAAGTACAAGTGACAAACAAGAGAAAATCTAAAATGCTGGAGGAATTCAGCAGGCCAGGCAGCATCTATGGAAAAAAGTACAGTCGGCGTTTTGGGCCGAGACCCTTCGGCAGGACCTGAGGACCACCGAGGTTGGCCTTTTGACAGCGATCCACCCACCTCAGTAAATTGTACCTGTTTCAATGTTGTATTACTCCATAACTATGTAATTGGGAAAAATGTCTTCATCTCTCTAATATTAATTATCCCATCTGGCCTAGTTTTTCAATTCAGGAACTTCAGCTCTGTGTCTGACCTAGTTCTGCTGTGAGCATTAACAACGCACAAAGACAGTCGACTTTAATCATGAACTATCGTACTTTTTCCATGGTCAGGTACATGTTGGTTGCTCCAGAGTTGGAGATAAAAATAATTTGTATACTTTTATACCTGATTTGCAAGCAAGAATTGCAATGCTTTCTAAAGCCTTTCAATAGTGAAATGAAGTAAATTTACATAACGTGCATAGGTTCCTCTCACAGGAGAACTCCAGGACATCTTCAAGGAGCAGTGCCTTGAAAAGGCAGCATCCGTCATTAAGGACCCCCATCACCCAGGACATAGCCTCTTCTCATTGCTGCCATTGGGAAGGAGGAAGGAATGAGTGTGTGCCTGAAGACACACACTCAACATTTCAGAAACAGCTTCTTCCCCTCTGCCATCTGATCTCTGAATGGATATTACGGCACTACTTTTTTATATTTTTATTTTACACTACTTATTTAATTTAACTATTTAATATAAATAGAACATAGAATTCGACAGCACATTACAGACCCTTCAGCCCACAATGTTGTGCCGACCATGTAACCTAGAAACTGCCTAGAATTTCCCTACTGCATAGCCCTCTATTTTTCTAAGCTCCAAGTAGTTATCTGAGATCTCTTAAAAGACCCTATTGTATTCGCCTCTATCACCGTCGCTGGCAGTGCATTCCACGCACCCAGCACTCTCTGCATGAAAAACTTACCCCTGACATCTCCCTTGTACCTAGTTCCAAGCACCCCATGATCAATGCCTCTCATCACCTTATACACCTCTACCAGGTCACCTCATTCTCCGTTCCTCCAAGGAAAAAAGGCCAAGTTCACTCAACCTATTCTCATAAGGCATGCTCCCCAATCCAGGCAACATCCTTGTAGATCTCCTCTGCACCCTTTCTATGGTTTCCACACCATTCCTGTAGTGAGATGATCAGAATTGAGCACAGTACTCTTAAGTGGGCCTGACCAGTGTCCTATACAACTGTAACACATAGCTAACGAACTGCTAATGTTAGGTATCGAACTGGCTCAGGCCCCCTGGTAGCAGCAGAGATAGAGGAGCAGATTGGGAGGCAGATTTTGGAAAGGTGCAAAAATAACAGGGTTGTTATCATGGGTGACTTTAACTTCCCTACTATTGATTGGCACCTGATTAGTTCCAATGGTTTAGACAGGGCAGAGTTTGTTAAGTGTGTCCAGGATGGATTCCTGTCACAGTATGTTGACAGGCCAAGTGTAGGAATGCCATACTAGATCAAGTATTAGGTAATGAACCGGGTCAGGTCACAGATCTCTCAGTGGGTGAGCATCTGGGGGGCAGTGACCACCGCTCCCTGGCCTTTAGCATTATCATGGAAAAGGATAGAATCAGAGAGGACAGGAACATTTTTAATTGGGGAAGGGCAAATTATGAGGCTATAAGGCTAGAACTTGTGGGTGTAAATTGGGATGATGTTTTTGCAGGGAAATGTACTATGGACATGTGGTCGATGTTTAAGGATCTTGCAGGATGTTAGGGATAAATTTGTCCCAGTGAGGAAGATAAAGAATGGAAGGGTGAAGGAACCATGGGTGACAAGTGAAGTGGAAAATCTAGTCAGGTGGAAGAAGGCAGCATACATGAGGTTTAGGAAGCAAGGATCAGATGGGCCTATTGAGGAATATAGGGTAGCAAGAAAGGAGCTTAAGAAGGGGCTGAGGAGAGCAAGAAGGGGATATGAGAAGGCCTTGGCGAGTAGGGTAAAGGAAAACCCAAGGAATTCTTCAATTATGTGAAGAACAAAAGGATGACTGGAGTGAAGGTAGGACTGATTAGAGATAAAGGTGGGAAGATGTGCCTGGAGGCTGTGGAAGTGAGCGAGGTCCTCAATGAATACTTCACTTCGGTATTCACCAATGAGAGGGAACTTGATGACGGTGAGGACAATATGAGTGAGGTTGATGTTCTGGAGCACGTTGTTATTAAGGGAGAGGAGGTGTTGGAGTTGTTAAAATACATTAGGATGGATAAGTCCCCGGGCCCTGACAGAATATTCCCCAGGCTGCTCCACGAGGCGAGAGAAGAGATTGCTGAGCCTCTGGCTAGGATCTTTATGTCCTAGTTGTCCACAGGAATGGTACCAGATGATTGGAGGGAGACGAATGTTGTCCCCTTGTTCAAAAAAGTTAGTAGGGATAGTCCAGATAATTATAGACTAGTGAGCCTTATGTCTGTGGTGGGAAAGCTGTCGGAAAAGATTCTTAGAGATAGGATCTATGGGCATTTAGAGAATCATGGTCTGATCAGGGACAGTCAGCATGGCTTTGTGAAGGGCAGATCGTGTCTAACAAACCTGATAGAGTCCTTTGAGGAGGCGACGAGGCATATAGATGAGGGTAGTGCAGTGGATGTGATCTACATGGATTTTAGTAAGGCATTTGACAAGGTTCCACACGGTAGGCTTATTCAGAAAGTCAGAAAGCATGGGATCCAGGGAAGTTTGGCCAGGTGGATTCAGATTTGGCTTGCCTGCAGAAAGCAGAGGGTCATGGTGGAGGGAGTACATGTGGATTGGCGGGTTGTGACTAGTGTTGTCCCACAAGGATCTGTTCCGGGACCTCTACTTTTCGTGATTTTTATTATCGACCTGGGTGTGGAGGTAGAAGGGTGGGTTGGCAAGTTTGCAGACGACACAAAGGTTGGTGGTGTTATAGATAGTGTAGAGGATTGTCAAAGATTGCAGAAAGACATTGAAGAGAAGACACAGAAGTGGGCTGAGAAGTGGCAGATGGAGTTCAACCCGTTGAAGTGTGAGGTGGTAGACTTTGGAAGGACAAACTCCAAGGCAGAGTACAAAGTAAATGGCAGGGTACTTGGTAGTGTGGAGGAGCAGAGGGATCTGGGGGTGCATGTCCACAGATCCCTGAAAGTTGCCTCACAGGTAGATAGGGTAGTTAAGAAAGCTTATGGGGTGTTAGCTTTCATAAGTCGAGGGATAGAGTTTAAGAGTCGGGAGGTAATGACGCTGCTCTATAAAACTCTGGTTAGGCCACACTTGGAGTACTGTGTCGAGTTCTGGTCGCCTCACTATAGGAAGGATGTGGAAGCATTGGAAAGGGTACAGAGGAGATTTACCAGGATGCTGCCTGGTTTAGAGAGTATGGATTATGATCAGAGATTAAGGGAGCTAGGGCTTTACTGTTTGGAGAGAAGGAGGATGAGAGGAGACATGATAGAGGTATACAAGATATTAAGAGGAATAGATAGATTGGACAGCCAGCACTTCTTCCCCAGGGCACCACTAAATATAAGAGGACATGACTTTAAAGTAAGGGGTTGGAAGTTCAAGGAGGATATTAGAGGAAGTTTTTTTACTCGAGAGTGGTTTGTGCGTGGAATGCACTGCCTGAGTCAGTGGTGGAGGCAGATAAACTAGTGAAATTTAAGAGACTACTAGACAGGTATATGGAGGAATTTAAGGTGGGAGGTTATATGGGAGGCAGGGTTTAAGGGTCAGCACAACATTGTGGGCTGAAGGGCCTGTACTGTGCTGTACAGTTCTACGTTCTATAACATTACCTCTGGGCTCTTAAACTCAATCCCACAGTTGATGAAGGCCAATGCACCATATACCTTCTTAACCACAGAGTCAACCTGCGCAGCAGCTTTGTGTGTCCTATGGACTCGGACCCCAAGATCCCTCTGATCCTCCACACTGGACTCTTACCATTAATATTCTGTCCTCAAATTTGACCTACCGAAATGAACCACTTCACACTTAACTGAGTTGAAATCCATCTGCCACTTCTCAGCCCAGTTCTGCATCCTATTGATATCCCACTGAAACCCCTGACAACCCTTCAGACTATGGACAACACTCCCAACCTTTGTGTCATCATCAGATTTACTAACCCACCCTTCTACTTCTTCATCCATTTATAAAAATCACAAAGAGGAGCATTCCCAGAACAGATCCCTGTGGAACACCACTGGTCACCGTCCTTCATGCAGAATACGAACCATCCACAACCACTGTTGGGCAAGCCATTTCTGGATCCACAAAGCAAGGTCTCCTTGGATCCTATGCCTCATTACTTTCTGAATGAACCTTGCATGGGGAACCTTATCAAATGCCTTACTGAAATCCATATACACTACATCCACTGCTCTACCTTCATCAGTGTGTTTTGTTATATCCTCAAAGAATTCAATCATGTTCATAAGGCATGACTTGTCCTTGACAAAACCATGCTGACTATCCCTAATCAGATTATATCTCTCCAAATGCTCATAAATCCTGCCTCTCAGGACCTTCTCCAACAACTTGCCCACTACGGAAGTAAGACTCACTGGTCTAGAATTTCCGGGGTTATCTCTACTCCCTTTCTTGAACAACGGAACAACATTTGCAACCTTCCAATCCTCTGGTACTTCTCCCACCCCTATTGATGATGCAAAGATTATTGACAGAGGCTCACTGATCTCCTCCCTCGCTTCCCACAGTAGTCTGGGGTATATCGTCTGGTCCCAGTGACATCTAACTTAATACCTTTCAGAAGCTCCAGTACATCCTTTTTTTTTAATGTCTATACACCCAAGCATTTCAGTCCACTGTAAGTCATCCCCATAACTGCCAAGGTCCTTTTTACTGGTGAATACTGAAGCAAAGTATTTCATTACGTATCTCCACTACTTCCGGCTCCATGCACACGTTTCCACTATCACTCCTGATTGGTCCTATTGTCACACGGCTCATCTTCTTGCTCTTCACATACTTGTAGAATGCCTTGGGGTTTTCCTTAATCCTGTTTGCCAAGGCCTTCTCATGGCCTTTTCCAGCTCTCCTAATTTCATTCTTGAGCTCCTTCCTGGTACCCTTGTAATTTTCTAGAGCTCTAACAGTATCTAGTTTCTTCAACCTTTCATTAGCTTTTCTTCTTGGATTTTCTACATCCTTTGACAACCATGGTTCTTTTACCCTACCATACCATCCTTTCACTGCCTCAATGCACATGCCTATGCAGAACGCCATGTAAATGTTCCCTGAACATTTGCCACATTTCTGCTGTGCATTTCCCTGAGAACATCTGCTCCCAATTTATGTTCCCAAATTCCAACGTAATAGCATCATATTCCCCCTACCCCAGTTAAATGTTTTCCCAAGTTGTCTGCTCCTAACCCTCTCCAGCGCTATTGTTAAGGAGACAGAGTTGTGATCACTACCTCCAAAATGCTCTCCCACCGAGAGATCTAATACCTGACCAGGTTCATTTCCCAATACCAGATCAAGTACAGCCTCTCCTCTGGCTTATCTACATATTGCATTAGGAAACCTTCCTGAACATACCTTATAAATTCCACTCCATCTAAACCCCTTGCTTTAAGGAGATGCTAGTCAATATTAGGAAAGTACAACAACACACACAAAATGCTGGTGGAAAGCAGCAGGCCAGGCAGCATCTATAGGAAGAAGCACTGTCAACGTTGCGGGCTGATACCCTTCGTCAGGACTTACAACAACCCTATTATTATTGCACAGTTCCAGAATCTGCCTCCCTATCTGCTGTTCGATGTCTCTGATACTATTGGAGGCTCAATAAAAGACACTCTTTAGTAGAGTTATTGCCGCTTTCCTTTTTGTGACTTCCACCCACAATGACTCAGTGGACAATCCCCCCATGACTTCCTCCTTTTCTGCAGCCATGATACTCTCCCTGATTAGCAGTGCCACTCCTCCAACTCTTTTGCCTCCCATTCTGTTTTTTTAAAACATCTAAAGCCCAGCATACTCAGCAGCTGTTCCATCCCCTGAGACATCCAAGTCTCTGTAATGGCCACAACATCATAGTTCCATGTATTGATCTATGCTCTAAATTCATCTGCCTTGCTTATGATACTCCTTGCATTAAAATAGACACATCTCAAACCAGCTGACTGTGTGTATCTTTGCTCTAACATCTGCTTATTCTTCCTCAAAAACTGCCTACAAGCTGTCGCTACTTGTGTACCAACTGCCCCATGCTCTGCCTCTTCACTTGGGTTCCCACCGCCCTGCATATAAACATATAAACCTACTGTACTGTATTGTATTGCAATGTACTACTGCTGCAAAGACAAATTTCATACATACAGTATGCCGGGGATAATAAACCTGATTCTGATACTTCTGATTAATGTGTACATATTTATTTTCATATAGTGCAGATACAGGTGCTTTTGCCTATCGAGCCGAAGCCAACTAAAGTGCCCTCCAAGATCAAAGTTCTAAGTACATTTATTATCTAAGTATGCATACGATAAACAACTTTGAAATTAGTCTCCTTACAGGCAGCCACAAAACCCATTTAAAAAAAAACTATTAAACACCCAATGAACAGAAAAAAAAACAAATTATGCAAATAACAAAAGCAAGCAAACAACTGAAGTTCACCAAAGTGAGCCCACAGCCACAAAGCCAATCATCACAGCAGGTGGTCCAGGGGGCCACAGCCTCAGTTCGGTAAACTTCATAGAGCAGCGAGCTGAACACTGGCACCATCCCTTGCCTCTGGCCCCCACATCCTGACCTTTTCATTCAGGCCTGGCATTTAAATTGTCCAAACCTTGGGTCATTCCTTGCTCTTGACCTACTCTCTCTCTCTCGGGCTGTACTCTCTCAGACTCGGGCTCCACCACCTTGACTCAGCCTGTACCCGATCTTTCCAATTTGCCCCGCAATTAAATCAATCAAACCTCGGGATGTTCCTTCCTACTTTCAGGCCATATCTCTTTAGCTCCTCCCCTCACTGTACCTTTCCAAGTGCTTCTTAAACATACTATACCTGTTTCAACCACTTGTTCTATATGCTCATCACCCTCTATGTGAAAAAGTAGGTCCCCTTCAATTCTTTCCCTCTCATTTTAACCCTGCGACCCCTGGTTTTAAACATTCCCCCTGCCCTGGAGAAGAGACTGCTACCATCCACCTTTACTCTGCCACTCATAATTTCAAGCCCCTCATAGTCCTATGTCCCAAGGAATAAAGACCTGTCCTGGATGATCTCACCCTATAACTCAGCCCTCTAGTCCTGGCAACATCTTGATAAATATTTCTACACTCTTTCCAGTGTCTTTCCTATAAAAAGCGTAACCAAAAATAACACAGTACTCCAAGTGCAGCCTCACAAGAGATTTGTACAACTGCAACATGGTTTCCCAACTCCTACACTTGATGGTTTCAGTCTATAGAATTTAGAACACTACAGCAGAGGGACAGGCCCTCTGGCTCACAAAAAGTTGTGACAAACCAATTAAACAATGTGATTTTGTTGGTTAAACTTCAGTTAAGCAATGCAATTTTCACCACTACATATTATTATTTATGCTAGATTATATTTCACTTCCAAGGAGTGTTATAAACCCAATAAATACAACCATCAGGAGTGCCAGCATAATAATGTCAGGTTTAGCACCTGCTGCACCAGTAGAATGCCCTGGCATTTTCCTTAAGCTTGTTTGCAATGGTATTTCATGCCCCCTCTTTACCCTCCTAAATTCTTCCTTGATATATTGGGGGTTCCTAGATTCCAAATCCTTAGCTCCCCAAAGTGGCTTCACAGATTGGTAGGGTGGTTAAGAAGGCATATGACCCATCAAGTCTGCTCCACCATTTCATCATTGCTGATTCAGTTTTCCTCTCAGCCCCAATTTCCTGCCTTATCCCTGTATCCCTTCATACCCTGACCAATCAAGAATGTATCAACCTTTGCCTTAAATATACATAAAAACTTGGCCTCCACAGCTGCTTGTGGCAAAGAATTCCACGGATTCACTGCCCTTTGGCGAAAGAAATTTCTCCTCATCCTTATTCTGAAAGGATGCCCTTCTATTCTGAGGCTCTTACATCTTCTTTTGGACTCTCCCACCAAAGGAAACATCCTTTCCACATCCATTCTATCAAGGTCTTCAGCATTCAATAGGTTTCAATGAAGTCACCCCACATTCTCCTGAATTCTAGTGAATACAAGCCCAGAATCATCAGATGCTCTTCATATGACAAGCCATTCAATCCTGAAATCATTTTTGTGAACCTCCTTTGAACCCTCTCCAGTTTCAGCGCATCCTTTCTAAGATAAGGGCCTCAAAACCGCTCACAATACTCCAAGTGAGGCCTCACCAGTGCTTTATAAGGTTTCAACATTACATGGCTTTTATATTCTAGTCCTCTTGAAATGAATGCTAATGTGCCATTTGCCTTCCCCACCACAGAGTCAACCTGTAAATTATCCTTTGGGGAATCCCACACAAGGATTCCCAAGTCCCTTTGCATCTCAGTTTTTTGTATTTTCTCTCCATTTAGAAAATACTCAACCCTTTCATTTCTTCTACCATAGTGCATGACCATACACTTCCCGACACTGTATTCCATCTGCCATTTATTTGCCCATTATCCTGATCTGTCTAAATCCTTCAGTAGCCTTTCTACTTCATTGAAACTAACTACCCCTCCACATATCTTCATATTTTCTGCAAACTTTACAATAAAACCATCAATTCCATCATTCAAATCTTTGATCTATAATGTAAAAAGAATCGGTCCCAACACAGACTATTTTGGAACACCACTATTCTCCGGCAGCCAAACAGAAAAGGCTCTCTTTTTTCCCACTCTTTGCCTCCTGCCAATCAGCCACTGCTTTACCAATGCTAGAATCTTTCCTGTAATACCATGGGCTTGTAGCTTGTTAAGCAGCCACATATGTGGCACCTTGTCAAAGGCCTTCTGAAAACCCAAGTACATAACATCAACTAATTCTCTTTTATCTATCCTACTTGTTACATCTTCAAAAAATTCCAACACATATGTCAGGCAAAATTTTCCCTTTACAGAAACCATGCTGACTTTAGCCTATTTTATTATGTGCCTCCAAGTACCCTGAGACTTCATCCTTAATAATCGACTCCAACATCTTCCCAACCACTGAGGTCAAACTAACTAGCTACAGTTTCCTTTCTTTTGCCTCTCTCCTTTCTTGAAGAGTGGAGTGACATTTGCAATTTTCTGGTCTTTCGGAACCATTCCAGAATCTAGTGATTCTTGAAAGAACTCCATGATCTCTTCAGCCACCTCTTTCAGAACTCTGAGCTGTACACCATCTGGTCCAGGTGACTTTATACCTTACAGTTTCCCAACAACCTTCTTTCTAGTTATGGTAACTTCACACACTCGATGCCCCCTGGACACCTGGAACTTCCTCCATCCTGCTAGTATTTTCCACAGTGAAGATTGATGCAAAATACTGATTCAGTTCATCGGCGATTTCATTGTCCTACATTACTGTGTCTCCAGCATCTGAAGAAACTTTTGGTATCCTCTATTATTATTGGCTAATATTATTTGGTATATGTTCAGACATTGAGTTCAAGTGTCCAGAAGTTATGTTGCAGCTACTTAAAACTCTGGTTAGGCTGTATCTGGAGTATTACATACAATTCTGGTTGCCCCATTATTGGAAAGATAGGGAAGCCTTAGAGAGGGTGCAGGAGAGGTTTACCAGAATGTTCCCTGGAGTAGAAGGGATTTATTATAAGGAGAGGTTAGATAAACATGTTTTCTCTGGAGCAACAGAGGCTGAGGGGAGTCCTGATAGTGTGTTTATAAAATATAAATAGACATAGATAGAAGCCAATATCCTTTCCCCGGGGTGAAGTGTTCAATATGTTTAATAAAGGGGGCATGCAATTAAGGTGGGGGTGGGGAGTAAGTTCAAAGCAGCATGTTTGCCAGGGAGGGGTTGTCAAGGCAAATAAAGGTATTTAAGAGAATCTTAGGCACATGAATGCACAGAGAGTAGAGGGAATGGATATTGTGTGGGTAGAAAGGGTTGTTATTTAGATATTTAATTACTAGTTTGGTTAGTTTGATATAACATTGTGAGCCAAATTGTTGTGCGTCCTATGTTCCTACTCCTAGACCCTGTGTATTTCTCAAAGGTCCTCTTGTCTCCACTCACCATTGCCTATCACATGGTTCCTTTATTGACTCCTCATCATTCCTTGTCATTCCAGGTTTCCCTAATTGTTCCACCCTTACCCTTCACCCTCACAGGAACCAGTCAGCCCTGAACTGCCACTCACTCCCTTTTGAAAGATTCCCACTGATCTACCTCAGTATACTTTCATTGGGTGCTGTTTTATGTTACTACAAGTGCCCTTGCCCCAGTCTGGTCTTCCAGCTTGCAGAACATCCTTATCACTCTCCATAACTATCCTAAGGCTGACAGAATGCTCTCCCACCCTCAGTGCCTTGTTTCATTTCCCAAGAGAAGCTCCAGTACAGGGGACTGTTTATGTATTGACTGAAAAACTCTCTTGGAGGCACTTTAAGTCCCTCCCTATCCCAGCCTCTCAGACAACAGCAACCCAGTCAATAATGTGGAGAGTTAACCCTCCCCCCACTAACTTTGCTCTTACACCAGTCTGTGACTTGTCTCCATATCGCTCTCTCCCAATGACGATTGGTGATCCTGCAGTGTAACCCCAGCAAAGTGATGGTCCCGTTCTTACCTCTAACTCTACCCACATGGCCTTATTGGGACAGGTTTCTGACTTTCTCCCTGAATCCTACAGTGATGCCCCTTCTCTTTGACCTCTCTAGCCACACTTGGGACCTCTCTACCCTGGAACACCGAACTACTATCTCTGCCTTCCTTCAACCATGTGACTGTAATAATAACTTCGGAAGTGACCATCAATACTCTCAGTTCATCAATCTTACCAGACAAGCTCCAAGCTCCTTACCGTAAACCTTTCTGCTGAATTGAGCTGCTGTCCACTCTGCCCACTGGATTCAATTCAAAGTTCAAAGTAAATGTATTATCAAAGTTCATATATGTACGGATCTTCCCACCCCCGATGAGGACTGGTACACGGACCTCTGGTTTCCTCACCCTGAAGTCAATAATCATCTCCTGAAATTGAATGAGAGGTTCTTGTTGTGCCATCACTCAGCCAGATTTTTAATCTTCCTCTTATATGCTGATTTGTCACCACCTTTGATTCTTCCAATAACAGTGGTGCTATCAGCAAACTTAAATATGGCATTACAGCTGCACTTAGCCTAAGAGTTAGAAATATGAAGCAAGTGGAGCAGGAAGCTAAGCACAGAACCTTGTGATACACCAGTGCTGATGGAGATTGTGGAGGAGATGCTGTTGCCAATCCAAACTGATTGGGGTCTGCAAGCATGGTGCTCAGTTGTAGTCAATGAAGAGCATCCTGTTATATGTACAAACGTTTGTATCTTCACTGTCCAAATGCTCGAGTTGAAGAATGAAAAGCCAATGAAATGACAACTGCTGTTGACCTGTTGTGATGGTAGACGAATTGGTCATTAATCAGGCAGGATGCTTCATGACCAACCTCTCAAAGCACTTCATCACAGTGGATGTAAATGGTAGTGGATGATAGTCATTGAGGGGGGTTACCACTTTCTTATGCACTGGTATAATTGACGCCTGCTTGAAGCAGGTGGGTACCTCACAATACTGAAGCAAAAGGTTAAAGTTATCAATGAGCACTCCAGCCAATTGATCAGTACAGGTTTTTAGTATTCAGCCTGGTACCCTAACTGGGCCAGATGTTGTCCATGGGTTCACTCTCTTGAAGGATGCTCCCACATCAGCTTCAGAGACTAAAAAAAGTCCTATCCTATAGGTTTGTCAGATGTTATATACGCGTTTGTAATAATTCCTCCATGTTCTGTTGGTCAAAGCAAGCATAAAAGGCATTGGCCTCATCTGGGAGAGAAAGCTTGTTGTCACCTATGGCACTTGGTTTCACTCTGTTGGAGGTCTGCCGTAGCTGTCGAGCATCCTTCAGTGATTCCAGTTTGGAATGGAATTGCCAGATCGCATGTGAGATGGCTCTCTGGAGGTCATACCTGGACCTCTTGTCGAACATGAATGCCATTGATCTAGCCCTCAGCAGATTGCAGGTATCTTGGTTCATCTGGGGTTTCTTATTAGGGGAAAATCTGAAATATTTTGTGGGGACATACTAGTCCACAAGTGTCTTTATAAAGTCCGTAATAATCAGGTCCTCTAAAGAGTCCTTGAACATGGTTCAAAGAATCTCATAGCTGCTCCTCTGTCTCCTGCTGTCCTTACCTGTGGTGCCTTGCTTTTTAGCCCCTGCTTGCATGCAGATAGGAGGAAGACAGCCGATGATCAGATTTCACAAAATATGTTCTAGAGATGGAATGGTAGGCATGTCTGATGATAGTGTAGCATTAATCAAGTACATAGGGATCCCCAATGCTGCAGGTGATGTGCTGATGGTAACTGGGTGGAGATTTCTTCAAGCTAGCCCGAGTGAAATATCAGTCAAGGTTGTGAAAGGTATCAAGGTAGGCCATTTCTTGTTTTTTAGTCGTGGCATTTACTGCATCGAGTGCTTACTAAACAATTGACTTTGGCGGTATGTAAACTATGGTCAGAATCACAGCAGAGAACTCTTTTGGTAAGTGGGACGGTTGACACTTATCATTAGATGCTCCAGGTCAGGAGAACAAGAATGTGACAAGAACACTACGTATAAGCACCACAAAGAATTTATCAACCTCTTGCCTTCTTTGAACCTGTAGTTTGGTCTGTGTGGTGGATTGAGAACCCCCTGAGCTGGAACACTATGTCTGGAGTGTCAGGGATAAGCCCTATCTCAGTGAAACAGAGAATACATGAATCCCTCAATTCCATCTGGTTGCCATTGAGTTCTCATTCTTGTTCTCCTGTGACTCTACATGGGCCGGGAGGATGCTTAGGACAGGTAGACTCATACCTTGATGCGTTGTTCTGGCCTAGTCTTCCCCGGTGACCTCTATTCCGTCAATGGCTGGCCTTCCTCCACTTCAAGATGCCATATCTGCATTTGTGAGAGACAAGTGCACTGACTCCTTCAGGAGATTGTAAAATCACTAGTTCATTTAGACTGTTCAAAAGTATATTTCTTAAAGGGAAATTACAGGCTCCAGATTGCAGCAATCATAGCTGAAATGAAGTTTTTTTCAAGTTGTTTTGTGAGCTACCAGCAAAACTTTACTATGTATCACCAGTGCCATCTTGGGCTCCCAGAACAGATCCCTGTGGTTACCAACATCCAGGCAGAATAAGGTACATCTACTACCACCCTCTACCTTCTGTGGGCATACCAATTCTGAACTCACACAGCCCAGGGTCTCTGGATCCCATGCTTCCTGACTTTCTGAATAAGCCTACCATGGGAGCCGTTCTAAAATTCAGATACATCATATCCACTGCTCTACTTTCAGCAATGTACTTTTTACATCCTCAAAGAATTCAATCAGCTTTGTAAGGCATGACCAGCACCTCACAAAGTCGCTGAATATCCCTAATCAGACTATGCTTCTCCAAATGCCTTGAGCAGCTGGATCCTAGATTTCCTATCAGATTGCCAACAGGTGGTAAGGATGGGCTCCCTCACCTCTGCCCCTCAACATAGGAGCCCTTCCCAAGGGTTGTGTCCTGAGTCCCCTTCTCTACTCCATTTACACCTACGACTGTGCTGCCACGCAACTCCAATCTGCTGATCAAATTCGCAGATGACACAACTTTGATCGGCCTTATTTCTAAGGGTATTGAGACAGCCTACAGAGGAGAGGTTGACACCCCGACACAGTGGTGCCAGGATAACAACCTCTCCCTCAATGACCAAAAAACAAAAGAGTTGATTATGGATTACAGGAGGAATGTAGACAGGCTCGGCCCGATCAACATCAATGGAACTGCAGTTCAGAAGGTGAGGAGTTTCAAGTTCCTTGGTATAAACATCACCGAAGATTTCACCAGGACCGTACACACTGGCTGTGTGGCAGAAAAAGCACAACGTTGTCTCTTCCACATCAGGCGACTGAAGAGGTATGGCATGAGCCCCCAAATTCTCAAGACCTTCTACAGGGGCACCATTGAGAACATCCTGACTGGCTGTATCACCGCCTGGTACAGGAACTGCACCAACCTTGATCACAGGGCACTGCAGAGAGTGGTATGGACAGCCCAGCATATCTGTGGATGTGAACTTCCCTCCACTGAGGACATTTACAGCAGCAGGTGCAGTAAGAAGGACTAGAGGATCATCGGGGACACCAGTCACCCCAACCATAAACTGTTTCAGCTGCTTCCGTCTAGCAAACAGTACCACAGCATTAAAGCCAGGACCAACAGGCTATGGGACAGTTTCTTTCTACATGCCATTTGACTTATAAATTCATGTCTGTACATTGTGATGGAGTCATAACACAAGGATTTTTACTCCCTCATGTTGTGGGATGGATGTAAGATTTTTTAAAAATTCGAAGTCAAACGCTTGTCTCTAAGAATCCTCTCCAATAGTTTGCCTACCACTGACATAATACTCATGGGTTTAGAATTCCCAAGATTATCCCTATTAACTTTCTTGAACAAAGGAATAACATTTGCCATCCTCAAATCCTCTGGTACTACTTCTAAAAATCATCACCAAAGGCACAACAATCTTATCCTTTACTTCCCTTAGTAACCTGATTACTAGCCTTGCCCAGGGGACATCTGTTCTAATGTTTTTCAAAAGTTCCAGCATATCCACTTTTTAAGTTCTGACATGTTCCATCATTTTAGCCTCTTCTATGCTGTCCTCAGATTTGTCTAGGTCCCTCTCACTGGGGAATAAGCAAAGTATTCATTAAGAATCTCCACTATCTCTTCAAACTCCAGGAATAATTTCCCTTTTATCCCTGATCTGTCCTACTCTCACTCGAGTCATCTTCCTGTTCTTCACATATGTGTAGAATATCTTGGGGATTTCCTTAATCCTACTTTCCAAGGTCTTCTGTTGTCTTATTCTTGCTCTCCTAAGTCACTTCTTTCTGGTCCCTCCTCCTATTCTGTGCTCAGGAGAGTGTGGTGTGGACAATGATCCTGAAAATAGAACCCTGGAACTCATGCTCCTTCATCTGCTCCCTGTCTCCTTTGCAGGACCTTGTCCCACATCATTGTTACCGATATGAACAGTAACTTCTGGTCGTTCCACAAGAAGATGTTGGCACCTTAAATTATAAGTAGAGAACTTATTAGAATGTAGTTCTGAAGGACAAGATTAACTTACACACAGCGGCAGGCATCGATCAGAGATAGTCAGCACAGGTTTGTTGTGGGAGATCCTGTCTGTTGAAGAGATAACTAGAAATGTTGACAAAAACACTGCAGTAGATGTCACTTACAAGGACTTTAGTATCACCTTTGACGAGGTCCTACATGGGACACTGGTCAAACATGTTTGGGCCCATGGGATCCAGGGCAGATTGGCGAGCTGGATCCAAAGTTGCTCTGGTAACAAGGGGCACGAGGTGGTGGTGGAAGAGTTTGACAACTCAGTGTGACCAATGATGTAGCACAGAGATCGGTGTCGGGATGTCAGTAGTAATAAACCTGGACCAGACTCTTGCTGCTGGTCATATAAAAGTGAATGTAGGAAGTAAGATGGTGTTTGCAACATCAGTGACACTGAGGAAGGTGTGGGTATTGGGACATTATCAGAGATGGGGGATGTCAGTGACAGCCTTTAGGTGTAGATAAGGATCAGTACGTCTGTATCACTGAGTGTGGGTGGCGGGGACAGTCTCTAGAATGGGGTCAGTGTCAGTTGGGGAGATTTGGGGGGTTGGGGACAGTCTCTGGGACGGGGTCAGTGTTCTGGGGGAGGTGTTTATCATGGGGGTCAGTCTCTAGGATGGTGTAGGGATCAGAGGGTCAGTGTCAGTCGGGGAGATTGGGGCGGGGGATTGCGGACAGTCTTTGGAACAGGACGGAAAGGAGGGGAACCTGCGGGCAGGTGTGTCCGGTCCAGAACCATTTGTGGAGCTGGGGGTATTAAAAGCAGAGACTGTGTGTCAATGGAGGGAGTAAGAAAATCTGCGTAGAAGGGGAGTATTTACCCTCCCTCACTTACTGGTTAAGTGAAGGAGCGTGAATTAAGAGTGGTAGTAAGAGGCAGAAAAAAAGTAATAGTGTGTGTAAGAAGTGGGGTGGCTGTGTATACACTGACAATAGTGAAATCGTGTATGTACAGAGAATGAGAGAAGTATAAATAGGTGTTTAGGGGACGTCTATAAACAAGGAATAAGGGAGTGTGTGCAAATTGAGGATTAGGGAGCTTTGTATACGGGAAGTAAGGGCGCGTGTATAATGCTGTACGTGACCAGGAAGTAAGGGAGCATGTGAGAATGCAGAGGAAGTGTTTGTTAGTAAAGTTAGGGAGCGTGTGTAAGTGGAGGTCCAAGCAACGCGAAGCGGGAGGTGCGGGGAGCGCACCTCCTGCAGGCCAGCGGGGGCTGGCGGCCTGAAGCGCAACTGGCGGCCAAACGGAGGAGCAGAGAGGTGAGGGCCCAATGTGGAGGAAGGGAGAGGGTCGGTGGTGTATGTGGTGAGCGGGAATGGAAGAGACAGGGTTGGGGAGGGGTAGAACGGGAGTAGAGATGGGGAGAGGGAGAGGCGGGGAAGGGAGGAAAAGAGGGGGCGAGAAGGGTGAAGGAGAGAGGAAGGGGGATAGATGGGTAAGAAGAGAGGGTGGGGAGAGAGCAAGGGAGAGGAATGGAGGAAGACAGTGACGGGGGTGGGATTTGAAGGAAGAAAGAAACCATGCAGTTTAAGTTTGTAATCTCTGTAGTTTAGAAGAATGAAGGGTGAGTTCATTGAGGCTCTGTCTTTGTGTGTGTGTCTGGCAGTCCTAGTGATATGGCATGAAAACAGACCCTTCAGCCCAGATCATCTGTGCTGACTATGTCGCTAGTTAGATTAGGCACACTTGCACATGATTGGCCTGTAGCCCTCGCAACCTTTCCCTAATCATGTACTTATCTAGCTTGTTTTTAAATGTTGTTAAGGCACCCACCTCAACAGCAATATCTGGCCACTCGTTCTAAATATTCACCTCTCCTTGTGTGAAGAACTGCCCCCTGATGTCCTTTTAAAATCCTTCACCTCTTCCCTGGAACAGGGCTATGTACTTTCACCCCATCTGTGCCCTTCGTGATCTCATTCAGGTCACCCTTCAATCAGGGGATGAAATCCTTGAGTCAGATTCAGAATCAGGTTTATTATCACCGGCATGTGTCATGGAATTTGTTAACTTAGTAGAAGCAGTTCAATGCAATACATAATATAAAAGAAGAAGAAAAACAAAGAAAATAATAACAATAAATAAGGAAATCAACTTACAGTATATGTATATTGAATAGATTAAAATCGTGCAAAAGCAGAAATAATATATAATTAAAGAGTGAGGTAGTGTCCAAGGGTTCAATGTCCATTTAGGAATCGTATGGCAGAGGGAAAGAAGCTGTTCCTGAATCGCTGAGTGTGTGGCTTCAGGCTTCTGTACTTCCTACCCGATGATAACAGTGAGAAAAGGGCATGTCCTGGGTGCTGGAGGTCCTTAAATAATGGACGCTGCTGTTCTGAGACACTGCTCCCTAAAGATGTCCTGGGTACTTTGTAGGCTAGTACCCAAGATAGAGCTGACTAAATTTATGACCATCTGCTGCTTCTTTTGGTCCTGTGCAGTTGCCCCCCCTCCCACCCAGTGATGCAGCCTGTCATGAGTTATGTCTACACATATCTCAGACCCCCAAGTTCAGGCAACATCCTGGTAATAGTTTTCTGTACTATTCAAAATCAGGTTTATTATCACTGACACATCTGTTGCTTTGCAGCAGCAGTACAGCACAATGTATCAAAAATACTACAACTTAAAACAAAATAGTGATGCAAAAAGTGAGGAAGTGTTCATTGTCCTTTCAGATATCTGATGGCAGAGGGGAAGAAGCTGTCAGGAACATGCAGCTCCTGAACTCTTGATATCACACTTTTAGTAGAATGACAATTTTGTTAGATGCTCCTTTCCCTGCAAATTATCTAATCCAATCAACCTCAAGATCACACCTAATGACCCAAACTTTGCTCTGACCCGTCAGTTCAGGACCTTAACCTGTGAACTGGTTGTATCCTTAACTGTAACTATTTTAAAACTAAGAGATATATAGTCACTGGACTCGAGGTGCTCACTGACACTTCTGCCACTTACCCTACCCCATTCCCCAGGAGGCCCAGTGTTGACCGTCTCCAGTAGGTCCCTCTATATATTGATAAAGGGAGCTTTCTTGGACACATTTCACAAACCTCACTCCATCCAAACATTCCACACTGTGGTCTTCCCAATCAATACTTGTTAGTTCGTTATGTGCCATGTCATAAGAGGTAGGCAACCATGGTCTTTCCATGACCATGATTGTTCTTGGCAAATACTTCTACAGAATTGGTTTGCCATTGCATTCTTCTGGGCTGTGTCTTTTCAAGACAGGTGACCCCAGCCACTTTCATTACACTTCAGAGATTGTCTGCCTGGCACTAGTGGTCGTAAAATCAGGACTTATGATATACACCACCTGCTCCTATGGTTTCACGTGACCCTGATCAGATGGGAAGCTCAGCAGTTGATACTCCTTGCCAAGGGTGATCTGCAGGCTAGCGGAGGGAAGGAGCACCTTACACTTGATTTGGTAGAGACGTATCTCCTCCACACCACCCACAGAGAAGTCACAATGATGCACATATACAGCTAGCTGCAATCTCTCAACATTTCTGCTCCTGCAAATCCCGCATACATACATACCCATAATAATAATAATAATAATAATAATAATGGGTAAAACATACCCATAATAATAATGACCATACCCATCTTATTTCTATGTTCTACCCATATGTCCTCACGAGCTGATTCCCCCAAGAAAATCTTCTCTGAGGTCTGTTATGCCTTCTTCATCAGGAAGGCATCTCCTCCTCATCTCTCACCTGCACCTTTGTCACACCTGTACAACCTGTATCCTGGAACATTGAGCGTCCAGTTCAGCCCTTCCCTTCCCTCAGCCATGTTTTGTAATCATTATGTTATCCTACTTCCCAGGGTCAATCCACATTACCTGTCAGGCCTCTTGAAATTAAGTCAATGTAGTTTAACCCAATAGACTTTCTTCTCCTTTCACTGTGCCCCTGTTGATTAAACTTGCTCTCGTTGGTTGCCAAATTAGTCCCTGATTTCTCATGAGCCCCCCTACTGTTCAGTGTTTCCCACCCAGCCCCTCTCCTCTAGTTTCAACCCTCCTGTTCAGGGACCCCCACCCTTCCAGTTTAAACACTCCTAATTAGTGCTAGTGAATCCCTCAACCAGGAAATAGCTCCCCCTCCAATTCAGGTGCAACATATTCCTCTTGTACAAGTAATCCCAAGAACCTGAATTCCTGCCCCCGCACCAGCTACCCAACCCGGCATTCATGGAACATAGAACACCAGAGCACAGTGCAGGCCCATTGACCCATGATGTTTGCTTTTTTCTTTATTTAGAGATACAGTACAAAACAAGTACTTCTGGTCCAACTAACTAAATGCCCAGTAGTCCACCTGTTTAACCCTAGCCTAATCACAGAACTATTTACAATGACCAATTTATCTACTAACCTTAGTCCTTGGAGGAATCTGGATAACCCGGAGGAAACCCATGGTGAAGGCGTACAAACTCTTTATAGAGGATGCTGAAATTGAACTCTGAACTCCGACGCCTTGAGCTGTAATAGTGTTGCACTGCTACACAATCACACTCTAAGATCAATCTAATCGTTCCCTCCTGTGTAACCCTCACTTTTTCTGTTATCCACCTGCCTATTTAAGAGTCTCTTCAATGCCCCTAATGCATATATGTCAAACTCAAGGCCCGCGGTGGAATTATCTTTGGCCCGCGAGATAATATCTAATTACTATTAAAGCTGGCCCCAGTAATCGAAGCGCCTATGGCGTATGATATGGCTAATGCTGAGTTTATTCAGGTACCAGGTTTTCAGGGTTTTTAGTGTTTATTCGACAGTCTTGCTTGGCAGTCTTCTTCATAAGAGACGGAATTTGTAAAGTGAAACACTTTGTAGTTATAGCAGAGACTGAGACACATGAGAGCAGGCTGAAAAAACGGAGGCAATGAAAGCTGCGTTCGCACACGTCCGACTGATCCGGCCCGCATGAAGCTGCATTTTGCTCAATCCGGCCCGTGACCTAAAATGAGTTTGACACCCCTGCCCTAATGTATCAGCCCCTACAATGACCCCTGGCAGAGCATTCTGCACACCAACCACTCTCTGAGTGAACTCTGATATCTCCCCTATACTTTCCCCCAATTACCTTAAAATTTCTCCCCTTCCATTAACCTTTTCCACCCTGTGAAAAGTCTCTCAATCTATGCCTCTTATCATCTTGCACACATCTATCAAGTCTCCTCTCACCCTCCTTTGCTGCAAAGTGAAAAGCCCCAGCTCACTCAATCTATCCTCATAAGATATGTTGTCTAATCCAGGCAGCATCCTAGTAAATCTCCTCTGCACCCTCTCTAAAACTTCCACATCTTTCCTATAATGAATCAACTAGAATTGAACACAACATTCCAAGTGTTCCTTTCAAAACAGCTGAGGCAAATCTGCCCACAAAGATATTGGATTCCCCAAGTTCAGGTGTAACCCATCCTTTTTGTACAGGCCATAATTTTCCCAAAAGAGATCTCAGTGATGCAGAAATCTGAAACAATGCCCCCTGCACCAGTTCCTTAGCCACATGTTCATCTGCCAAATCATCTTATTATCATCTGGCATGTGGCGGAGGCAGCAACCCATAAGACACTAAATCCAGAAGATATAGGAGCAGAATTAGGCCATTTGGCCCATTAAATCTGCAACGCCATGTCATCATGGATGATTCAATTTTCCTCCCTTGCCTTCTCCCTGTATCTCTTCATGCCCTAACCAATCAAGAATCTATCAATCTCTGTCTTAAAGACTTGACCTCCACAGCTGCCTGTGACAAAGAATTTCACAGATTCTCTGGTGAAAGTAATTCTTCCTCATCTCTATTCTGAGGCTGTATCCTCTGGTCTTAGACTCTCCCACCAGAGAAAACGTCCTCTCCACATCCATTCTATTAAGGTCTTTAACAATTCGACAGGTTTCAATGAAGTCACGTCTCATTCTTCTGAGTTCTAGTGAATACAGGCCCAGAGCCATCAAACACTCTTCATATGACAAGCTGTTTGATCCTGAAATCATTTCCGTGAATGTCCTTTGAACCATCCCCAGTTTCAGCACATCCTTTCTAAGATAAGGTGTCCAAACCTGCTCACAACACTCCAAGTGAGGCCTCACCAGTGCTTTATAAAGTCTCAACATTACATCCTTGCTTTTATATTCTAGCCCTCTTGAAATGAATACTGACATTGAATTTGCCTTCCTCACCACAGATTCAACCTGCAAATTAACCTTTAGGGAATCCAGCACAAGGACTCCCAAGTCCCTTTGCATCTCAGTTTTTTGTATTTTCTCTCCATTTAGAAAATAGTCAACCCTTTCATTTCTTCTATCAAACTGTATGACCATACACTTCCCACACTATTCCATCTGCCATTTCTTTGCCATTCTCCTAAACTGTCTAAATCCTTCAGTAGCCTCGTCTGCAAACTTTGCGACAGAGCAATTCCATCATTCTGATCATTGACATATAACTTAAAAATACTAGGAGTCAGTTCCAAAACAGACCACTGTGGAACACCACTAGTCATGGGCAGCCAACTAGAAAATGCTCCTTTTGTTCCCATTCTGCCTCCTGCCAATCAGCCACTGCATTAGCCATGCTAGAATCTTCCCTGTAATACCACGGGTTCGTACCTTGTTAAACAGCCTCATATGTGGCACCTTGTTAAAGGCCTTCTGAAAATCCAAGTAAACAACATCAACCAATTCTCCTTTGTCTATCCTACTTGTTATTTCTTCAAAGAATTCCAATAGATTTGTCAGGCAAGATTTTCTCTTGAGGAAACCATGTTGACTTTGGCCTATTTTATCATGTGGCTCCAAGTTCCCCAGAACCACATCCTTAAAAATCAACCACAACATCTTCCCAACCACTGTGGTCAGACTAACTGGCCTATAGTTTCCTTTCTTCTGCCTCTCTCCCTTCTTGAAGAGTGGAGTGACATTTGCAATTTTCCAGTCTTCTGGAACCATTCCAGAATCTAGTGATTCTTGAAAGATGCCTCCATTATCTCTTCAGCCACCTCTTTCAGAACCCTTGGGTGTACACCATCTGGTCCAGGTGACTTATCTACTTTCAGACCTTTCAGTTTCCCATGAACCTGCTCTCTAGTTATGACAACTTCACACATTACATGACCCCTGACACCTGGAACTTCCACCATACTGCTAGTATCTTCCACAGTGAAGACTGATGCAAAATATTTATCTGTTTATCCTGTTTCATTGTCCCCATCACTACCTCTCCAGCATAGTTTTCCAGCGGTCTGATATTCACGCTCACCTCTCTTTTACACTTTATGTATCCGAAGATACTTTTGGTATCCTCTGTAATATTATTGGCTCACTTACTTTTGTATTCCATCTTTACCTTCTGAATGACTTTTTTAGTTGCCTCTGCTGGTTTTTAAAAGCTTCCCAATATTTTTCTCTATTATATGCCCTCTTTTTGGCTTTTATGTTGGCTTTGACTTCTCTTGTTAGCCACGGCTCATCTTTCCTTTGGAATACTTCTTCCTCTTTGGGATGTATATATCTTGTGCCTTCAAAATTGCTTCCAGAAATTCCAGCCATTGCTGCTGTGCTGTCACCCCGCCAGTATTTTCTTCCAATCCATTCTGGCCAACTTTTCTTAGATCTCTATAATTCCCTGTACTCCACTGTAATACTGATAATCTGCCTTTAGCTTCTCCTTCTCAAATTTCAGGGTGAATTCGATCATATTATGATCACTTTCCCCAAAGGGCTCTTTTACCTTAGGGTCCCTAATCAATTCTGGTTCATTACACAGCACCCAATCCAAAATAACTGATCCCTTGGTGGACTCAATCATGAGCCACTCTAAAAAGCCATCTCATAGGCACTCTCAAAATTTCCCCTCCTGTAGTCCAGCACCAACCTGATTTTCCCAAACTACCTGCATAATGAAGTCCCCCATGACTAGTGTAACATTGCCCTTTTGGCATGCGTTTTCTTTCTCTCATTGTAATTTGTAGGCAACATCCTTGCTACTGTTTGTGAGTATTTTTACCCTTGTAGTTCTATCCACAATAATTCAACATCTTCTGACCCTATGTCACCTCCTTCTAATGATTTGATTTCATTTTTTTTTTACCAACAGAGCAATGCCGACCCCTCTGCCTTCCTGCCTGTCCTTTCGATACAATGTGTATCCTTGGACATTAAGGTCCCAGCTATAATCTTTCAGCTGTGATTCAGTGATGCCTAAATCATACATGCCAATCTGTAATTCTGCTGCAAGTTCTTTGACCTTATTCCGTACACTGTACACATTCAAATACAACATCTTCAGTCCTGTATTCACCCTTTTCGATTTTGTCCTCCTTTTACGTTGCAATTCATCCTGTTGGCTGCAATTCCACTCCCATCAGCAACCTCCCCTCACTACATATTGCCTCTGTTTGTAAACCAGCTATCTCATCGTCAGCACCATCATCCACCTTTCCTAAAATGCTTCTTGCATTGAAATATAGGCAGCTCAGGACACTAGTCGCACCATGCTCAACCTTTTGATTCCTAACTTTGTCTGAGGTCTTACCAACATCAGCCTCCACAACCTCTCCACTAATTGTTCAAGCATTCTGGTTCCCATCCCTTTCAACTCTAGTTTAAACCCTACTATGCAGTATTAACAAACCTTTCCACTAGGATATTAGTCCCCCTCCAGTTCAGATGCAAACCGTTCCTTATGTACAGGTCCCACCTTCCCTGGAAGAGAGCCCAATGATCCAAAAATGTTATGCCCTCCCTCCTTCACTAATTCCTTAACCACGTGTTAAACTGTATAATCTTCCTAGTTCTGGCCTCACTAGCACGTGGCATGGGTAGCAATTCTGAGATCACAACCTGGAGGTCCTGCCCCTTAGCACCTAACTCTGTGAATTCCCTATGCAGAACCTTGTCACTCGTCCTACCCATGTCATTGGTACCTACATGATACATGACTTCTGGCTAGTCACCCTCCCTCAAACAAATGCTGAGGACTCAGTCCGAGATATCCCGGACCCTGGCACCTGGGAGGCAACATACCATTCAAGAATCTCAATCTCACCCACAGAACCTCCTGTCCATTACCCTAACTAATGAATGCCCTATCACCACAGCTGACCACTTCTCCCCACTTCCCTTCTGAGACACAGAGGCAGATTCAGTGCCAGAGACCCAACCACTGTGACTCTCCTCTGTTAGGTCAAACACCCCCTCCAGCAGTATCCGAAGTGATATACCTGTTGTTGATGGGCTGGCCACAGGGATACTGTGCACCGGCTCCTTAACCCCTTGCCCCTTCCTGACTGTCACCCAGTTTCCTGTGCCCTGCATCTTGGGTGTAACTACCTCTCTATATGTCTTATCTATAACCCCTGCAGCTTCCCAAATAATCCGGAATTCATCCAGTTCCAGCTCCAATTCCTTAACACAGTTTGTTAGAAGCTGCAGCTGGATGCACTTCTTGCAGTTGTAGTCATCAGGGACACTGGACGTCTCCCAGTCTTCCCACATCCCGCAAGAGGAGCATTGCAGTATCCTGCCTGGCATTTCTACTGTCCTGACTGAGCAGATATAAAGAAGGGAAGGAAAAAAAAACTGGAGCGTTTTCTCTTGCTCTGTCTGACTGAAGCCTCTCTTTATCAAAGCCTTGAAGAGATGAAGCCTCAAGATCACCACACTGACTCTGTCCACTCAGATGACAGCTGCCCCGCTTTTCTTTAATTTGCTCTTGCTAATCAATCTCAAACACTGACTGGTCACTAGTCAAAGCTCTTTCTCACTGTAGCGACCCACTGCTGACCCAATTGAAGTCCTCTCCTCTGAAAACTCCGATATCTGGATTGGCTGCTGGTGAAATCTTGTCTTTGGTGTGGAACCTGAGGCTGTCCCATCTTCCTGATGGCATGAGTGAGAAGAGAGAATGTCCTGGATGCTGGGGATCTTTGATGATGGATGCTGCTTTCCTGCAACAGCGTTCTGTGTAGATGTGTAAAGTGGCAGGGAGGGTTTTACCAGTGATAAAACGGTGTTGTATCCACTACCTTTTGTAGGCCTTTCTATTCAAGGGCATTGGTGTTTCCAAACCAGGCTGTGATGCAGCCAGTCTATATCCTCTCCAACACACATCTTTAGGAGTTTGTCAAAGTTTTAAATCTCATGCCAAATCCTCACTAACTCCTAAGGAAGTAGAGGCGCTGCTGCGCTTTCTTCGTAATTGCACTTCCGTACTGGGCCCCGGACAGGTCCTCTGAAATAATAACACTGGGAAGTTTAAAGTTGCTGACTCTCTCCACCCCTGATCCCCTGTTGTGGACTGGCTCATGGATCTCGGGCTTCCTCCTCCTGAAGTCAATAATCAGCTCCTTGGCCTTGCTGACATTGAGTGAGAGGTTGTTGTTGTGACACCACTCAGTGAGATTTCTTGCTCTCCCACTCTCTATTGCTATCTCTCATTCATGCTCCCTCTCTATCACCTTCACCTCCTCAACAATCCCTTCTCCGTTTCCCCCAGTCGCTGAGATCTGCAGCCTGTTTCCCTATCTTGCAAGTGACCCTGTGCCCTCCTCACAGTTGCTGCCAGACCCACCGGGTGTTTTTTCTGTTGGATTTCCTGTTCCCATGGCCTCAGTAATACTCCTTGCATTTTCCCAGGACCAGGCCTGTGTGTGGGAGCGAGTAGCACAGGTTCCGAGTATCTGTGTAAATTCAAAACTCTATGACCCCAATATCCCTTCCTATGGGTCACTGTAACACTCTCCAGTTCCTAAACCACTCCTTGCCTTTGTAAGCTCCCTCCAGTCCCTAAACCACTCACTGTCTCTGTAAACTTCCCCTCCAGTCCCTACATCACTCCCTGTCTCTGATAACCCCCCTCCTCCAGTTCCTACACCACTCCCTGTCTCTGTAACCTCCTCCAGTTCCTACACCACTCGCTGTCTCTGTACCCCGCACTCCAGACCCTACACCACCCCCTGTCTCTGTAACTCCCCTCCACTCCTATACCCCCATCTCTGTAACCATCCTCCACCCTCTGAACCCCTCTGTGTCACTGTAAACTTCTCCAGTATCTACACCCTTCCCTGTCTCTGTAACACCCTCCAGCCCTGATACCCCTCCCTGTCTCTGTCGCCATCTGGCTCTTACACCCCTCCCTGTCTCCGTATTCCCTCTGGCCGCTACACCATTGTCTGTGTAATACTCTGGAGTGCCTACACCACTCCCTGTCTCTGTATCCTCTTGCGGCCATAAGACCATAAGATATAGGAGCAGATGTATGCCATTCGGCCCATCAAGTCTGCTCTGCCATTCAATCATGGGCTGATCCAATTCTTCCAGTCATCCCCACTCCCCTGCCTTCTCCTCATACCCTTTGATCAAGAACCTGGCTAATCAAGAACCTATCTATCTCTGCCTTAAATACACCCAATGACTTGGCCTCCGCAGCCGCTTGTGGCAACAAATTCCACAGATTTACCACCATCGGACTAAAGTAATTTCTCCACATCTCTGTTCTAAATGGACATCCTTCAATCCTGAAGTCGTGCCCTCTTGTCCTAGACTCCCCTACCATGGGAATTAACTTTGCCAAATCTAATCTGTTCAGGCCGTTTAACATTCAAATGTTTCAATGAGATCCTCCCTCATTCTCCAAAACTCCAGGGAATACAGCCAGACGTTCCTCATACGGTAACCCTTTCATTCCTGGAATCATTCTTGTGAATCTTCTCTGAACCCTCTCCAATGTCAGTATATCCTTTCTAAAATAAGGGGCCCAAAACTGCACACAATACTCTTAAGTGTGGTCTCACGAGTGCCTTATAGAGCCTCAACATCAAATCCCTGCTCTTATATTCAATACCTCTAGAAATGAATGCCAACATTGCATTTGCCTTCTTCACCACCGACTCAACCTGGAGGTTAATCTTTAGGGTATCCTGCACAAGGACTCCCAGGTCCCTTTGCATCTCTGCAGTTTGAATTCTGTCCCCATCTAAATAATAGTCTGCCTGTTTATTTCTTCCACCAAAGTGCATGACCGTACACTTCCCAAAATTGTATTTCATTTGCCACTTCTTTGCCCATTCCCCTAAATTATCTGAGTCTCTCTGCAGGTTCTCTGTTTCCTTAACACTACTCACTCCTCCACCTATCTTTGTATCATCCACAAATTTAGCCACAAATCCATTAATCCCATAGTCCAACTCATTTACATACATCGTAAAAAGCAGTGGTCCCAACACTGTGGAACTCCACTGGTAAACAGCAGTCAACCAGAATAGGATCCCTTTATTCCCACTCTCCGTTTTCTGCCGATCAGCCAATGCTCCACCCATGCTAGTAACTCCCCTGTACTAAGACCATGGCATAGGAGCGGAATTAGGCTATTTGACCAATTGAGTCTGCTCTGCCATTCAATCATGGCTGATCCTTTCTTCCCTCTCCTCAGCCCCATTACCCAGCCTTCTCCCAGTAACCTTTGATACTGTGTCCAATCATGAACCTATCAAGTTCTGCCTTAAATACACCCAACGACCTGGCCCCCACAACTGCCTGTGGTACTAAATTCCACAAATTCACCACCATCTGGCTAAAGAAATTTCTTCGCATCCCTGTTTTAAACAGACACTCTTCTATCCTGAGGTTGTGCCCTCTTGTCCTAGACTCTCCCACCATGGGAAACATCCTATCCACATCTATTCTGTCTAGGCCTTTCAATATTCAAAAGGTTTCAGTGAGATCCCCACTCATCCTTCTAAATCTGTGTACAGACTCAGAGCCATTAAACTCCCCTTATATGATATCCCTTTCATTCCCAGAATCATCTTTGTGAACCTCCTCTGAACCATCTCCAATCAATGCCAGCACATCTTTTCTTAAACGAGGAGCTGAAAACTGTTCACAATACTCAAGGTGAGGCCTCACCAGTGCCTTATACAGACTCAGCATCACATTCCTGCTCTTGTAGACCTCTTGAAATGAATGCAAACATTGCATTTGCCTTCCTCACTACTGACTCAACCTGCAAGTTAACCTTTAGGGTGTTCTGCACAAGGACTCCCAAGTCCCTTTGTATTTCAGATTTTGCACATTTATTTCTACTACAAAAGTGCATGGCCATGCATTTTCCAACATTGTATTTCACTGGCCACTCTCTTGCCCACTCTCCTAATCTGTATAAGTCCTTCCGTAGCCCCTCAACACTATCATAAGATCATAAGACACAGGAGCAGAATTAGGCCATTCAGCACATTGAGCCTACTCCACCATTTCATCATGGCTGATCCCGGATCCCACTCAACCCCATACACCCGCCTTCTCGCCATATCCTTTGATACCCTGACTGATCAGGAAACGATCAACTTCCGCCTTAAGTAGACACCCTGACTTGGTCTTCACCGCAGTCTGTGGCAGAGCATTCCACATATTTACTACTCTCTAGCTAAAAAAAATCCTCCATACCTCTGTTTTAAAGGGTCATCCCTCAGTTTTGAGGCTGTGCCCTCTAGTTCTGGATAACCCCACCACAGGAAATATCCACCCCATCTAGTCCTTTCGATATTTGGTAGGTTTTAATGAGATCTTCCTGCATTCTTCTAAATTCTGGTGGGTACAGGCTCAAAGCTGCCAATCGCAGTTCATATGTTAACCCCTTCATTTCCAGAATTATCCTGGAACCTACCCCTCCACCAATCTTCATATCATCTGCAAACTTGGAAACAAAACCATCTACTCCATCATCTAAATCATTTATATACAACATAAAAAGAAGCTGTCCCAATACCGACCCCTACAGAACACCACTAGTCACTGGCAGCCAACCAGAAGATGACCCTTTCATTCCCACTCACTGCCTCCTACCAATCAGCCAATGTTCTAACCAGGCCAGTAACTTTCCTGTAATACCATGGGCTTGTAACCTGGTAAGCAGCCTCATGTGTGGCACCTTATCAAAGGCCTTCTAAAAGTCCAAATGTACAACATACTCTGCATCCCCTTTATCTATACTATGTGTATTCACCTCCAAGAATTACAACAGGTTTGTGAGGTAAGATTTTCCCTTAAGGAAACCATGCTGACTTTGTCCTATCTTGTCCTGTGTCAACAAGTACTCCATAACTTCATCCTTAACAATTGACTCCAACATTTTCCCAACCACTGAGGTCAGGCTAACAGGTCTATAATTTCCTCCTTTCTTAAAGAGTGGATTGACATTTGTATTTTTCCAGTCCTTGGGCACCATGCCAAAGTCCAATGAGTTTTGAAAGATCATTACTAATACTTCCACAATCTCTGCTGCTATCTCTTTCAGAACCTTGGGTGCAGTTCATCTGGTCTGGGTGACTTATGTACCCTTGGGTCTTTTGACTTTTTGAGCACTTTCTTCCTTGTAATAGTCACTGCACTCACTTCTCTTCCCTCACACCCTTCAACATCTGGCACACTGCTAGTGTCTTCCACAGTGAAGACTGATGCAAAATACTCATTGAGTTCATCTGCCATCTCCTTGGCTCCCATTATTATTTCTCCAGCCTCATTTTCTGGCGGTTCTATATCCACTCTCATTTCTCTTTTATTTTTTACATTCCTGAAAAAAACTTTTACTATCCACTTTGATATTGTTTCCTAGCTGGCTTTCATATTTCATCTTTTCCTTCCTAATGATTCTTTTAGTTGCTTTCTGTAGATTTTTTTAAAAGCTTCCCAATCATCTGTCTTCCCACTAATCTTTGCTTTGTTGTATGCCGCTTATTTTGCTTTTACATTAGCTTTGACATCCCTTGTCAGTCACAGTTGTACTATTTTGTCTTTTGAGTATTTCTTTGTTTTTGGAATGTGTCTATCCTGTACCTTCCTCATTTTCCCCAGGAACTCACACCATTGCTGCTCTACTGTCATCCCTGCCAGCTACTCCTTCCAATTTACTTTGGCCAATTCCTCTCTCATACCACTGTAATTTCCTTTGCTCCACTGAAATACTGCTACATCAGACTTTACTTTTTCCCTATCAAATTTCAAGTTGAACACAATCATATTGTGATCACTGCCTTCTAAGGGTCCTTTCACCATAAGCTCCCTAATTACCTCCAGTTTATGACATAATACTCAATCCAGTACAGCTGATCCCTAGAGGGCTCATGACAAACTGCTTGTAGGCATTCAACAAACTCACTCTCTTGAGATCCATTTCCAACCTGATTATCCCAATCGAACTGCATGTTGAAATCTCCCATGACTGTCATAACATCCTTTTGACATGCTTTGTCAATTTCCTGTTGTAATCAGTGGTCCTCATCCCAGCTACTGTTGGGAGGGGTGTATATAACTGCCATCAGGGTCCTTTTACCCTTGCTGATTCTTAACTTACCCCTCAAAGATTCAACATCTTCTGGTCCTATGTCACATGTTTCGAATGATTTGATGCCATTCTTTAGCAGCAGAACCACGCCACGCCCTCAGCCTATCTTCCAATCCCTCCAATACAATGTGTAACCTTGGACATTCAGCTCCTAACTAGAGTCATCTTTCAGCTACGATTCAGTGATGGCCCCAACTTCATACCTGACAATCTGTAAGAGTGCAACAAGATCATCCACCTCATTGCTTACACTCTGCATTGAGATATAACATTTTGAGTGCTGTATTTGCTACCCTTTTCAATTCTACATTTCTAATGCACTGATATTCACCCTGATGACTGCAATTTTATCCTATCATCTGCCTGCCCTTCTTAACAGTCTGACTGCATGCTATCTTTGCTTTTTTTTTTAACCATCATCCTATCCTGAGTCTCTTCAATCCGGTTCCCAACCCCCTGTCAAATTAGTTTAAACATTCCTAACACACTAACAAATCTGCCTCCTACAATCCTCACTGTATCTGTAACACCCTCTGGAATCTACTCCCCTCCTTGTCTCTGTAACCCCCTCTGGCCCCACAACCATCTCTGTTTCTGTGGCTCTCCCGGCCTCACAACTGCCAGTTTCAGTGATTTCCCCCCCCCCCCCCTTCCGGCCTTAACAGCTTTTCCTATTTATGTAACCCCTCCAGCACCTACACCCCTCCCTGTCTCTGTAGCCCATCTGGCCCTTCCATCTCTCCCTGTCTCTCTAACTTCCTCTGGCTCCTACACAAGTCTCTGTAACTTCATGTGACCCCTACACCTCTCCCCATCTCTGTAACCCCACCTCCAGCCCCTGCACCCCTCCCCATCTGTGTTATCCCGACTGGCCCCATACCTCTCCCTGTCTCTATGATACTCTCCAGCTCCCACACCCCTCTCTTCTCTATAACCCTCTCCAGCCCCTACAACTGTCGCTGTCTCTGTAATCCCCTCTGGCGCATACACCCCCTCCCTGACCTTGTAACCACCTCTGGCCCCTATACCCCTCTCCGTTCCTGTAACCCCTTCCAGTTCCAACAACCACCTGTCTCTGTAACACCTTCTGGCCCGTATACCCCTCCCATTCTCTGTAATAGTCTCCATTCTCTACACCCCTCCCTGCCTCTGTAACCCCCTCTGGCTCTGACTCCCCTCCCTGTCTCTGTAATGCTGTTCAGTCTCTACACCCTTCCCAGCCTCTGTAAACCCCTTCAGCCCCCCCCCCCACACCCACCCTCTCTGTGCAGTCCCCTTCTGGCCCCTACACCCTCCCTATCTCTGTAACCACCTCTGACCCCTACACTCCTCCCTGTCCTTGTAACCCTCAACAATCTCTGCATCCACTTCTGTCTCTGTAATTGCCACCAGCCCCTACACCCTACTCTCTCTCTTTACCCACTCTGTCTCATTATTTTTCAGTCTGACTTTTATCTGCCACATTTTATCTCTCCCCCACCCCTACCATTCTGTACTCTCTTCTCTCCCTTTCCTTCTCTCTCCCCCTCCCCGTCCTGTTCAGCCTGTTCCTGTACTCTCCCAACCCCCACAGCTCATCCATGTGGAACAGGATGGGAAGCTGAAGTATCTGTAGGGACATCCGGTGGGTCAGGCAGCATCTGTGAGGAGGGCACTGGGTCACCGGCAAGCCAGGGAAACAGGCTGCGGATGTCATTCAACTGGGGTGGGAGGAGGTGAGAGAGAGGGTAGAAATGGGGGTTTGGGACTAAAGGCTGGGATATAGGGAATGGCACAAACAGAAATTGCTGTGCATCGTGCAGTATTTTTGCCATTTCCCTAGCATTTGTCTGTTTTTTTACGACACTTGATGCTAAACCCAGCACGGATGGAAAGCGTGCCAGGAGCTGGCTGGATTCGAACCTGTGACTGTTGGACTCGAAGTCCAGTGCTGATACCACTAAACCACCGGCCAGCTAATGGATAAAGAGTGAGATTTGGAAAGGAAGACTAAGGGCTGGGATGTAGAGAAAGTCACAAACAGAAATTAATGCAGAGAAAGACTGACTGAGAAACGAGAGCATGGTGGTAGAGGAGAGAAACTCACAGTGGGGGGGGGGTGCAGTCAGTGAGGAAAGGAACAAGTAGAGGGAATTTAGCTGAGAAACAGAGAGAGTTAAAGGCAGTTCAAAAGAGGTGGGCAGAGACATGCAGAGGGATGGGGAGTTGGAGGTGTGCGGAGGTTTGGGGTTTATGATGGGAGAGGGAGATGTGGAGATGTTTCAGGGGGAAGGAAGATGTTGGCATGTTTTGTAGTGAATGGAGATGTAGAGGGTAGTGTTTCAAAAAAGGAAGAGGGAGATGTGAGGAGATTTGGGGAGCAGCTTGGGGGTTATGATGGAAGGGGGATGTGGGAAATTTCAGGAGGAAGGGAGATATTGGGATGTTTTGTGGGGAAGTTTGGACAATGGAGATGTGGGGGGTGTTTGAGAGGGAGAGGTAGATATGAGGACGTTTCAGGAGGGGGTTGGGTTTATGATAAAAGAGGGAGATGTGAGGAGGTTTTGGCAGGGAAAGGACTAGAGGAGGGGATGTGTGGAGGTTTAAAGTGAGAAGTGGTGCAGTGATGGAAAGTTGGCGTCTTGAGGATGTTCCTGTCCAACTGGTAGCATCCTCGTAACTCCACACTGGTGACTACTGTAAAAGACCAGGATGTAAGCAATCAAAAGCTAGAGAAGCCAATAATTTTCTTGGTTCTGAGACCCATCTGTAGCCTCACAGCACAACACTGGAATTGCAACAGCTTTATTACAGTCTCATGTACCAGATACATTGAAAAACCTTTTGCCTGCACGTACTCCTCATCCCCCTGAAACCTGCTCACATCTCCCTCTTCCATTATAACCCCCAACATCCTCCCACAACATATTCACATCTCCCTCATCCATTCTAAAACCCAAACTCCTTACAACTCCCTCAACCTCCTCTCAAAACCTCCTGACATCTCCCTCTTACTTCCTCCCCAAACCTCCTCACATCTCTTCCTCCTCTTCCATTGTACCCCAAACCACAACACATCTCCCTCTTCCGTTGTAATCCCCAACTTCTTCCTGTAACCTCATCACAATTCCTTCCTCCATCATACACCCCCAACTTCCTCCTGAGACCTACTCTTGTTTCCCTCTTCAATTGTAACCCCAAGTGTCCTCACAACTCTCTTTGATCGTAACCCAAACCTCTTTACATCTCCCTCTTCCATCGTAAACCCCAACCTTCTTCCTAAACCACCCCACATCTTCCTTTCTATCATAACCCCAAACCCATTCCCCAGACTTCCTCACATAACCCCCTTGCATCATAAACCCCACCCTTCTCCCCAAAGCTCCTCACATCTCCCTCTTCCATTGTAACCCCATGTCCTCCTGAAACCTCCTCACTTCTGTAACCCCAAAACTCCTCACATCACCCTCTTCCATTGTAACCTCCAACCTCCTGCCAAAACCTGCTCACATCTCCCTCTTCCATTGTAACCCCCAACCTCCTGCCAAAACCTGCTCACATCTCCCTCTTCCATTTTTACCCAGCCTCCTCACATTTCTTTCTTCAGCTGGAATCCAGAACCTCCTCCCCAAACATTCTCACATCTCCCTCATCCATTGTAGCCCCAAACATCTTCACATCTCCCTCATCCATTGTAGCCCCAAACATCTTCACATCTCCCTCATCCATTGTAGCCCCAAACATCTTCACATCTCCCTCATCCATTGTAGCCCCAAACATCTTCACATCTCCCTCTTCTTTGGCCAAAGCTCACCAGGCCCAGATCTCCCTCTCTGATTGCAAGATCACGTCATGACACTGTGCATTGAGGTAGCACAATATCAATCCACGATAAAGAACAATAGTTGCAGAGTAAATGTGGTGGAAGTAAACAATTGTGATGTAGAGTCCAGCTTCATCATCATTATGTGCCGTGTCGTAGGACGTATGGGTTCATGGTCTAATGACTGGTCGTCCTTAGCCATTGCCTTCTTCTGGGCAGTGTCTTTCCAAAGATGGGTGACCCTAGTCATTATCAGTGCTCTTCAAAGGCTGTCTGCCTGGCATCAGTGGTCGCATTACCAGGACTTTTTCTGATTCTGCTCCTATGTCTTATGGGGTTGAGTGGGATCTGAGATCAGCCTTGATGTAATGATAGAGTAGACTCGATGGACTGAATGATCTAATTCTGCTCCTATATCTTATAGACTTGGGATGTGCACCAGATACTCACAACCATCCACCTCCTGCTCTCATGGCTTCACAAGACCCTGATTGGGGTGGGGGGGGGGGATGTTCTCTAAGCAGGTGCTACACCTTGTCTAAGGGTGACCTGCAGGCAAGTGGATGGAAGGAGTGTCTTACATACAGCTCCTTTGGTGAAGCTGTATCACTGATTTAACATACTAGAGAACTATTTACAGCATAATAGAAGTGAACATGTGCCTAGCAGTACGCGCTTTCAGACACTTGTATCTTCTGCCCAATTGAAGAGAGGAGAAGAGAGGAAGTCCAGGGTGGGTGGGTTTTTGATTGTGCTGGCTACTTTACTGAGGCAGCGAGAAGTGTAAACAGAGTCCATGGAGGGAAGGTTGGTTTCTGTGCTGTGTCCATAACTCTGTAGTTTCTTGTAGCCGTGTGTAGGGTACTTGCCATGCCAGGTTATGATGTATCTGTACAGGATGCTTTCTATGGTGCATCAATAAAAATGAGTGGGTTGACAGAGAGATGCCCAACTTCTCTGGCTTCTTGAGGAGGTGGAGACGTTAGTGAGCTTTCTTGGCTGTGGGTTTTTCATGGTTGGACCAGGATGGGCTGTTGTTAATGTTCATTCTGAGGAATTTGAAGATCTCACCTCAGCACCATTAATATAGACTGGAGCATGGGCACTGCCTCCTTTCCTAAAGTCAATGACCAGGTCCCTTGTTTCACTGACGTTGATGTCATGACAACACATCACTAAACTCTCTATCTCCTTCCTGTACTCCAGCTCATCCTGATTTGAAATAGATGTTCCTGTACTGAATCCTTATTCCTCCATCCACATTAGTAGCAGGATGTGGACCATAGTCAGAACCAGCATTCAATTGCCCAGAAACACAAGAGATTCTGCAGATACTGAAAATCCAGAGAAATACACAATATGCTGGAAGAACTGAGCTAGTCAGGCAGCTATGGAAGGGAATAAACAGTTAATGATTCATACTGAACCCCTTCAGTAGGACTGGACAGGAAGCCTGAAGCCAAAATTGCCTGTCCCTGCTTGTCCCCAAGAAGCTGCCGTCTTGTGTTATTGTAGTCCTTGAGGTTTGGGTACACCCACAATTCTGTTAGGGAGGGAGTTCCAAGATAGTGGCCCAGTGACAGTGGAGGATCAACAATATATTTCCCAGAAGGTGGAGACACAGGAATTTGTAGATGCAAGAATCCAGAGTAACCAACAATCTCCTTGAGATCAGCAGGTTGAACAGCGTCTGTGGACATAGAAATGGTACTGATGATGTTTCCAATAGAAACCCTGCTTCAGGGCACAGTGCATTGAGATAGAACAATATCCTTACCTGAAATGTCAACAATTCGTTACCTCTTCCACCACCCTCACCCCCTGACTGAGTGGCTACTGGAGGTGGTCCTTTCTGTGTGTTTGTTGGCAGAGGTGGTGAGGTCCTGCACGTGATACAGCTTGGTGCCACTGTGTGTGATGGAAATGAGAAGCAACTTGTTATAAACCATAAAACCATATAAACCATATAACAATTACAGCATGGAAACAGGCCATCTCGACCCTTCTAGTCTGTGCTGAATGCTTACTCTCACTGACCTGCACTCAGCCCATAACTCTCCATTCCTTTCCTGTCCATATACCTATCCAATTTTACTTTAAATGACAATATCGAACCTGCCTCTACCACTTCTACTGGAAGCTCGTTCCACACAGCTACCACTCTCTGAGTAAAAAAATTCCCCCTCGTGTTACCCCTAAACTTTTGCCCCCTAACTCTCAACTCATGTCCTCTTGTTTGAATCTCCCCTATTCTCAATGGAAAAAGCCTATCAACATCAACTCTATCTATCCCCCTCATAATTTTAAATACCTCTATCAAGTCCCCCCTCAACCTTCTACGCTCCAAAGAATAAAGACCTAACTTGTTCAACCCTTCTCTGTAACTTAGGTGCTGAAACCCAGGAAACATTCTAGTAAATCTTCTCTGTACTCTCTCTATTTTGTTGACATCTTTCCTATAATTTAGGATAGGAGATTTTGTGGGGAAGATCGGGAGTCTCGGATGGTATGTTGCCTCCCTGGTGCCGGGGTCCGGGACATCTCAGATCGGGTGCAGGTTATTCTCGAGAGGGAGGGCAAGAACCCAGATGTTGTGGTCCATGTAGGGACCAACGACATGGGTAGGATGAATGAGGGGGTCCTGCGTAGTGAGTTCAGGGAGTTAGGTGCGAAGCTGAAGGGCAGGACCTCCAGGGTAACAATCTCAGGATTGCTACCTGTGCCACGTGCGAGTGAGGCAAGGAACAGAAGGATTATACAGATTAATACGTGGCTGAGAGGATGGTGCAGGAGGGAGGGCTTCAGGTTTTTAGATAATTGGGCTTTGTTCCAGGGAAGGTGGGATCTGTTCCGACGGGACGGTTTACACCTGAACTGGAGCGGTACTAACATTCTTGCAGGAAAGTTCGCTAGTGCTTCTCGGGGGGGGGTGGGGGGTTTAAACTAAATTTGCAGGGGGCAGGGATCCAGAATGCGAGAGAGGATAGCGAGATGAAGAATAAAGGACAGGTGGGGACTACACGGTTCTGGAATATTAAGTGTGTAGTAGAGAAAGGTGATGCGGAATAAGTGATAAGGAGGACGCATATACAGAGGGATGGTCTGACGGAACATGGAGTTAAATGTGCAGAAAGAATAAGTAAATTTAGGAAGGACAACAAAATTCAAGGGGCGTATAGCCCGATGGGAGTTTGGGGAGCTGGGTTAAGCACAATAGGCAGCGATTTAAACAGAGAGAGGAGAAATGGGCTAAAAATTCTATATTTGAATGCACGAAGTGTCAGAAATAAGGCGGATGAGCTTGAAGCTCAGGTGCGAATGGGTAACTATGATGTTGTTGGGATAACGGAGACATGGCTGCAGGGAGATCAGACCTGGGAAATGAATGTACAAGGGTATACATGCTGTCGTAGGGACAGAAATGTGGGCAGAGGGGGTGGGGTGGCCCTGTTGGTGAGGAATGAGATTCAGTCCTTTGCAAGGGGGGACATAGGATCAGGAGAAGTAGAGTCTGTGTGGATAGAACTGAGGAACAGTAAGGGCAAAAAGAACCTTATGGGTGTTGTCTACAGGCCACCAAACAGTAGCATGGATATTGGATGCAAGTTGAATAGGGAGTTAACGTTGGCATGTGGCAAAGGTAATGTTGCAGTAGTTATGGGGGATTTCAACATGTAGGTGAACTGGGAGAATCAGGTTGGTGCTGGACCCCAGGATAGGGAGTTTGTAGAGTGCCTACGGGATGCATTCTTGTAACAGCTTGTACGAGAGCCGACCAGGGACAAGGCTATTCTGGATTTAGTCTTGTGTAATGAACAAGATTTGATAAGTGATCTTGAAGTAAAGGAGCCATTAGGAGGTAGTGACCATAATATGATAAGTTTTTATCTGCAATTTGAGAAGGATAAGGGCAGATCGGAGGTGACAGTGTTGCAGTTGAACAAAGGAGACTATGGAGCCATGAGGGAGGAGCTGGCCAAAGTTAACTGGATGGATATCCTAGCAGAAAAGACAGTGGAACAGCAATGGCAGGTATTCTTGGGAATAATGCACAAGGTGCAAAATCAGTTCATCCCCCGGAGAAGGAAGGATTCAAAGGGGGGAAAGGGGCCACAGTGGTTGACAAAGGAAGTCAAAGATTGCATAGCATTTAAAAAAAGGAAGTATGACAGAGCTAAGGTGAGTGGGAGGACAGATAATTGGGAAGTTTTTAAGGAACAACAGAACTTAACTAAAAAGGCAATACAGGGAGAAAAAATGAGGTACGAACACAAGCTAGCCAGGAATATAAAGAAGGATAGCAAAAGCTTTTTTACCTATCTGAAGATAAAGAAGATAGTTAAGAACAATGTTGGGCCCTTGAAGAATGAATTGAGTGAAATTGTTATGGGAAACAGAGAAATGGCAGAAGAATTTAATAAGTACTTTAGATCTGTCTTCACTAGGGAAGACACAAGCAATCTCCCAGATGTATGGATTGGCCAAGGACATAGGGTAACAGAGGAAATGAAACAGATTGACATTAGGAAGGAAACGGTGATGAGTAAACTGATGAAACTGAAGGCTGACAAATCCCCAGGCCCAGATGGTCTGCATCCTAGGGTACTAAAGGAGGTGGCTTTGGAAATTGCGGATGCATTGGTAATCATTTTCCAATGTTCCTTAGATTCAGGATCAGTTCCTGAGGATTGGAGAATGGCTAATGTTATCCCACTTTTTAAGAAAGGAGGGAGGGAGAAAACAGAGAACTATCATCCTGTCAGCCTAACATCAGTAGTGGGGAAGATGCTAGAGTCCATTATTAAAGATGAAATAGTGGCATATCTAGATAGCAGTGATAGGATTGGGCCGAACCAGCATGGATTTACCAAGGGCAAATCATGCTTGACTAATCTATTGGAGTTTTTCGAGGATGTAACCAGGAAGTTAGACAAGGGTGATCCAGTGGATGTAGTGTACCTCGATTTTCAGAAGGCATTTGATAAGGTCCCACATAGGAGATTGGTGGGTAAAATCAGAGCTCATGGCATTGGGGGGAAGATATTGACATGGATAGAAAACTGGTTGGCAGATAGAAAGCAAAGGGTAGTGGTGAATGGGTGTTTCTCAGAATGGCAGGTGGTGACTAGTGGGGTGCCACAGGGCTCGATATTGGGACCACAGCTGTTTACAATTTACATCAACGATTTAGATGAAGGCATTGAGAATAACATCAGCAAGTTTGCTGATGATACTAAGCTGGGTGGCAGTGTGACATGTGATGAGGATGTTAGGAGAATTCAGGGTGACTTGGATAGGCTGAGTGAGTGGGCAGATACTTGGCAGATGACATTTAGTGTGAATAAGTGTGAGGTTATCCACTTTGGGAGTAAGAACAGGAAGGCAGATTATTATCTGAACGGTGTAGAGTTAGGTAAGGGAGAAATACAAAGAGATCTAGGAGTACTTGTTCATCAGTCACTGAAGGTGAATGAGCAAGTGCAGCCAGCAGTGAAGAAGGCTAATGGAATGTTGGCCTTTATTACAAAGGGAATTGAGTACAAGAGCAAGGAAATCCTTTTGCATTTGTACAGGGCCCTGGTGAGACCACACCTGGAGTATTGTGTACAGTTTTGGTCTCCAGGGTTCAGGAAGGACATCCTGGCTGTAGAGGAAGTGCAGCGTAGATTCACGAGGTTAATTCCTGGGATGTCCGGACTGTCTTACGCAGAGAGGTTCGAGAGACTGGGCTTGTACACGCTGGAATTAAGGAGATTGAGAGGGGATCTGATTGCAACATATAAGATTATTAAGGGATTGAACAAGATAGAGGCAGGAAATATGTTCCAGATGCTGGGAGAGTCCAGTACCAGAGGGCATGGTTTGAGAATAAGGGGTAGGTCATTTAGGACAGAGTTAAAGAAAAACTTCTTCTCCCAGAGAGTTGTGGGGGTCTGGAATGCACTGCCTCGGAAGGCAGTGGAGGCCAATTCTCTGGATGCTTTCAAGAAGGAGCTAGATAGGTATCTTATGGATAGGGGAATCAAGGGATATGGGGACGAGGCAGGAACCGGGTATTGATAGTAGATGATCAGCCATGATCTCAGAATGGCGGTGCAGGCTCGAAGGGCCGAATGGTCTACTTCTGCACCTATTGTCTATTGTCTAATTCGGTGACCAGAACTGTACACAATAGTCCAAATTTGGCCTTACCAATGCCTTGTACAATTTTAACATTACATCCCAACTCCTATACTCAATGCTCTGATTTATAAAGACCAGCATACCAAAAGCTTTCTTCACCACCCTATCCACATGAGATTCCACCTTCAGGGAACTATGCACCATTATTCCTAGATCACTCTGTTCTACTGCATTCTTCAATGCCCTACCATTTACCATGTATGTCCTATTTGGATTATACCTGCCAAAATGTAGCACCTCACACTTATCAGCATTAAACTCCATCTGCCATCTTTCAGCCCACTCTTCTAACTGGCCTAAATCTCTCTGCAAGCTTTGAAAACCTACTGCATTATCCACAACGCCACCTATCTTCGTATCATCTGCATACTTACTAATCCAATTTACCACCCCATCATCCAGATCATTAATGTATATGACAAACAACTTTGGACCCAGTACAGATCCCTGGGCACACCACTAGTTACCGGCCTCCAACCTGACAAACAGTTATCCACCACTACTCTCTGGCATCTCCCATCCAGCCACTGTTGAATCCATTTTACTACTTCAATATTAACACCTAAAGATTGAACCTTCCTAACTAAACTTCCGTGCGAAACCTTGTCAAAGGCCTTACTGAAGTCCATATAGACGACATCCACTGCTTTACCCTCGTCAACTTTCCTAGTAATCTCTTCAAAAAATTCAATAAGATTCACTAAGACTGTTATTCAATGATAACAGTCAAGGTGTAGAACAAGGAAGTTCTTGGGGCAGAAGGTGTGGATCCACTCCTCCAGATCGCTGACTGGCTTGCCATCACTTTTCTCTCTCTGATCACATTGTCCATCAAGATCACACATCATGGCACAGTGCATTGAGATAGAACAATATCCTTTGACCTGCCGATCACCTCCCTCTGGTGCCCCTCCTCCTTCCCTTTCTTCCACAGTCCCCTGTCCTCTCCTATCAGATTCTTCCTTAGAACATAGAACAGTACAGCACAGGAACAGGCCATTTGGCCCACAATGTTGTGCTGAACCAACAAAAAAGCAAATCAAAAAAAGCCCAAAACACTAATCCCTCCTACCTACGCCATCTCCATATCCTCCCATCTTCCTTACATCCATGAGCCTATCTGAATGTCTCTTAAAAATGTCTAATGTACTTACCTCTACCACCATACCAGGCATCCGCCACTCTCTTACATCCCCCTTGAACTACCCCCTCTCACCTTCAATGCATATCCCCTGGTTTAGACATTTCAACTCTGGGAAACAGATACTCTCTGTCCACTCTATCTATGCCTCTCATAATCTTGTAAACTATCAGATCAACCCTCAGCCTCTGGTGCTTCAAAGAAAACAACCCAAGTTTATCCAGCCTCTCATGATAGTACATGCCCTCTAAACCAGGAAGTGTTTTGGTGAACCTCTCCTGCACTTTCTCCAAAGCCTCAAGATCCTACAGTGGGGCAACTATATACTTCTTGTAGTTTATCCAATACTTCTTCAGCCTTTTACCTCTTCCACCTCTCCCTTCCCCCTCACTTGGTCTCACCTATCAGCTGCCAGCTTGTAGTCATGAAGGGTCTTGGCCTGAAACATCGACTGTTTATTCCTCTCTATGAATGCTGCCTGACCTACGGAGTTCCTTCGCACTTTGTGCTTTGTGTGTGTGTGTCTGTGTCCGGGAGTGAGTGTGTGTATCTGTGTGTGTGTTTGTGATGCGGTGTGTGTGTGTGTGTCTGTGTCCGGGAGTGAGTGTGTGTATCTGTGTGTGTGTTTGTGATGCAGTGTGTGTGTGTGTGTCTGTGTCTCTGTGTCCGGGAGTGAGTGTGTGTATCTGTGTATGTGTTTGTGATGCGGTGTGTGTGTGTGTCTGTGTCCGGGAAAGAGTGTGTGTATCTGTGTGTGTGTTTGTGATGCGGTGTGTGTCTGTGTCTGAGTCTCTGTGTCCGGGAGTGAGTGTGTGTATCTGTGTGTGTGTTTGTGATGCGGTGTGTGTCTGTGTCTCTGTGTCCGGGAGTGAGTGTGTGTATCTGTGTGTGTGTTTGTGATGCGGTGTGTGTGTGTGTCTGTGTCTCTGTGTCCGGGAGTGAGTGTGTGTATCTGTGTGTGTGTTTGTGATGCGGTGTGTGTGTGTGTCTGTGTCTCTGTGTCCGGGAGTGAGTGTGTGTATCTGTGTGTGTGTTTGTGATGCGGTGTGTGTGTGTGTGTCTGTGTCTCTGTGTCCGGGAGTGAGTGTGTGTATCTGTGTGTGTGTTTGTGATGTGGTGTGTGTCTGTGTCTGTGTCTCTGTGTCCGGGAGTGAGTGTGTGTATCTGTGTGTGTGTTTGTGATGCGGTGTGTGTCTGTGTCTGTGTCTCTGTGTCCGGGAATGAGTGTGTGTATCTGTGATGCGGTGTGTGTCTGTGTCTGTGTCTCTGTGTCCGGGAATGAGTGTGTGTATCTGTGTGTGTGTTTGTGATGCGGTGTGTGTCTGTGTCTGTGTCTCTGTGTCCGGGAGTGAGTGTGTATATCTGTGTGTGTGTTTGTGATGCGGTGTGTGTCTGTGTCTGTGTCTCTGTGTCCGGGAGTGAGTGTGTGTATCTGTGTGTGTATCTGTGATGCGGTGTGTGTCTGTGTCTGTGTCTCTGTGTCCGGGAATGAGTGTGTGTATCTGTGTGTGTGTTTGTGATGCGGTGTGTGTCTGTGTCTGTGTCTCTGTGTCCGGGAGTGAGTGTGTGTATCTGTGTGTGTATCTGTGATGCGGTGTGTGTCTGTGTCTGTGTCTCTGTGTCCAGGAATGAGTGTGTGTATCTGTGATGCGGTGTGTGTGTGTGTCTGTGTCTCTGTGTCCGGGAATGAGTGTGTGTATCTGTGTGTGTGTTTGTGATGCGGTGTGTGTCTGTGTCTGTGTCTCTGTGTCCGGGAATGAGTGTGTGTATCTGTGTGTGTGTTTGTGATGCGGTGTGTGTCTGTGTCTGTGTCTCTGTGTCCGGGAGTGAGTGTGTGTATCTGTGTGTGTGTTTGTGATGCGGTGTGTGTGTGTGTCTGTGTCCGGGAAAGAGTGTGTGTATCTGTGTGTGTGTTTGTGATGCGGTGTGTGTGTGTGTGTCTGTGTCCGGGAATGAGTGTGTGTATCTGTGTGTGTGTTTGTGATGCGGTGTGTGTGTGTGTCTGTGTCTCTGTGTCCGGGAGTGAGTGTGTGTATCTGTGTGTGTGTTTGTGATGCGGTGTGTGTCTGTGTCTGTGTCTCTGTGTCCGGGAGTGAGTGTGTGTATCTGTGATGCGGTGTGTGTCTGTGTCTGTGTCTCTGTGTCCGGGAGTGAGTGTGTGTATCTGTGATGCGGTGTGTGTCTGTGTCTCTGTGTCCGGGAGTGAGTGTGTGTATCTGTGTGTGTGTTTGTGATGCGGTGTGTGTCTGTGTCTGTGTCTCTGTGTCCAGGAGTGAGTGTGTGTATCTGTGTGTGTGTTTGTGATGCGGTGTGTGTCTGTGTCTGTGTCTCTGTGTCCGGGAGTGAGTGTGTGTATCTGTGTGTGTGTTTGTGATGCGGTGTGTGTCTGTGTCTGTGTCTCTGTGTCCGGGAGTGAGTGTGTGTATCTGTGTGTGTGTTTGTGATGCGGTGTGTGTGTGTGTGTCTGTGTCTCTGTGTCCGGGAATGAGTGTGTGTATCTCTGTGTGTGTTTGTGATGCGGTGTGTGTGTGTGTGTCTGTGTCTGTGTCTCTGTGTCCGGGAATGAGTGTGTGTATCTGTGTGTGTGTGTGTGTGTCTGTGTCTCTGTGTCCGGGAGTGAGTGTGTGTATCTGTGTGTGTGTTTGTGATGCGGTGTGTGTGTGTGTGTCTGTGTCTCTGTGTCCGGGAGTGAGTGTGTGTATCTGTGTGTGTGTTTGTGATGCGGTGTGTGTCTGTGTCTGTGTCTCTGTGTCCGGGAGTGAGTGTGTGTATCTGTGTGTGTGTTTGTGATGCGGTGTGTGTCTGTGTCTGTGTCTCTGTGTCCGGGAGTGAGTGTGTGTATCTGTGTGTGTGTTTGTGATGCGGTGTGTGTCTGTGTCTGTGTCTCTGTGTCCGGGAGTGAGTGTGTGTATCTGTGTGTGTGTTTGTGATGCGGTGTGTGTCTGTGTCTGTGTCTCTGTGTCCGGGAGTGAGTGTGTGTATCTGTGTGTGTGTTTGTGATGCGGTGTGTGTCTGTGTCTGTGTCTCTGTGTCCGGGAGTGAGTGTGTGTATCTGTGTGTGTGTTTGTGATGCGGTGTGTGTGTGTGTCTGTGTCTCTGTGTCCGGGATAGAGTGTGTGTATCTGTGTGTGTGTTTGTGATGCAGTGTGTGTCTGTGTCTGTGTCTCTGTGTCCGGGAGTGAGTGTGTGTATCTGTGTGTGTGTTTGTGATGCGGTGTGTGTCTGTGTCTGTGTCTCTGTGTCCGGGAGTGAGTGTGTGTATCTGTGTGTGTGTTTGTGATGCGGTGTGTGTCTGTGTCTGAGTCTCTGTGTCCGGGAGTGAGTGTGTGTATCTGTGTGTGTGTTTGTGATGCGGTGTGTGTCTGTGTCTGTGTCTCTGTGTCCGGGAGTGAGTGTGTGTATCTGTGCGTGTGTTTGTGATGCGGTGTGTGTCTGTGTCTGTGTCTCTGTGTCCGGGAGTGAGTGTGTGTATCTGTGCGTGTGTTTGTGATGCGGTGTGTGTCTGTGTCTGTGTCTGTGTCTCTGTGTCCGGGAGTGAGTGTGTGTATCTCTGTGTGTGTTTGTGATGCGGTGTGTGTCTGTGTCTGTGTCTGTGTCCGGGAGTGAGTGTGTGTATCTGTGTGTGTGTTTGTGATGCGGTGTGTGTCTGTGTCTGTGTCTCTGTGTCCGGGAGTGAGTGTGTGTATCTGTGTGTGTTTGTGATGCGGTGTGTGTCTGTGTCTCTGTGTCCGGGAGTGAGTGTGTGTATCTGTGATGCGTTGTGTGTGTGTGTCTGTGTCTCTGTGTCCGGGAATGAGTGTGTGTATCTGTGTGTGTATCTGTGATGCGGTGTGTGTCTGTGTCTGTGTCTCTGTGTCCGGGAATGAGTGTGTGTATCTGTGTGTGTGTTTGTGATGCGGTGTGTGTCTGTGTCTGTGTCTCTGTGTCCGGGAGTGAGTGTGTGTATCTGTGTGTGTATCTGTGATGCGGTGTGTGTCTGTGTCTGTGTCTCTGTGTCCAGGAATGAGTGTGTGTATCTGTGATGCGGTGTGTGTGTGTGTCTGTGTCTCTGTGTCCGGGAATGAGTGTGTGTATCTGTGTGTGTGTTTGTGATGCGGTGTGTGTCTGTGTCTGTGTCTCTGTGTCCGGGAATGAGTGTGTGTATCTGTGTGTGTGTTTGTGATGCGGTGTGTGTCTGTGTCTGTGTCTCTGTGTCCGGGAGTGAGTGTGTGTATCTGTGTGTGTGTTTGTGATGCGGTGTGTGTGTGTGTCTGTGTCCGGGAAAGAGTGTGTGTATCTGTGTGTGTGTTTGTGATGCGGTGTGTGTGTGTGTGTCTGTGTCCGGGAATGAGTGTGTGTATCTGTGTGTGTGTTTGTGATGCGGTGTGTGTGTGTGTCTGTGTCTCTGTGTCCGGGAGTGAGTGTGTGTATCTGTGTGTGTGTTTGTGATGCGGTGTGTGTCTGTGTCTGTGTCTCTGTGTCCGGGAGTGAGTGTGTGTATCTGTGATGCGGTGTGTGTCTGTGTCTGTGTCTCTGTGTCCGGGAGTGAGTGTGTGTATCTGTGATGCGGTGTGTGTCTGTGTCTCTGTGTCCGGGAGTGAGTGTGTGTATCTGTGTGTGTGTTTGTGATGCGGTGTGTGTCTGTGTCTGTGTCTCTGTGTCCAGGAGTGAGTGTGTGTATCTGTGTGTGTGTTTGTGATGCGGTGTGTGTCTGTGTCTGTGTCTCTGTGTCCGGGAGTGAGTGTGTGTATCTGTGTGTGTGTCTGTGATGCGGTGTGTGTCTGTGTCTGTGTCTCTGTGTCCGGGAGTGAGTGTGTGTATCTGTGTGTGTGTTTGTGATGCGGTGTGTGTGTGTGTGTCTGTGTCTCTGTGTCCGGGAATGAGTGTGTGTATCTCTGTGTGTGTTTGTGATGCGGTGTGTGTGTGTGTGTCTGTGTCTGTGTCTCTGTGTCCGGGAATGAGTGTGTGTATCTGTGTGTGTGTGTGTGTGTCTGTGTCTCTGTGTCCGGGAGTGAGTGTGTGTATCTGTGTGTGTGTTTGTGATGCGGTGTGTGTGTGTGTGTCTGTGTCTCTGTGTCCGGGAAAGAGTGTGTGTATCTGTGTGTGTGTTTGTGATGCGGTGTGTGTCTGTGTCTGTGTCTCTGTGTCCGGGAGTGAGTGTGTGTATCTGTGTGTGTGTTTGTGATGCGGTGTGTGTCTGTGTCTGTGTCTCTGTGTCCGGGAGTGAGTGTGTGTATCTGTGTGTGTGTTTGTGATGCGGTGTGTGTCTGTGTCTGTGTCTCTGTGTCCGGGAGTGAGTGTGTGTATCTGTGTGTGTGTTTGTGATGCGGTGTGTGTCTGTGTCTGTGTCTCTGTGTCCGGGAGTGAGTGTGTGTATCTGTGTGTGTGTTTGTGATGCGGTGTGTGTCTGTGTCTGTGTCTCTGTGTCCGGGAGTGAGTGTGTGTATCTGTGTGTGTGTTTGTGATGCGGTGTGTGTGTGTGTCTGTGTCTCTGTGTCCGGGATAGAGTGTGTGTATCTGTGTGTGTGTTTGTGATGCGGTGTGTGTCTGTGTCTGTGTCTCTGTGTCCGGGAGTGAGTGTGTGTATCTGTGTGTGTGTTTGTGATGCGGTGTGTGTCTGTGTCTGTGTCTCTGTGTCTGGGAGTGAGTGTGTGTATCTGTGTGTGTGTTTGTGATGCGGTGTGTGTCTGTGTCTGAGTCTCTGTGTCCGGGAGTGAGTGTGTGTATCTGTGTGTGTGTTTGTGATGCGGTGTGTGTCTGTGTCTGTGTCTCTGTGTCCGGGAGTGAGTGTGTGTATCTGTGCGTGTGTTTGTGATGCGGTGTGTGTCTGTGTCTGTGTCTCTGTGTCCGGGAGTGAGTGTGTGTATCTGTGCGTGTGTTTGTGATGCGGTGTGTGTCTGTGTCTGTGTCTGTGTCTCTGTGTCCGGGAGTGAGTGTGTGTATCTCTGTGTGTGTTTGTGATGCGGTGTGTGTCTGTGTCTGTGTCTGTGTCCGGGAGTGAGTGTGTGTATCTGTGTGTGTGTTTGTGATGCGGTGTGTGTCTGTGTCTGTGTCTCTGTGTCCGGGAGTGAGTGTGTGTATCTGTGTGTGTTTGTGATGCGGTGTGTGTCTGTGTCTCTGTGTCCGGGAGTGAGTGTGTGTATCTGTGATGCGGTGTGTGTGTGTGTCTGTGTCTCTGTGTCCGGGAATGAGTGTGTGTATCTGTGTGTGTGTTTGTGATGCGGTGTGTGTCTGTGTCTGTGTCTCTGTGTCCGGCAGTGAGTGTGTGTATCTGTGTGTGTGTTTGTGATGCGGTGTGTGTGTGTGTCTGTGTCTCTGTGTCTGGGTGTGAGTGTGTGTATCTGTGCGTGTGTTTGTGATGCGGTGTGTGTCTGTGTCTGTGTCTCTGTGTCCGGGAGTGAGTGTGTGTATGTTTCTGTGACTCTGTGTGTGTGTGTGTATGTCTGTGTTGGGGTATGTGTGTGTGGACAACACTCTACAATTAACAACATTTGAAACAAAAAGAGGAGATGTTGCAGTCTGAAACCAAAAGGAAATACTCAGCATGTCAGGCAGCACGACCACAGAACTGAGAATGGCAAAGGAACAGGTCCTCCAGACCACCTATGTCTGTTCCAACCACAATACCAATTTAAAATAATCCCATCCTCCTGAATGCAATCCACATCTTTCCATTCCCTTTCTGTTCAAAGCCCCAATAACATCATCATTGTATCTGCTTCCATCACGTTCAGGCACCCACTACTCTCTGTGTAAACACGAGGAAATCTGCGGATGCTGGAAATTCAAGCAACACACACAAAATGCTGGTGGAACGCAGCAGACCAGGCAGCGTCTATAGGAAGAAGTACAGTCGACGTTTCGGGCCAAGACCCTTCGCCAGGACTAACTGAAAGAAGAGATAGTAAGAGATTTGAAAGTGGGAGGGGGAGGGGGAGATCCGAAATGATAGGAGAAGACTGGAGAGGGTGGGGTGAAGCTGAGAGCCAGAAAGGTGATTGGCAAAAGGGATACACAGCTGGAGAAGGAAGAGGATCATGGGACGGGAGGCCTAGGGAGAAAGAAAGTGGGAGGGAGCACCAGAGGGAGATGGAGAAGGCAAGGAGTGATTGTGAGAGAGACAGAGAGAGAAAAGGGAAAAAAAGGGGAAATAAATAAGTAAGTAAGTAAGGGATGTGGTAAGAAGGGGAGGAGGGTCATTAACGGAAGTTAGAGAAATCAATATTCATGCCATCAGGTTGGAGGCTACCCAGACTGAATATAAGGTGTTATTCCTCCAACCTGAGTGTGGCTTCATCTTGACAGTAAAGGAGGCCATGGATAGACAAATCAGAATGGGAATGGGACATGGAATTAAAATGTGTGGCCACTGGGAGATCCTGCTTTCTCTGGCAGACAGAGCATAGTGTTTAGCGAAACGGTTTCCCAGTCTGTGTCGGGTCTCACCAATATATAAAAGGCCACACCGGGAGCAGTATACCACACCAGCCAACTCACAGGTGAAGTGTTGCTTGACCTGGAAGGAGGGTCTGGGGCCCTGAATGGTGGTGAGGGAGGAAGTGTAAGGGCAGGTGGAGCACTTGTTCCGCTTACAAGGATAAGTGCCAGGAGGGAGATCAGTGGGAAGGGATGGGGAAGACGAATGGACAAGGGAGTCGCGTAGGGAGTGATCCCTGCGGAAAGCAGAAAGGGGGGGAGGGAATGATGTATTTGGTGGTAGGATCCCGTTGGAGGTGGCAGAAGTTAAGGAGAATTATATGTTGGACCCGGAGGCTGGTGGGGTGGTAGGTGAGGACAAGGGGAACCCTATCCCTAGTGGGGTGGCAGGAGGATGGTGTGAGAGCAGGTATGCATGAAATGGGAGAGATGTGTTTGAGAGCAGAATTGATGGTGGAGGAAGGGAAGCCCCTTTCTTTACAAAAGGAAGGCATCTCCTTGTCCTGGAATTAAAAGCCTCATCCTAAGAGCAGATGTGGCGGAGACGGAGGAATTGCAAGAAGGGGATGGCATTTTTGCAAAAGGCACGGTGGGAAGAGGAATAGTCCAGGTAGCTGTGAGAGTTAGTAGACTTATAGTAGATATCAGTAGATAAGCCGTCTCCAGAGATAGAGACAGAAAGATCAAGAAAGGGGAGGGAGGTGTCAGAAATAGACCAGGTAAATTTGAAGGCAGGGTGAAAGTTGGAGGCAAAGTTAATGAAGTCAACGAGCTCAGTATGTGTGCAGGAGGCAGCGCCAATGCAGTCGTCGATGTAGCGAAGGAAAAGAGGGGGACGGATACCATTATAGGCTTGGAACATGGACTGTTCCACAAAGCCAACAAAAAGGCAGGCATAGCTACACCTTTGGTTTGGAGGAAGTGGGAGGAGCCAAAGGCAAAATTATTAAGATTAAGGACTAATTCCACTAGACGGAGAGTGGTGGTACAGGGGAACTGGTTAGGTCTGGAATCCAAAAAGAAGCGGAGAGCTTTGAGACCTTCCTGGTGGGGGATGGAGGTATATAGGGACTGGACGTCCATGGTGAAAATAAGGCGGTGGGGGCCAGGGAACTTAAAATCATTGAAAAAATTCAAAGTGTGAGAAGTGTCACGAACATAAGTGGGAAGGGATTGAACGGGGGTGGGGTGGGGGATATAAAACGGAGGTATGCAGAACCTGTGTAAAATTATTTCCTGTAAACTTACCTCTGCTCTGTCTTACACTATATCCCTAATATTTGACATTTCCACTATGGCCAGAGGTCCCGAACACCATGTCATTAATCAGGGGCTTGGGACATCCCCAGTGGGTCAGACTCTACTGATGAAGAGTGCAAAGCTGAGCCAAAGTGATGATAGGCAGAAGTAGCTGATTCTGATAGAATCAAAGAGTAATTTACTCGAGTTCGAGGGTGAGATCAATTCTCACAGTCTGCCGCCAACCTGGGTGGAAGAGGAGGGGTTGGTCTTTGAGATTGTGTTAGACTTGTTGTAACAGTGCAGGAGGTAACAAACAGAGGTGGGAGTGGGAATTAAAGGGACAGTAACAGGGAGCTCACGGTCACCCCTGTGGAGGTCACAAACCAGGCACGCCCAGGATCCTCTTCAGTTTGCGTATAAGGAGAAGGTGGGAGTGGAGGATGCTATCACGTATTTGCTGCATAAATCACTCTCTCACCTAGAGGGGGTCAGTTGTGCAGTGAGGATTACATTCCTTGACTTCTCTAGTGCCTTTAACACCATCCAGCCCAAGATCTTAAGGCACAAACTAACGGAGATGGGAGTAGACTCTCACATGGTGGATTGGATAGTGGACTACTTGACAGATAGACCTCAGTATGTGCGGTTGGGAGACTGTAGGTCTGACACGGTGGTCAGCAGCACAGGGGCGCCGCAGGGAACCGTACTCTCTCCGGTCCTGTTCACCCTGTACACATCAGACTTCCAATATAACTCGGAGTCCTGCCATGTGCAGAAGTTCGCTGATGACACGGCCATAGTGGGGTGTGTCAGGAATGGACAGGAGGAGGAGTATAGGAAACTGATACAGGACTTTGTGATATGGTGCAACTCAAACTACCTGCGTCTCAATATCACCAAGACCAAGGAGATGGTGGTGGACTTTAGGAGATCTAGGCCTCATATGGAGCCAGTGATCATTAATGGAGAATGTGTGGAGCAGGTTAAGACCTACAAGTATCTGGGAGTACAGTTAGACGAGAAGCTAGACTGGACTGCCAACACAGATGCCTTGTGCAGGAAGGCACAGAGTCGACTGTACTTCCTAAGAAGGTTGGCGTCATTCAATGTCTGTAGTGAGATGCTGAAGATGTTCTATAGGTCAGTTGTGGAGAGCGCCCTCTTCTTTGTGGTGGCGTGTTGGGGAGGAAGCATTAAGAAGAGGGACGCCTCACGTCTTAATAAGCTGGTAAGGAAGGCGGGCTCTGTTGTGGGCAAAGTACTGGAGAGTTTAACATCGGTAGCTGAGCGAAGGGCGCTGAGTAAGCTACGGTCAATTATGGATAACTCTGAACATCCTCTACATAGCACCATCCAGAGACAGAGAAGCAGTTTCAGCGACAGGTTACTATCGATGCAATGCTCCTCAGACAGGATGAAGAGGTCAATACTCCCCAATGCCATTAGGCTTTACAATTCTACCGCCAGGACTTAAGAACTTTTTAAAAGCTATTATTAATGCTTTTTGAGATAGTGATTTAGATGTATATCATATTTTTTACTGAGTTAAGTATTGTATGTAATTAGTTTTGCTACAACAAGTGTATGGGACATTGGAAAAAAGTTGAATTTCCCCATGGGGATGAATAAAGTATCTATCTATCTATCTATCTATCAAAGTGATCACTCCCCAAGTTTGTGCCTGCTTTCTCCAGTGTAGAGAGGAGCTCAGTGTGAACACCCAGCAGGCTGACTGGGACTGACTGAATCACTACTTCACCTGAGAGAGGAGGTGAAGGGTCAGGTGTTGCCCTCCTGTGGTTACCGGGGAAGGGGAGGGGTTGGAGGAGCAGTGCAGGGAATCACAGAGGGAGTGCTCCCTGTGAAATGCTGAAAGGAGATGGGAGGGAGGATGTTTCTGGTGGGGAAACTCATTGTGAAAGATGGGTGTTGGGGGTGAGAACCAGGGGAACTGTTATTCTTGCCCTGACTGGGTGTAGAAAGTATGAGAGTAGATGTATGGGGTGCAGGAGCCTGCCCACTCTGGTAGAGGGAACGCTACTGTTCAGGAGGACATTTCCGGGGCCACTGTGTGAAAGTCTCATCATCAAACTACAGGTGATGGAATCCGGACTTCACAGGGTAGGGGAGAGTTGCGGTGAGAGTGGAAAGTGGTGGTGAAGGTGGGTAAGTGAGGGAGGAATGGACAAGGTGTGGGGGGGGTGGTGAGAGGGGGGAGGGCGGTCAGAGAGGGGGTGCGAGAGAGACCACAGGGCAATTTGGGGGTGATGTCATAAACAAACACTTTTGAGTTCACCAAGGACAAGGAGTTGGGAAGGGGAGAGTTCAGGGAGGCTGAAATTCAAGAATGTGTTTTTGTTAAAACAAAGGAGGTATCAGGTGTCGTGGTGAAAGAAATCCCCAGAGCCGGGTGAGGTGTGTCCGAGGCTGCTGTGAGAAGGAAGGGAGGAGACTGCTCAGGCTCTGACTGGAGATATTCACTGGCCGCAGGTGAGGTACAGGTGCAGGAGGACAGCAAATGTGGTGCCTTTTCTTTGCTCAAGACAAGCGGCAGGCACAAACTAGGAATCAGATGTGGCTGATGTGGTTTAAGGCCTTCGACTAGGTCCCGGCTGGGAGACTGGTTCATCAGGTTAGGGCCTAGGGTACATAGGTCAAGTTAGCAAGCTGAATCCCAAGTTGTCTGGGCAAGAGGAGGGAGGGAGTGTTGGAATGTAACCCAGGGATAGTGTTAAAGCACAGGTGCTGGTGCTGGAACTTGCTGTTTGTTATGTACATTAAAGCTTTAGATGTGAGTGACAAGGTCCAATTAGTAAATGAAATGGACTCTCTCTACACTTCTCGCTGCCTCGGTACTGCGGCCAACATAATCAAAGACACCACCCAGCTCAGACATCCTCCCTTCTCCCATCAGACAGAAGATACACAAGTCTAAAACCACTATAGCCATTTCAAGGATAACTTCTACCCCATTATTGAAGGGTCTTGCCCTTTAGTACAATGAGATGAACTCCTGACCTCACAAATGTCCTGGACTTGCATATTGTTGTCTACCTGTAAGACTTGATTCTGCATTATGTTACTGATTCACCTCAATGCACTGATATGGTGACATAATGTGAACTGCACGGATAACATGCAAAGCACAGTTTTTCACTGTACTCTGTACGTCACAATAATTTACCAGATTACATTGGTGGTGATGTTGATAGGGAGGATGATACCCAAGGCTTTAGATTAAGATGATTGGCTGATGTTTGCTAGAGTAATGGAAGGTGGAATTTAACAAGGGTGGTTCTTTTATATTGAATAGAAGGACCCTAGGCATCGTTGAACAACAGCAGCACCTTAAGCTACAAGTCAGAGGATCTCTGGAGGTGTCTGTGCAGGTGAAAATGGCATATGGGATACTTGGGTAGAAGAGCAATGGTCTAGATGCAACTTATTGGAAACATAGTGTAGGGTTAGAGTGCACAGTTCTGCATCCCACTGTACAGAGGATGTGATATTACTGGGACAGCATGGTGTTTCAGCTATTTGGAGACCGGCTGTGTTTTCCCTTCAGAGGAGGAGGTTGAGGAGGGACCTGAGGGGGTCGAATGGGGAGCTAGTGAGAAACTTTATCCTTAAGGAAGATATTTTAAACCACAGGCTGAGGGTTTAAGATGAGTTGTAGGAGGTTTATCAGGATCTGAGGGGAAATAATTTCCCCAGGATGGAGTTAGAACTTAAAACATTGACCAAGGGGCTGGTGGAGTCAGAGACTCTCATAACACTGGAGTATCAGAACAGTGCTTGAATCACTGAGATAGGAAGGTACTGTCCGAGTGCTGGGAAATGGGGTCAGTGACTATCGAGACAGTGGCGGGCATGGGCATAATAGTCAGAAATAACTTGTCAGAAAAATCCTCGTCCACGATGGTCAGAAACCCCTCGTCCGCGATGGTCAGGAAGCCCCTGGCCCACGGTGGTCAGGAAGCCGTCTTCTGTGATGCAGAAAACCCCTCGCCCGCGATGGTCAGGAAGCCCCTCGTCCGCGATGCAGAAAACCCCTGGCCCGCGATGGTCAGGAAGCCGTCTTCTGTGATGCAGAAAACCCCTCGCCCGCGATGGTCAGGAAGCCCCTCGTCCGCGATGCAGAAAACCCCTTGTCCGCGATGGTCAGAAAACCGTCTTCTGTGATGCAGGAAACCCCTCGCCCATGATGGTCAGGAGGCCCCTCACCCGCGATGGTCAGGAAGCCCCTCACCCGCGATGGTCAGGAAGCCCCTCGTCCGCGGTGGTCAGGAAGCCCCCTCGTCCGCGATGCAGAAAACCCCTCATCTGCGATGGTCAGGAAGCCCCTAGCCCGCGATGGTCAGGAGAACCCTCGTCCGCGATGCAGAGAACCCCTCGTCCGCGATGGTCAGAAAACCGTCTTCTGTGATGCAGAAAACCCCTCACCCGCGATGGTCAGGAGACCCCTCGTCCATGATGCAGAAAACCCCTCGTCCGCGATGGTCAGGAAGCCCCTCGTCCATGATGCAGGAAGCCCCTCGTCCATGATGCAGAAAACCCCTCACCCGCGATGGTCAGGAAGCCCCTCGTCCACGATGCGGAAAACACTTCGTCCGCGATAATAGACAATAGACAGTAGGTACAGGAGTAGGCCATTTGGCCCTTCTAGCCAGCACCGCCATTCACTGTGATCATGGCTGATCATACACAATCAGTACCCCGTTCCTGCCCTCTCCCCATATCCCTTGACTCCGCTATCTATAAGAGCTCTATCTAACTCTCTCTTGAATGCATCCAGAGACTTGGCCTCCACTGCCTTCTGGGGCAGAGCATTCCACATATCCACCACTCTCTGCGTGAAAAAGTTTTTTCCGCATCTCAGTTCTAAATGGCCTACCCCTTATTCTTAACCTGTTGCCTCTATTTCTGGACTCACCCATTAGTGGGAACATGCTTCCTGCCTCCAGTGTGTCCAATCCCTTAATAATCTTATATGTCTCAATCAGATCTCCTCTCATCCTTCTAAATTCCAGTGTATACAAGCCCAGTTGCTCCAATCTTTCAATATATGACAGTCCCACCATTCCAGGAATTAACCTTGTGAACCTATGCTGCACTCCCTTAATAGCAAGAATGTCCTTCCTCAAATTTGGAGACCAAAACTGCACACAATACTCCAGGTGGGGTCTCACCAGGGCCCTGTACAGCTGCAGAAGGACCTCTTTACTCCTATACTCAATTCCTCTTGTTATAAAGACCAGCATGCCATTAGCTTTCTTCACTGCCTGCTGTACCTGCATGCTTGCTTTCATTGACTGATGTACAAGAACACCTAGATCTCGTTGTACTTCCCCTTTTCCTAACTTGACTCCATTTAGATAGTAATCTGCCTTCCTGTTCTTGCCACTAAAGTGGATAACCTCACATTTATCCACATTAAACTGCATTTGCCATACTTTTGCCCACTCACCCAACCTGTCCAAGTCACCCTGCATTCTCATAACATCCTCCTGACATTTCACATTGCCACCCAGCTTTGTGTCATCAGCAAATTTGCTAATATTACTTTTAATCCCTTCATCTAAATCATTAATGTATATTGTAAACAGCTGCGGTCCCAGCACCGAACCTTGCGGTACCCTACTGGTCACAGCCTGCCGTTCCGAAAGGGACCCGTTAAACACTACTCTTTGTTTCCTGTCAGCCAGCCAATTTTCAATCCATGTCAGTACTCTGCCCCCAATGCCATGTGCCCTAATTTTGCCCACTAATCTCCTATGTGGGACTTTATCAAAAGCTTTCTGGAAGTCCAGGTTCACTACATCCACTGGCTCTCCCTTGTCCATTTTCATAGTTACACCCTCAAAAAACTCCAGAAGATTAGCCAAGCATGATTTTCCCTTCATAAATCCACGCTGACACGGACTGATCCTTCTACTGCTATCCAAATGTGTCGTAATTTCCTCTTTTATAATTGATTCCGGCATATTTCCCACCACTGACGTCAGGCTAACGGGTCTATAATTCCCTGTTTTCTCTCTCCCTCCTTTCTTGAAAAGTGGGACAACATTTGCCACCCTCCAATCAGCAGGAACTGTTCCTGAATCTATAGAACATTGGAAAATAATTACCAATGCATCCACGATTTCTAGAGCCACCTCTTTAAGTACCCTGGGATGCAGACCATCAGGTCCCGGGGACTTATCAGCCTTCAGACTCAACAGTCTATCCAACACCGTTTCTTGCCTAATATAAATTTCCTTCAGTTCATCCTTTACCCTAGTTCCTTTGGCCACTATTACATCTGGGAGATTGTTTGTGTCTCCCCTAGTGAAGACAGATCCAAAGTACCTGTTCAACTCATCTGCCATTTCCTTGTTCCCCATAATAAATTCACCCGTTTCTGTCTTCAATGGCCCAATTTTGGTCTTAACTATTTTTTTGCTATTCACATACCTAAAGAAGATTTTACTATCCTCCTTTATATTCTTGGCTAGTTTACCTTCGTACCTCATTTTTTCTTGGCATATTGCCTTTTTTGTTATCTTCTGTTGCTCTTTAAAAGCTTCCCAGTCCTCCAGTTTCCTGCTCATCTTTGCTATGTTATACTTGTTCTCTTTTATTTTTATACTGCCCATTACTTCCCTCGTCAGCCACGGCCGCCCCTTACTCCCCTTAGGATCTTTCTTCCTCTTTCGAATGAACTGATCCTGCACCTTCTGCATTATTCCCAGAAATACCTGCCATTTTTGTTCCACTGTCTTCCCTGCTAGGGTATTGTTCCATTGAACTTTGGCCAGCTCCTCCCTCATAGCTCCATAGTTCCCTTTGTTCAACTGTAATACTGACACATCTGATTTTCCCTTCTCCTTCTCAAATTGTAGGTTAAAACATATCATATTATGGTCACTACCTCCTAATGGTTCCTTTACCTCGAGGTCCCTGATCAAATCCGGTTCATTGCACAACACTAAATCTAGAATTGCCTTCTCCCTGGTAGGCTCCAGTACAAGCTGTTCTAAGAATCCATCTCAGAGGCACTCCACAAACTCCCTTTCTTGGGGTCCAGTACCATTCTGATTCTCCCAGTCTACCTGCATGTTGAAATCCCCCATAACAACTGTATCATTACCTTTGCAACATGCCAATTTTAACTCTTCATTCAACTTACACCCTACATCCAGACTGCTGTTTGGGGGCCTGTTACCCATTAGGGTCTTTCTACCCTTAGAATTTCTCAGTTCTATCCATACTGACTCTACATCCCCAGATTCTATGTCCCCCCTCGCAAAGGACTGAATATCATTCCTCACCAACAGAGCTACCCCACCCCCTCTGCCAGTCAGTCTGTCCTTTTGATAAGATGTATATCCTTGAATATTCATTTCCCAGGCCCTGTCCATTTGAAGCCATGTCTCTGTTATTCCCACAACATCGTACTTGCCAATTTCCAACTGAGCCTCAAGCTCATCTACTTTATTCCTTATACTTCGTGCATTCATATATAATACTTTTAATTCGGTACCCCCCCTCTCCTTTCATATCAATTCCTATTTCACTTGGCCATACTGTATGATCTCTTCTTGAGCTTTCTACTCCATTGATTCTGTTGTCGTTTTTAACTTTTCTTATTTTCACTTTCGCTTTAACTCCATCCTTATATTTCCAGTTCATCCCCTCCCCCCCACTACTTAGTTTAAACACGTCCGTGTTGCAGTGGCAAACCTGTCTGCCAGAATGCTGGAATGCTGGACGATGGTCAGGAAGCCCCTCTTCCGCGATGTTCAGGAAACCACTCGTCCGCGATGTTCAGAAAACCCCTCTTCCGCGATGTTCAGGAAACCACTCGTCCGCAATGGTCAGAAAACCCCTCGTCCGTGATGTTCAGGAAACCCCTCGTCCGCGATGGTCAGAAAACCCCTCGTCCGCGATGGTCAGAAAACCCCTCGTCTGCAATGGTCAGAAAACCCCTCGTACGTGATGGTCAGAAAGCCCCTCGCCCGCGATGCGGAAAACCCCTCGTCCACGATGGTCAGAAAACCCCCCGCCTGCAATGGTCAGAAAGCCCCTCGCCCGCGATGCAGAAATCCGTCGTCCGAGATGGTCAGCTCTCTGCTGAAATAGTTCAGTTCTATGTGAGTTCAGTAAGTAGTCAAAAGAATGGAGAGAGTTGTAGGACAGCCCCACATTGGCCCTACATTCATCTCACGGGCCGACAGGTGTAAACAGGATCTGTGTGACAGCCCAGGGTGAGACCAATGATACACAGATAGCAGGAGACCTGACACTGGGACCAGAAGACCGCTAGGCCCCTTCATGCTGTTCCAGTCGATCGAAAATCAGTTTCCCACTGCTCAAATCCCACCTCCCTGGCCTGTCTAGTGATTCAGTGACCCTGTCTCCACATTTCATGGGTCAATGAATCCCCAAGATCATGCAGTCATGGCCTGAGTAATCTCCCCTTATTTAGTCTGCAACTTGATCTCTATCTCTGTATCCCCCTCCCTCTTCTTCCCCTCTCCACCTTTACTACCCTCTCTCTTGCCCCCTCCCCCTCTCTTCCCCTTTTACTCCTCCCCCCTCTTCCCAACTACTATTCCTCACTCCTCCCCTCCTGCACCTCACCCTCCTTCCCTCTCTTCCCCCTCCCTCCATTCCCTCTTCCACCCTCCTCCCCTACCCCCTCCTTCTTCTCCCTCGTCCCCTCCTACCCCCTTCCCACTCCTCACCTTTCCTCCCCTCTTCCCCCTCCTCCACTCCCCTTTTCCTTCTCCTCCCCTCTCCTGCCTCCCTGTTCCCCCCTCCTCTCCTCCCCCCTTCCCCATCATTCCTCCCTTTTCCCTCTCCCTCCCCACTCTATGTTCTCTCCCCTCATTACCCACTGCCCCATCTCTACCCTCTATCCCCCCCCCCCCCCCGGCTCTCTCATTTCTCCACAGATGCTACCTGACCAGCTGAGTATTCACGGCTTCTTGGTTGTCTGTCTCTCGAACTGCCCTCTGTTCACTGATAGGTAAGTCTTACCGGCACATGGGATGGCGCAGGAGGTAGTGAGTAATGCTCCTGTTGCCCACCTTGGGTGCTGTCTGTCTGGACTTTTTATATTCTCCTAGTGAACCTGTGGTATTCCCCCAAACATCCCAATATGTGCAGGACAGTGGCTGAATCGGCAACCACAGATTGTGCCCCAGAGTGTGGTTGGTGGGTGGAATCTCGGGTAATATGCAGCGTGTATACTTGGGATTATTATAGATATCTGTACGATAGCCGGTGTGAACAAGGTGGGCCCTCTGTGTTGCCCCCTCCTGTCATTTAAAGATTTTCTCTGTACTAACTCACCAGTCTAGCTACCTCTTTGTACAAGTCTCTCAGTTCCTCCATCCTCCGATGACCTTAAACGACTCATTTTCTGTCACCACAGATGCCGTTCAATTTCTATGTTTCCAACAAACTCTGCACTGGTATCTCGGTCCGTCTCTCAGGGGATATCTCTACACCAATCAATATCTCTCAGTCCCTTTTTCAGGGGGATATCTGTACACTGTTCAGTGCTTTTCAGTCCCTCTCTCCCAGGGGATATCTGTACACTGACCGGTGTCTCTCAGTCCCTCTCTCCCAGGGGATATCTGTACACTGACCGGTGTCTCTCAGTCCCTCTCTCTCCCAGGGGATATCTGTACACTGACCGGTGTCTCTCAGTCCCTCTCTCCCAGGGGATATCTGTACACTGACCGGTGTCTCTCAGTCCCTCTCTCCCAGGGGATGTCTGTACACTGACCGGTGTCTCTCAGTCCCTCTCTCCCAGGGGATATCTGTACACTGACCAGTGTCTCTCAGTTCCTCTCTCTCAGGGGATATCTGTACACTGACCAGTGTCTCTCAGGGAGATATCTGTCCACTGACCAGTGTCTCTCAGGGGATATCTGTACACTGTCCAGTGTTTCTCAGTCCCTCTCTCCCAGGGGATATCTGTACACTGACCAGTGTCTCTCAGGGAGATATCTGTACACTGACCAGTGTCTCTCAGTTCCTCTCTCTCAGGGGATATCTGTACACTGACCAGTGTCTCTCAGTTCCTCTCTCTCAGGGGATATCTGTACACTGACCGGTGTCTCTCAGTCCCTCTCTCTCAGGGGATATCTGTACACTGACCGGTGTCTCTCAGTCCCTCTCTCTCAGGGAGATATCTGTACACTGACCGGTGTCTCTGTCCCTCTCTCTCAGGGGATATCTGTACACTGACCGGTGTCTCTCAGTCCCTCTCTCCCAGGGGATATCTGTACACTGACCAGTGTCTCTCAGTCCTTCTCTCTCAGGGGATATCTGTACACTGACCGGTGTCTCTCAGTCCCTCTCTCTCAGGTGGATATCTGTACACTGACCAGTGTCTCTCAGTCCCTCTCTCTCAGGGGGATATCTGTACACTGACCGGTGTCTCTCAGTCCCTCTCTCTCTCAGGGAGATATCTGTACACTGACCAGTGTCTCTCAGTCCCTCTCTCTCAGGAGATATAGAGTGACTGGTGCCTCTTACCTGCTCTCCTTGTGTTTGGGAGTTTTATGGGATTTATGGACACAAGAGGGAGATGGTTGTGGGAGTGTTGCTGTGATAATGGAATGGTATTGTTTACCAGCAGACCGGGGTCAGTGGCCCTGCAGCTGGCCGGATCTGCATCACTTCAGAAACAACATCTCCGTTCCTGACACCGCACAGTCGATCTCCATCAAAGTGAGTGAATTGTTAACCAGAAATGTAATTTTTTTCTTGCTATCTATCTGCTTCTCGGTCCCAATCACTGCAGAAATCTCCTTGAGAGAGAGACAGAGAGGGAGAGAAGGAGGGACTGTCTGTGTGAGAGATGGTTTGTGTTAAAGGGTCACTGTGAGTGTACTAGACACGCTGTGTTTGTGTCAGAGATATTGAGTGTTTGTGAGATGCAGAGAGACTGAGAATGTTGGGGGGGGGGAGTGTGTGAGAGAAAGACCTTGTGTCAGAGACACTGCGTGTGTGTGAGAGAGAGAGGGAGGAAGACTAATTTTGCCTGAGAGAGAATCTGTGTGAAAGGCTGTGTCTGTGTGAGAGTCTGTCAGTGTGAGGGACTGTGTGTCGGGTGAGACTGAGTGACAGTGACTGTGAAACCATGTGAGAGAGAACCTGTGTGTGTCAGAGACTGTGTGAGAGTGTCTGAGTATGAGAGAGAGAGTGTGTGTGTGTGTGTGTGTGAGAGAGAGAGACAGAGTGAGACTGTGAGAGTGAGGCTGTGTGAGAGAGACTGTTGTGTGTCAGACACTGTCTGAGTCTCTGAGTATGAGAGAAAGAGACTGTTGTGTGTCAGACACTGTGTGAGAGAAAACGTGTGTGTGAGAGAGAGTGATTGTGTGTGTGAGAGAGTATGGGTGCGTGTGAGAGAGTATGGGTGCGTGTGAGAGTGTATATTTGTATGAGAGTCAGTGTATGTGTGAGAGAGAGAGAGCATGTGTCTGTGTGTTTGAAAGTGTGTGTGAGAGAGTGTGTGTGTGAGACCGAGTGTATGTGTGAGAGAGAGAATGTGCGTGTGAGAGAGAGAATGTGTGTGAGAGAGTGTGTGTAAGAGAGAGTTTGTGTATGTATGAAACAGAGTGGGTGAGAGTGAGAGAGAGCATGTGTGTGTGAGAGAGTGTGGGTGTGAGGGAGAGTGAGAGAGTATGGGTGTGAGAGAGAGTGTGTGGGTGAGACAGTGTGGGTGAGAGTGAGAGTGTGTGTGAGAGAGTGTGTATGTGTGTGTGAGATACAGTATGTGTGTGAGAGAGTGTGTGTGTAAGGGAGTGGGTGTGTGTGTGAGAGAGAAAGTGTGTGTGTAAGGGAGTGGGGGTGTGTGTGTAAGGGAGTGTGTGTGTGTGTAAGGGAGTGTGTGTGTGTGAGAGTGTGCATGAGAGAATGTGGGTAAGCGTGAGACTGTGTTTAAAGTGTGTGTCTGAGAGAACGAGTGACTGTAAGAGGGAGAGAGTTCACGTGTTTGTGAGAGAGAGTGTATGTGAAAGAGTGTTGCATGCAAGAGAGAGTACATGTGGGAGAATTGCATGCGATGGAGAGTGTGCGAGTGTGTGTGCATGAGAGAGGATGAGACTGTGTGTGAGAGAGAGAATGGAAATGAGAGAGAGAGGGAGACAGAAAGTGTGTATGTGTGAGAAAGACTGTGAGAGGGAGATAGTGTGTGTGAGAGAGGGAGAGACTGTGTGTGAGAGTGTGTGTGCAAGACAGCAACCACGTATGTGTGTGAGAGAGAGTGGGAGTGTGTGGTGAGAGGCAGACTGTGTGAGGGGGGAGACTGTGTGTATGAGAGAGAGAGACTGTCAGGGAGAGACTGTGAGAGAGATTGTGTGTGTGAGAGAGAGAGAGTGGGAGTGTGTGGTGAGAGGCAGACTGTGAGGGGGAGACTGTGAGAAAGTGTGTGTGTATGAGATTGTGTGAGAGAGAGATAGACTAGTGTGAGAGAGAAATTACATGTGTGTTGGAGACTGTGTGTGTGTGTGTGTGTGTGTGTGCGCGCAAGAGAGGGAAAGAGACGGTGTGTGTGAGAGAATGACTGTTGGAGACTGTGAGAAAATCATACTGTGTATGACGGAGGGATACTGTGTGAGGGGCAGAGAGACTGTATGTATGTGAGATAGGGTCTGTGTATTTAAAGCACTATGTATGTGAGAGAGACTGATGAAAAATAACTTGTCTGTGTGAGAGACTGTGTCTGTTTGTATGGAAATAAAGACTGCATATGAGTGTGTGAGAGAGGGAGCACTGTGTGCATGTGAGAGAGAATGAGAGACTGTGTGTCAGAGAGAAAGAGACATGGCCTGTGTGTGAGAGAGAGAGAGGGGGAGAAAAAGACTGTGTGATAGAGAGACTGTACTGTATGTGAGAGAGAGAGACTGTATGTGAGAGTGATTGAGTGTGAGAGTGGTTGAGTGTGAGAGACTCAGAGAAACTGTTCGAGAAAGTGAGCGTGAGAGACTCTGAAAGAAACAGAGACTGACTGTATGTGTGAGTGGGTGAGTGAGTGTGAGAGACTGAAAGAAACTGAGACAGAGAGAGAATGATTGAGTGTGAGAGACACTAAGAGACAGAAACTGAGAGACACTATGTAAGTGAGAGTGAGTGTGAGAGACAGAAACTGGGAGAGAGATACTGTATGTGAGAGAGTGATTGAGTGTGAGAGACTATGAGAGAGAGAAACTGGGAGAGAGATACTGTATGTGAGAGAGAGTGGCTGAGTGTGAGAGTCTGAGAGAAAGAAACAGAGAGAGAGAGACTAAGGCACTGGGTGTGTATGAGATTAAGAGAATGAGTGTGGGAGAATGTGTGTGTGCTTGTGTGTGAGAGACTGAGAGGGAATGGGGCTATACGAGAGACTGTGTGAGAGAGAATGTGCGAGAGACTGTGTCTGGGCATAAGAGAGAGACAGACTGTGTGAGAGACAGAGGGAGACTCTGTCGAGTGATTCTTTGTTTGCAGCCTAATGATTCTTCAAATGGTTCAAATTAATATCAGAGGACATACACAGTATGCAGCCTGAAACTCACAGACACCCACAAAACTAGAAAGCCCAAAGAATGAATGATAGAAACATCAGAACCCCAAAGACCTTTCCCCCATTTGTACCAGCAGAAGCACTGATCACCCCCCCCCCACACCATGCAAGCAGTAGCAAAAGCCCCTCAAAGAGACCTGGATCCGGAGTCCATACCCCAGCACTTCGGTATCTCAGACAGGCTGTCTCTCTCCTTCAAGGGAGAGGGAGATCACTCCTGCAAACAAGAGTGGAGACCAACAGCTTGCTGTCCGATGTTACAATCTTCCACATCGCTTCTTCCCTGACTCAAGACCACGTGGTTACCGCCAGATTTAAACTCTGCCAGCGCTGTCAGCTAAACAGAAGTTATTGGGTGGGGCTGCAGTGCTCTTACACCCATTTCCACTGGGGAGTAGCTTTCGGTGAGCAGGTAAGCTAAGACACTTACTGCAACATTTCACCCACAACACTGTGACAACGCCCACTGGCTAGTATAACCCCCATGGATTCCCTACTATACTACAGATAAAACATAATACTATACCCTTAATTATCATCCCACCAGCATTCCAAAAGACCGCCATGGACCTAGTCCCCAGCTTTCCTGATCTTATTTACTGACTGCTGGATATGATCAGTCGGTGAGTGATGTTCCCCACACTCATTGAGGATGTGTTGTCCTGACCAATCACAACACAGGTGCCACCTTTCACCATCCAGTTTTGCAAGGCCACCATCCAAATAGCCATAATCTCATCTGACGCTCTGATCAGTACATCCTCTGTATGCTTGAGTGCTGTGGTCATCTCATTGGCCAGAGTCTCCCATCACTGAGGCCATACATACCAGTTCCTGAGACAGCCTTGCCACACCATACAGGGGAAAGGTTATCATCCAGAAACTTTCTGCCTCTGTGATGCCCCTCACAGGCAGGGTGCCTTATCCAGGCTATTGAGACAGTGTATGTACGGCACCATGTACCTGGGCACTGCGTACCGTTTTGTCCCCGGGGGCGACCACCTTCACAGCACCATTCTGTGTTAACACAGTCATCCCAGGGTACTGCTCCTGCTCACACTCACTGTGCCCCACTGACTAGATCTGTGCTCAGTGCACCACTTGCACCAACACACTTTCCCCTTCACTGCTGGCAGAGGGATTACTCTCCAAGTCAGGACCTTGGGATCAGACAAATTGCACGTACGGAAGTACCAGCCCTTAAAACACTTACTCTGCTGGGGGTTACAGAGATGCAAGTTCTTTAAGGCCATTCCCATACAATGGGGCGAGATTGGCTGGAATAGACTACTCCTTCCTGTCTTCCCCAAAAAGAGAATGTCAAAGTAAGAGAGGCTGGACAAGTTCTTGTTCTTCTTGATTAAAGGGGATTGGTACCAGCCCTTCTCTGGTGTGGGTTATAAGACCCAACAGTCTAAAGTGTGAGTGTGGCTCACAAACTCATACACTATCCATAGGAATATGTTATAGGATCTCACAACGACCACCTTCATCGCCACTGCCTTTAGCATCTGTCACTTTGCCATACTGTCACATAGGGAGACACAAACTCACTGCATCCTGGTTAATCACTGGGTATCCCCATTCCCCATTAATACCACCCATCACATATTCCCTGGTTCTCGCACCACAATCTCCCCACACACTGGTGGCTCCTGTGGCTGCTGCACCCACACCTTCCCCAATTCTTCCTGCAACTCCACCTTTGGAGGATCTGATACTGGCAAGTGCCAGGACATCCAGGATCGAGGAGCCTCCCTAACCTGCTGGCCAGGAGTTCAGGTTGTCTGCCACCTGCTGCAGCACACTCATAGACACCCCTGAAGGCAAGGGTGGGGGCAATAACTTAACCTGCTGTTTCAAAAGCCCATTCAAATGCTCCGTCAGCCCTGCTACCTGTCCATTGTATGGGATGGGGCACAACCTATAGAACGCCAGACTCATCTCCCTCCAAAAATACAAATTCAATCCATGCTTGTGCTTTCCTTTCCTCAGAGCCTTCACAAGTAACTGCAAAACATAGAACAAACTATTAATTTCCACAAGATAAAAACCATAATATATTTCCCGAAGAACAAAGGGGAAGAAAATCCCTCAACCATCAGGCTCTCCAACCAAAGGACCCAACTTCACTTGCCCCATCACTGAAATGTTCCCACAACCAGTGGACTCACTTTCAGGGACTTTTCACCTCATGTTCTTGATATTTATTATTTGTTAGTATTATTATTTCTTTACTTTTGTACTTAACGCAGTTTGTTGTCTTTTGCACTCTAATTGAATGCCCAAATTGGACAGTCTTTCGTTTATTCTGTATTGGTTATTATTCTATTGATTTATTGAAAATGCCCACAAGAAAATAAAACTCTTGGTTGTATATAGTGACATATATGTACTTTGATAATACATTTATCTTGGACTTTGAAAAGATGACTGGGTGGGGGCCCCCGAAACATTAACACATTCATACTGCTGCTTAAAGGCACAGCCTTATTAAAAGGCTAGAAGTGAAATATTTCAATCAGTTACCTTTTCTGCTGCAGCATAGGATTAATTCAAACATTCTTGCAATACAGATTTAACAAAGACATGACAGACTTTGCACTCTCATTCACGCACGCACTCACTCAAGTGAATTCACATTTGGTCAAATCTTATCTTGTGCAAAATTTTTCAAACTGAAACATTCACACTTTGGGGGGGGGTGGAGTTCAGGGCATAAGAGCCTATCCCTACATGAGTGAGCAGGAGGGTGCAACCTACCCCTCCCCCTGACCCCTGCTGCCAGTGCTTTTTGCAGAGTCTCCAGCAAAGGAAATAGGGAACCTTGAGTGGAATGTGAGGAATTTTGTATAGGAAGGAGATGGCTTGGAGAATGACCCTTCTCCTTGCCTCTCCTCCCCTGGCAGTGCTCCCTCTTCATGGCAGAGGGAGGGTATTGGAACCCCAGCTCCGAGCAATGCCAAAAATATTTCCTTATGGGTCACGCTGGGCCCTCCACCCCCAGGCCGCTGGTCGAATTTGCACAGCTGGCTGTGGAAACCTTACCCCATGTACACTATTCCCTTCAGTAACCTAATGATGGCCCATATGGCCCTACAGTACACTATATCGCTGGTCCCCATAATGGCAGCACCACTTCTTTTAAATTGTCAGCTGCTGCTTAAAGTATGATTGAGGTTAGCCTATCTCCCTCACTGTCACTGTGATCAGAGCCCACTGGCCATGGGCTCTGGTCCCTTCTTCCACTGTGCTCTACCCATTCCCACTCCAAGAGTGAAGGATACCTGACCTTGGCCTTGACTGCTGCTGTCAATCTGCCCAGCGGCATATCCTCACCCCCGTGGGAAGCAGGTGGCACTCTCAGGACATTGATTCACACCCTCTCCAAGACGCCTATCCCCGTTGGATAAACGCATTCCAACACCCTCCCCCACCATATCCCATATCCTCAGCAACCACATGTACAGAAGTTTCCCTGGCATCTCCCAACTCCACCATTTCCTTAGTTGAGACCTACCTGGTGGTTGCAGTCTCAATGAGACCCACAGTGTTATCCTGCCCAGCTCCCCCTTTCTCATGCTGTTCCCCTGCCCCAGCCTCCTGCTCTTCCTCACCCTGTGCCATGGAGGCTGGATGGGCCGCGGGCTGGCAGCCCCCTTTTCGGATCTGGGACTCTGTGGCCACTGGTCTGGCTGTACAAGGAGAAGGACTGTCATTTAGAGAGGGATCCTCTCTCCACCATCCCATATCCGCGTGTCAGGGTCACCTCCTCGCAACATTAGGGTCTGGTTGCCAATTAGCCCTGAGGGGTGCATCTAACTACTGCATGTTCGCTAGCCAACAGGCCATCACTGTGCTCTTAATCCTCCAGCTCTCTGGCCTGAGTCCGCACTGACTTGACAAATTTCTCCCATGTGGATCGAGCAATTCCACTTCATTCCTTAAACCATTTACCTCTTTCTCCTTCGTCTACCTGGCCCATGGTGATCCAAGGACAAAGAAATGATGGCCTGGTTACTGCATGCTAGATATAAACTTTACCAGTGCTGTAAAGTTAACAGCTAAATGGAACCCAGAGGGAGCTGGCATGCTCCTCAATCTGTGTGCATGACAGAGACTGTGCATGAGAGAAACAACATATTAGAGAAGGAGAGACTGCGATGGAGACTAAGTGTATGAGAAAGAGAGATTGTGTGAGAAGGACTGCACATGTAAGGAATAGAGACTGTATGAGAGTGAGATTGTACATCTATGAGAAAGAGACTGTGTTTGAGACAGAATGCATGTCTGGGAAAGAGACTGCATGTATGAGAAAGGGAGACTATATGAGGAAGAGAGACACTGCGTGAGAGAGACTATGTGTAAGAGGAAGGGAGACCGTGCATGAGAGACTGTACGTGTGTGAGAAAGTGAGACCAGGTGTGAGAGAGATTGTACGTGTATAAGAAAGAGAGACTGCGCGTATGAAAAAGGGAGACACTGAGAGACAGTACGTGTATGAGAAAAGGAAACTGTTTATGAGAGACTGTACGTGTATGAGAAAGGGACACACTACATTAGAGTCTGTACATGTTGAAAGGGAGACTGTGTATGAGAGACTGTACGTGTATGAGAAAGGGAGACACTGTGAGAGACTGTGAGAAAGGGAGACTGTATGAGAGAGACTGTGTGTGAGAAAGAGACTGCTTGTATGAGAAAGGGAGACACTGCATTAGAGTCTACATGTATGAAAAAGGGAGACTCTGTGTGAGGGAGACTATATGCGTGTGAGAAAGAGAGACACTGCATGAGAGATACTATACATTATTGAGAAAGGGAGACCGTGCATGTTTGAGAAAAGGAGACTCTACATGAGAGAGACTATGTGTATGAGAAAGGGAGACCGTGCTTGAGAGGGACTGTGTGTGTGAGAAAGAAAGAATGTGTATGCAAGAGATGTGCCTGCTCTTACCCACTTCCCTCCCCCTTCCTTTCCCCCTCCCATTTACGCTCCCCTTTCCCAACTTTATTTCAACTCCAATTCCTGCTCCCCTTTCCCCCTGCCCATGCCCCACTCTCCTTTTCCCCTGCCCATTCCCACTATTTACCTCCTCCACTTTAACCCCTTCCCCTCCTCTTTTCCCCATACACTATTCCCTTCCCTTTTACCCACACCTGTGATTCCTTCCTCCTCCTCGCTGTTCCCCTTCCCACTCTTCTTTCCCATTCTTCCTCCCCTCCCTTTCCCCTTCACCCTCCTCTTCCTTTCCTCCCTCCACTTCCCCCTCACCCTCCTCTTCCTTTCCTCCCTCCACTTCCCCCTCATTTTTCCCCACAACTTGTTCCCTGTACCCCCACCCTTCCCTCACATCCCATTCCCCCTCCCTTCCCTCACACTCCTTTCTCCCTTTCCTCATACCCTTTTCCCTCTCCCCTCTTGCCCTTTCCTTACCTCTCCCCGCACACCCCTTTCCCCCTCCCTCTTCTCCACACACCCCTTTCCCCCTCCCCTCCCCTCCACACACCCCTTTCCCCCCTCCCCTCCCCTCCACACACCCCTTTCCCCCTCCCTCCCCTCCACACACCCCTTTCCCCCTCCCTCCCCTCCACACACCCTTTTCCCCTTCCCTCCCCACATCCCATTCCCCCCTCCCTCCCCACATCCCATTCCCCCATCCCATTCCCCCCTCCCTCCCCACACCCCATTCCCCCATCCCATTCCCCCCCTCCCTCCCCACATCCCATTCCCCCATCCCATTCCCCCCTCCCTCCCCACATCCCATTCCCCCATCCCATTCCCCCCTCCCTCCCCACATCCCATTCCCCCATCCCATTCCCCCCTCCCTCCCCACATCCCATTCCCCACATCCCATTCCCCCCTCCCTCCCCACATCCCATTCCCCCATCCCATTCCCCCCTCCCTCCCCACATCCCATTCCCCCATCCCATTCCCCCCTCCCTCCCCACATCCCTTTCCCCCCTCCCTCCCCACATCCCTTTCCCCCCTCCCTCCCCACACCCTTTTCCCTATCCTGTTCTACACACCCACTTTCCCTCACTGCCTTTTCCCTCCCCCTCCTCAAGCTGTTGGGAGTGTTTTAAACTAAGATGGCAGAGGGATGGGGATCTTAGAGCTGAGGATGAGACAACTGGTTTACAAGTAGATGATGGGTGTAACATGAATGTAAGGAAGAACAAGTCAATGATTGGGTACAACTGCAGACAGAGCAAAGAGTTAAATTATATCACAAAGGATAAATTCAAAAGGGCGAAGAATGCAGGACTGAAGGTGCTAATTTTAAATGCATGTGGCATTCGGACGAACCTGTGGCACAGTTAGAGATTGATCGGTATGATGTTGTGGGCATCACTGACTCGTGGCTGAAAGAAGGCCATAGTTGGGAGCTTAGCATCAAAGGATATACTTTGTATCAAAAGGACAGGCAGGAAGGCATAGGCAGTGGTGTGGCTCTGTTGGTAGGAGATGGAATTACATCTTTAGAAAGAGGTGACATAGGGTCAGAGAATGTTGAATCTTTGTGGATGGAGAAGCTGCAAAGGTAAATAAAACCATCATGGGAATCGTATATTGGCCTCCAAATAGTAGCCAAGATGTGGGGTGAGATCGCAAGGGGAATTGGAAACAGCATTTAATAGGGTAATGTCACAATTGTAATGGGGGATTTTAATATGCAAGGGCATTGGGAAAATCAGGTGGGTGTCGGATCACAAGAGAGGGAATTTGTTGAGTGCCTACAAGATGGCTTTTTAGAGTAGCTTGTGCTTGAGCCTACTCGGGGAAAGGCCAACTTAGATTGGGTGTTGTGTAATAACCCAGATCTTATTAGGGAGCTTAACATAAAGGAACCCTTAGGAGACAGTGATAATAATATGATTGAATTCATACTGCAACTTGAGAGGGAGAAGCATAACTCACATGTATCAGTATAGCAATGAAACAAAGGGAATTACAGAGGCATGAGAGAGGAACTTGCCGAGCTGGATTGGAGGAGGATACTGTCAGGGATGATAGCAGAGCAGAGATGGCTGAAGTTTCTGGGAATAGTTCACGAGGCGCAGGATAGATATGTCCCATAGAGGAAGGAGTTCTCAAATGGCAGGGGTAGGCAACCATGGCTGACAAAGTAAGTTATGGACTGCATAAAAGCAAAGCAAAGGGCATATAAGGTATCAAAAGTGAGTGGGAAGTTGGATGATTCGGAAACTTTTAAAATCCAACAAAAGGCAACTAAAATAGCTGTAAGAAGGAAAAAAGTGAAATATGAGGGCAGACTAGCCAATAATATAAAGTTTTTCAGTTATACAGTATAATCATATAACAATTACAGCACGGAAACAGGCCATCTCAGCCCTTCTAGTCTGTGCCAAACGCTTACTCTCACCTAATCCCACCTACCAGCACTCAGCCCATAACCCTTCATTCCTTTCCTGTCCATATACCTATCCAGTTTTTTTAAATGACAAAATCGAACCTGCCTCTACCACTTCTACTGGAAGCTCGTTCCACACAGCTATCACTCTCTGAGTAAAGAAGTTCCCCCTCGTGGTACCCCAAAACTTTTGCCCCTTAACTCTCAACTCATGTCCTCTTGTTTGAATCTCCCCTACTCTCAATGGAAAAAGCCTATCCATGTTGACTTTATCTATCCCCCTCATAATTTTAAATACCTCTATCAAGTCCCCCCTCAACCTTCTATGCTCCAAAGAATAAAGACTTAACTTGTTCAACCTTTCTCTGTAACTTAAGTGCTGAAACCCAGGAAACATTCTAGTAAATTTTAACATTACATCCCAACTCCTGTACTCAATGCTCTGATTTATAAAGGCCAGCATACCAAAAGCTTTCTTCACCACTCTATCCAAATGAGATTCCACCTTCAGGGAACTATGCACCATTATTCCTAGATCACTCTGTTCTACTGCATTCCTCAATGCCCTACCATTTACCATGTATGTCCTATTTTGAATAGTCCTACCAAAATGTAGCACCTCACACTTATCAGCATTAAACTCCATCTGCCATCTTTCAGCTCACTCTTCTAACTGGCCTAAATCTCTCTGCAAGCTTTGAAAACCTACTTCATTATCCACAATGCCACCTATTTTAGTATCATCTGCATACTTACTAATCCAATTTACCACCCCATCATCCAGATCATTAATGTATATGACAAACAACACTGGACCCAGTACAGATCCTTGGGCACACCACTAGTTACCGGCCTCCAACCTGACAAACAGGTTATCCTGTTATCCACTACTACTCTGGCATCTCCCATCCAGCCACTGTCGAATCCATTTTATTACTTCAATATAAATACCTAACGATTGAACCTTCCTAACTAACCTTCCGTGAGTCAAAGGCCTTACTGAAGTCCATAAAGACAACATCCACTGCTTTACCCTCGTCAACTTTCCTCATAACCTCTTCAAAAAATTCAATAAGATTTGTCAAACATGACCTTCCACGCACAAATCCATGTTGACTGTGCCTTATCAGACCCTGTCTATCCAAATAATTATATATACCATAAAGAGTAAAAGGGAGATGAGAGTCGATATTGGACCTCTGCAGGATGCTGCAGGTGAGGTAGTAATGGGGGAGAAAGAAATGGCAGATGAACTTAATAGGTACTTTGCATCTCTCTTCACTGTGGAAGACACTAGATGTATGCCAGAGGTCCTTGAGTATCAAGGAGTAGGAGTGAATACCATTGCTATTAAAAAGGAAAAAAATGCTACTCCCCCCTCCCCACCCTCCCTCTTCTTCTCCCCCCCCGCTCCCCCCTCTTCTCCCCGCCCCTCCCCAAGCCCCATCCATCCTCTCCCCCTCCGTTCCACGCCCTCCCCTCTCCATTCCCTGTGCCCCACCCTACCCCCTACCACTTCCCCTATTCCCCACCCCTACCCCCTCACTCTCCTTATCTGCTGTCAGCTTCCACACCTCTCTCTTCTTCGCTACCTTCCTTCCCCATTCCTCTCCCCTCTGTCTTCCACCTTTGCTTTTACTCGACAATGGCTGGTCCTTTTTCCCATAATGCGCTGCCCCGCAGCAACCAGCCTATGGCTGCCTTGCATGTGTGTTGGAGGGGAGGGCCGTGGCCTCTCCGGGGGCCGGGAGCTGGGGGCGGGCTGAGCGGCGCGGATTGGGGGGGGGGGGTGCGGGTGGGGAGGGGGAGGGGACGGACAGCCAGCACGGGGGGATGGGCACTCCTCCCTGACCGGACCGGCGAAAGGCTCCGCAGCCTGTGAATGGGAGCTGGGCCGTGGGTGAGCGGAGGGGCAGGGGTGGGTGTGGGAAGGGGTTGGGGGGGAGGGTTGGACCCTCCCTCATTTCACAGAGAGCCGGGATGGACCGGGGGGGGCGGCAGGAGGAAGAGAGTGGGGTCGGGGGGAGGAGCAGCTGCCGCAGAAGGCCCCTGCCTAACCCGGCTGAACAAAGGCCTCCGTGCTTCCCGACAGGAGAGGGAGGGATCCAGGCCGGAGCTCGCTGCAGGGAAAGCAGAACGGGAGGTGACGAGAGGAGGGAGAGACACAGGGCTTAGGCGAAGAGACAGGGTTAGAGAGTGTGTGAGTGGGATGACAAAGGGGCGGGGGGGGGGGGGAGCGATGAGAGAGCGCGGGGCAATAGAAAGATATAGACGGGTCGGAGAATGAGTGGTAGAAGAGGGAGCGAGAGAGGCTGCAGGGAATGGACAGGAAGGTGAGGGGGGGTGGGTTGGGGTCACCGGAGTACAGGAACATGGAGGGTGAGGTCAGGGAGAGATAACAGGCTGTTGGGGATGGAGAGGGAGACAGGGATGGGGAAGAGCTGGACAGTGACAAGGGGAGGTGGGAAGAGCGGGGTATGGATGGGGAGGGGGAGAAAAAGGTGTAGGGACAGAAAGAGGGTACAGATACATGGGGAAAGGGAGAGTTGGGTGGGGTCAGGGGGATGGAGAATGGGAGGGAATGGACCAGGGTGAAGAGCTACAGAGAGAGGGGGTGGGGGACAGGGTTGGAAGCAGAGGGAGAGGGGTTTGTTGGGGAAGAAGTTGAGGTAAAGTTAGTGGGAGAGTGACAGTGAGGGAAGGAGGGAGGGATATGGACAGGAGAGGAAGAGAGAGGGGAACATGGATAGAGGAGGAGGAGGTGTGGGAAAATGGAGAAAGGTAGGGCTGGAACAGGAAGAGATAGGGTTGGGAGAATCACACAGGAAGAGTAAGGAGATATGGGGGTTAGGGCTGAGAAGGAGGGGGAGAATGGGCACAGACAGGAGGCAAGTGAATTTGGAGTGGGAGAGGGGCAGGTACAAGGTAGAGAGGTGGGTATGAGACTTGGAGAAAGAGAGAGGCTGAAGGATGGGAATGTGGAAGGGGAGAGAGGGAGGAGGGGATGAGGAAAGAGAGGAGGATGGATTGTGAAATGGGATGGGTAAAGAGGAAAGCAATGAGAAGGAGGACAGTGGAATGGAGCTGTGGGAAGGACATTGGGGAAGTGGAAAGAGGGAGAGGGGCAAAGAGCAGAGAAGGGGTTTTAGGGACAAAGTGGAACAGGGTGATGGCAGAAAGAGGGTTGATGGGGAAAGATGGGTAAAATATATAGGAGAGGCAAAGGGGAGAGGGTGTAGTAGGCACAGGGAGGAATTGATATTGGGGTAGGGAAATGGAGAAAGACAAGGACAGGAGATAGAAAGAGGTGGGAGGCAGGGATGAGGAAGAGGGTGGAGAGGGACAATGGGGCTGAGAGAGTTGGTGTAGAAGGGGGATGGGATAGAGGTAAGGTGAGGGTACAGGGACAAATGGGGAGAGATAGGGATATGGACAGGCAGAGGTGTTGGGGAGTGATTGAGATAGAGACAGGCAGAGAAGTTTTGTGGAGAGATTGAGATTGGGACAAGCAGAGAAAGGTTGAGGTGCGGACAGGCAAAGAAATTGGGTTGGAGACAGGCGAAGAGATGTTGGGAAGAGATTGGGCTGGTGACGGTGAGTGCTACTATGACACTGTAATTTCCTTTGGGATGAAAAACGTCTATCTCTATCTGCCCACCTACCAATCACTTCCCAACACAGCTGCATTACAAGTGCACAATATTTACATTTATTAGAAGTAAGAAAGAATAAAAAAAAGTTGCCTTAAAAATAAGATGTACAAGATTTACAAGTCAAAGATTCCAAGATCTGCAAGTTGACATCGATAAGATGATAGTGCAAGAGATACAGTGATAATTATACAGTAATGGGTGCACATTCACACCGTCCAGATGAGAAGTGATGGTAGTATTGCACAGGGTGTCTGCGATAGGATGTGGTAAACAAGTAAACAGTAAGAGAGAAGTGATGGGACAGATGGAGAGAGGTCTTCTGAAGAGTTTAGGATGGGGACAGATGGAGAGAGGTCTTCTGAAGAGTTTGGGATGGGGACAGATGGAGAGAGGTGTTCAGGACAGATTGGGGTTGGGACAGATGGAGAGATGATGGGAAGAGATTGGGATGGCGACAGTCGGAGAGTTGATGGCAAGTGGTTGCAATGGTAGCAGGTGGAAAGGTTGGGATCGGGACAGATTAAATGAGGTGATTGGTATGCGGGCAGATAAAGAGAGAGATATGTTATTGACCCTAAAGGAAATTACAGTTTCACTGTAGCATTACAAGTGCACAAATATTAGAAGTAAGAAAAAATAAAAAAAAATGTTAACCTTAAAAATAGGATTTACAAGTCAAAGATTACAAGATGTGCAAGATTTCCATGTTCACATTAATAAGATGGCAGTGCGAGAATTACCGTAATATTATACAATAATAGATGCACTTTCACACTGTCCAGATGAGAAATGATAGTAGTATTGCACAGCGTGTCTGTGATAGCAGGATGTGGTAAACAACTAAACAGTCAGAGAAGTGATGGGGAGAGGACAGATGGTACAGAAACGGGAGTGATTGGGATGGGGACAAGACAGGTAGGTGCTCAAGAGAATATGCTATGGGAAGAACAGAAAGAAGTGTTTGGGAGATGTTGAGATGGGGATAGATGGAGAGAAGTTTTGGGGAGAGATAGGGATGGGGACAAACAGATGTTGGGATAGGTCAGACAGAGGGAGGTGTTGTGGAGGCTTTCCAATGGGGACAGATGGAGAGAATAGTTGGGAATTGATTGGGATGGGACAGGCAGAGAAAGGTGTTGGAGAGATTAGATGGAGATAGTCGGACAGAATGTTGGGTGTGATTGGGATGTGCACAGACAAAGAGATGTGTTCAGGAGAACTTAGAATGAGGACAGATGGAAAGTGGTGGTGGAAAGAGATCTGGATGCTGACAGGCAGCCAGAGGTATTAGGAAGAGACAAATTCAGCCAGGTGGAGAGAGGGAAAGATTGGGATCGGGAAGGGCAGAGATAGGTGTTGGGGTGATACTGAGAAGGGGACAAATGGAGAATGGTGTTGGTGAGAGATTGGAATGGGGACTGACGGGGAGAGAGAGATTGCGATGGGGCCAGGTTGAGAGAGATATTGAGAGAGATTGAGATGAGAACAGATGGATCGAGCAGTTGGAGAGAGATTGGATGGGAATAGACAGAGAGAGGTGTTGGGGAGAGATTGGGGTGGGGACAAACTGAGAGAGTTATTGGAAAGATATTGGGATGGGGACAGGCAGAGAGAAGTGCTGAGGAGTAATCGAGATGGGGACAGGCAGAGAGGGGTTGGGGAGAGATTGGTATGGGGTAAAATGTTAGAGATTGGGATGGGACAGACAGAGTTTTGGGGAGTGATTGGGATGGGGATAGTCAGAGAGTGGTTCTGGAGAATGATTGGGATGGTGGGTGGAGAGAGGTGTTGGGAGAGATTGGGATGAGGACAGATAGAAAGAGGTTGTTGGGGAGATTGGGATGAGGACAGACGGACAGACATACTTTATTGATCCCGAGGGAAACTGGGTTTCGTTACAGCCGCACCAACCAAGAATAGTGTAGAAATATAGCAATATAAAACCATAAATAATTAAATAATAATAAGTTAATCGTGCCAAGTGGAAATAAGTCCAGGACCAGCCTATTGACTCAGGGTGTCTGACACTCGGAGGGAGGAGTTGTAAAGTTTGATGGCCACAGGCAGGAATGACTTCCTATGACGCTCAGTGGGGAGAGGTGTTGGGGAGATGTTGCAATGGAGACAGATGAAGAGAGGTGTTGGGTGGAGATTGGGATGAGTACAGACTGAGTGAAGTGTTGGGGATAGATTGGGATGGGCAGAGGCAGAGAGGTTTTGGGAAGAGATTGTGACAGGGCAGACAGGTGATGGGGAGAGATTGGGAAGAGAACAGGCAGGGAGAGCAGTTGGGGGAAGATTGGGAAAGGTTTTGTAGAGTCATTGCAATGGAAACAGACAGAGAGAGATGTTGAGTGATTCGGATATAGACTGTTAGAGAGAGGTGATGAAAGATGGGATGAGGACAGGTGCTGAGATGTTGGAAGAGATTGAGATGGGAAAAGACAGATCGAGGTGTTGGGAATAGAATGGGATGGGACCAATGGAGAGAGGTGTTGAGAAGAGATTGGATGGGCACAGGTGGAGAGTGGTGTTGGGGAGAGATTGGCATGCAGACAGGCATACAGTTGGGATGGGGATGATTTACAGCAGACTGAAATACTTGGGCATATAGGGACTAGGAAAGAGGATGTGTTGGAGCTTTTGAAAAGCATTAAGTTAGATAAATTGCTGGAACTGAATTCCCTGGGCTTTTGTGGAAACTGATATTCCCTGGGCTTTTGTGGGAAGCAAAGGAGGAAATTGCTGAGCCTCTGGCGATGATCCTCGCATCATCAATAGGGAAGGGAGAAGAACAGGAGGATTGGAGGGTCGTAAATGTTCTCAAGAAATGGAGTAGAGGTAACCCAGGAAATTATAGACCAGTGAGTCTTAATTCAGTGGTGGGCAAATTGTTGGCGAAGATCTTGAGAGGCAGGACTTAAGAGCATTTGGAGAGACGTAATCTGATTAGGAATAGTCAGCATGGCTTTGTCAAGGGTGGGTCGTGCCTTATGAACCTGATTAAGTTCTTTAAGGATGTAACAAAACACATTGATGAAGGTAGAGCAGTGAATGTAGTGTATATGGATTTCAGCAAGGCATTTGATAAGGTTCACCATGCAAGGCTCATTCAGAAAGTAAGGAGGCATAGGATCCAAGGAGACCTTGCTTTGTGGATCCAGAATTGGCTTGCCCACAGAAGGCAGAGGGTGGTTGTAGATGGTTCATATTTTGCATTGAGGTTGGTGACCAGTGGTGTTCAGCAAGGATCTGTTCTGGGACCCCACCTCTTTGTGATTTTTATAAATGACCTAGATGAAAAAGTAAAAGGACGGGTTAGTGAGTTTGCTGATGACACAAAAGTTGGGGGTGTTGTGGATAGTCTGGAGAGTTGTCAGAGCGGGAGATCGATAGGATCCAGAACTGGGCTGAGAAGTGGCAGATGGAGTTCAACCCAGATGAAGTGGTTCATTTTGGTAGGTCAAATTTGAAGACAAATTGTGAAGGATCAGAGGGATCTTGGGGTCTGTGTCCATCAAACACACAAAGCTGCTGCGCAGGTTGACAATTTTGTTAAGAAGACATTTGGTGTGATGGCCTTCATCAACGGTGGGATTGAGTTCAAGAGCCGTGAGGTAATGTTACAACTATATAAGACTTTGGTTAGACCCCACTTGGAGTACTGTGTTCTGTTCTGGTCACCTCATTACAGGAAGGATGTGGATACTATAGGGAGAGTGAAGAGGAGATTTACAAGGATGTTGCTTGGATTGGGGAGCATGCCTTATGAGAATAGGTTGAGTGAACTCAGCCTTTTCTCCTTGGAGCGACGGAGGATTAGAGGTGTATAAGATGATGAGAGGCTTTGATCCTTTGGATAGCCAAAGACTTTTTCCCAGGGCTGAAATGGCTAACACAAGAGGGCATGGTTTTTCATGCTTAGAAGTAGGTACAAGGGGGATGTCAGAGGTCAGTTTTTCACATAGAGAGTGGTGGGTGCGTGGAATAGACTGCCAGTGAAGGTGGTAGAGGCAGATAAAAATCGGGTCTTTTAAGAGACACTTAAATAAGTACATGGAGCTTAGAAAAATAGAAGGCTATGTCATAGGGAAATTCTAGACAGTTTCTAAAGTAGGTTACATGGTTGGCACAATATTGTGGGCCAAAGGGCCTGTATTGTGCTGTATGTTCTATGTGATGGGGAGTCATTGGCGTTGGGAGAGATGGAGAGAGACTGGAATGCGGTCTGAGAGGGAGAGAAATTGAGATGGAAACAGACAGAAAGGTGTTGGGGGTGATTCGGATGGGGATAGTTGGAGAGAGATGTTGGGAGACGTCGCATTGGGGCAGTTGGAGAGAGTTTGAGGACAGATTGGGATGCGGAGGAACAGAGAGATGTGTTGGGGAGAGATTGGGATGGGATCAGTCGAAGAGAGGTGTTGAGAGATTGGGATGGGGACATCTGGAGAGAGGGATTGGGGAGTGATTGGTATGGGGACATTTGGAGAGGGGGTTTGGGGAGTGACTGGTATGGGTACAGTTGGAGAAAGGAATTGGGGCGTGATTGGTATAGGGACAGTTGGAGAGAGGGATTGGGGAGTGATTGGTATGGGGACAGTTGGAGAGAGGGATTGGGGAGTGATTGGTATGGGGACAGTTGGAGAGGTATTGGGGAGTGATTGGAGTGGGGACAGTTGGAGAGAGGGATTTGGGAGTGGTTGGAGTGGGGACAGTTGGAGAGGTATTGGAGACTGATTGGTATGGTATGGGGCAGCTGGAGAGAGGGACTGGGGAGTGATTTGTATCGGGACAGTTAGAGGGAGGAATTGGGGAGTGATTGGGATGGGGACAGTTGGAGAGAGGGATTGGGGAGTGTGTGGTATGGGGACAGTTGGAGAGGTGTTGGGGAGTGATTGGTATGGGGACATTGGAGAGAGGGATTGGGGAGTGATTGGAATGGGGACAGTTGGAGAAAGGCATTTGTGAGTGATTGGTATGAGGACGGTTGGAGAGAGGGATTGGGGAATGATTGGTATGGGTACATTCCAGAGAGGGATTGGGGAGTGATTGGTATGGGAACAGTTGGAGAGAGGGATTGGGGAGTGATTGGTATAGGAACAGTTGGAGAGAGGGATTGGGGAGTGATTGGAGTGGGGACAGTTGGAGAGAGGTATTGGGGAGTGATTGGTATGGGGACAGTTGGAGAGAGGGATTTGGGAGTGATTGGTATGGGGACATTGGACAGAGGGATTGGGGAGTGATTGGTATGGGGACAGTTGGAGAGAGGGATTGTGGAGTGATTGGAGTGGGGACAGTTGAAGAGGTATTGGGGAGTGACTGGTATGAGGACAGCTGGAGCGAGGGATTGGGCAGTGATTGGTATGGGGAAATTGGAGAGAGGGATTGGGGAGTGATTGGAGTGGGGACAGTTGGGGACGAATTGGGGAGTGATTGGTATGGGGACAGCTGGAGAGAGGGATTGGGGAGTGATTGGTATGGGGACAGTTGGAGAGAGGGATTTGGGAGAATTCGTATGGGGACAGTTGGAGAGGTAAGAGGGAGTGATTGGTGTGGGGACATTGGAGAGCGTATGGGGAGTGATTGGTATGGGGACAGTTGGAGAGGGATTGGGGAGCTATTGGAGTGGGAAATGTTGGAGAGGTATTGGGGAGTGATTGGAATGGGGACAGCTGGAGAGAGGGATTGGGGAGTGATTGGAGTGGGGACAGTTGGAGAGGTATTGGGGAGTGATTGGAATGGGGACAGCTGGAGACAGAGATTTGTGTGTGATTGGTATGGGGACAGTTGGAGAGAGGGATTGGTGAATGATTGGTATGGGTACATTCCAGAGAGGAATTGCGGAATGAGTGGTATGGGGACAGTTGGGAGAGAGGGATTGGGGAGTGATTGGTATAGGGACAGTTGGAGAGAGGGATTGGGGAGTGATTGGTATGGGGACAGTTGGAGAGAGGGATTGGGGAGTGATTGGTATGGGGACAGTTGGAGAGGTATTGGGGAGTGATTGGAGTGGGGACAGTTGGAGAGAGGGATTTGGGAGTGGTTGGAGTGGGGACAGTTGGAGAGGTATTGGAGACTGATTGGTATGGTATGGGGCAGCTGGAGAGAGGGACTGGGGAGTGATTTGTATCGGGACAGTTAGAGGGAGGAATTGGGGAGTGATTGGGATGGGGACAGTTGGAGAGAGGGATTGGGGAGTGTGTGGTATGGGGACAGTTGGAGAGGTGTTGGGGAGTGATTGGTATGGGGACATTGGAGAGAGGGATTGGGGAGTGATTGGAATGGGGACAGTTGGAGAAAGGCATTTGTGAGTGATTGGTATGAGGACGGTTGGAGAGAGGGATTGGGGAATGATTGGTATGGGTACATTCCAGAGAGGGATTGGGGAGTGATTGGTATGGGAACAGTTGGAGAGAGGGATTGGGGAGTGATTGGTATAGGAACAGTTGGAGAGAGGGATTGGGGAGTGATTGGAGTGGGGACAGTTGGAGAGAGGTATTGGGGAGTGATTGGTATGGGGACAGTTGGAGAGAGGGATTTGGGAGTGATTGGTATGGGGACATTGGACAGAGGGATTGGGGAGTGATTGGTATGGGGACAGTTTGAGAGAGGGATTGTGGAGTGATTGGAGTGGGGACAGTTGAAGAGGTATTGGGGAGTGACTGGTATGAGGACAGCTGGAGCGAGGGATTGGGCAGTGATTGGTATGGGGAAATTGGAGAGAGGGATTGGGGAGTGATTGGAGTGGGGACAGTTGGGGACGAATTGGGGAGTGATTGGTATGGGGACAGCTGGAGAGAGGGATTGGGGAGTGATTGGTATGGGGACAGTTGGAGAGAGGGATTTGGGAGAATTCGTATGGGGACAGTTGGAGAGGTAAGAGGGAGTGATTGGTGTGGGGACATTGGAGAGCGTATGGGGAGTGATTGGTATGGGGACAGTTGGAGAGAGGGATTGGGGAGCTATTGGAGTGGGAAATGTTGGAGAGGTATTGGGGAGTGATTGGAATGGGGACAGCTGGAGAGAGGGATTGGGGAGTGATTGGAGTGGGGACAGTTGGAGAGGTATTGGGGAGTGATTGGAATGGGGACAGCTGGAGACAGAGATTTGTGTGTGATTGGTATGGGGACAGTTGGAGAGAGGGATTGGTGAATGATTGGTATGGGTACATTCCAGAGAGGAATTGCGGAATGAGTAGTATGGGGACAGTTGGGAGAGAGGGATTGGGGAGTGATTGGTATAGGGACAGTTGTAGAGAGGGATTGGGGAGTGATTGGTATGGGGACAGTTGTAGAGAGGGATTGGGGAGTGATTGGAGTGGGGACAGGTGGAGAGGTATTGGGGAGGCATTGGGATGGGGACAGTTGGAGAGAGGGATTGGGGAGTGATTGGAATGGGGACAGCTGGAGACAGAGATTTGTGTGTGATTGGTATGGGGACAGTTGGAGAGAGGGATTGGGGAATGATTTGTATCGGGACAGTTAGAGGGAGGAATGGGGAGTGATTGGGATGGGGACAGTTGGAGAGAGGGATTGGGGAGTGTGTGGTATGGGGACAGTTGGAGAGGTGTTGGGGAGTGATTGGTATGGGGACATTGGAGAGAGGGATTGGGGAGTGACTGGAATGGGGACAGTTGGAGAGAGGCATTAGTGAGTGATTGGTATGAGGACGGTTGGAGAGAGGGATTGGGGAGTGATTGGAGTCGGGACAGTTGGAGAGAGGTATTGGGGAGTGATTCGTATGGGGACAGTTGGAGAGAGGGATTTGGGAGTGATTGGTATGGGGACATTGGACAGAGGGATTGGGGAGTGATTGGTATGGGGACAGTTGAAGAGGTATTGGGGAGTGATTGGTATGGGGACAGCTGGAGAGAGGGATTGGGGAGTGATTGGAGTGGGGACAGTTGGAGAGGTATTGGGAAGTGATTGGTATGGGGACATTGGACAGAGGGATTGGGGAGTGATTGGAGTGGGGACAGTTGGAGTGGCGACAGTTGGAGAGGTATTGGGAAGTGATTGGTATGGGGACATTGGACAGAGGGATTGGGGAGTGATTGGAATGGGGACAGTTGGAGAGAGGGATTGGGGAGTGATTGGTATGGGGAAATTGGACAGAGGGATTGGGAAGTGATTGGTATGGGGAAATTGGAGTGCGGGATTGGGGAGTGATTGGAGTGGGGACAGTTGGGGACGAATTGGGGAGTGATTGATATGGGGACAGCTGGAGAGAGGGATTGGGGAGTGATTGGTATGGGGACAGTTGTAGAGAGGGATTGGGGAGTGATTGGAATGGGGACAGTTGGAGAGAGGGATTTGGGAGTGATTGGTTTGGGGACAGTGGGAGAGAGGGATTTGGGAGTGATTTGTATGGGAACAGTTGGAGAGGTAAGAGGGAGTGATTGCAGTGGGGACAGTTGGAGAGAGGGATTGGGGAACTATTGGAGTGGGAAATGTTGGAGAGGTATTGGGGAGTGATTGGAATGGGGACAGCTGGAGAGAGGGATTGGGGAGTGATTGGAGTGGGGACAGTTGGAGAGAGGCATTAGTGAGTGATTGGTATGAGGACGGTTGGAGAGAGGGATTGGGGAGTGATTGGTATGGGAACAGTTGGAGAGATGGATTGGGGAGTGATTGGTATAGGAAGAGTTGGAGAGAGGGATTGGGGAGTGATTGGAGTCGGGACAGTTGGAGAGAGGTATTGGGGAGTGATTCGTATGGGGACAGTTGGAGAGAGGGATTTGGGAGTGATTGGTATGGGGACATTGGACAGAGGGATTGGGGAGTGATTGGTATGGGGACAGTTGAAGAGGTATTGGGGAGTGATTGGTATGGGGACAGCTGGAGAGAGGGATTGGGGAGTGATTGGAGTGGGGACAGTTGGAGAGGTATTGGGAAGTGATTGGTATGGGGACATTGGACAGAGGGATTGGGGAGTGATTGGAGTGGGGACAGTTGGAGAGGTATTGGGAAGTGATTGGTATGGGGACATTGGACAGAGGGATTGGGGAGTGATTGGAATGGGGACAGTTGGAGAGAGGGATTGGGGAGTGATTGGTATGGGGAAATTGGACAGAGGGATTGGGAAGTGATTGGTATGGGGAAATTGGAGTGCGGGATTGGGGAGTGATTGGAGTGGGGACAGTTGGGGACGAATTGGGGAGTGATTGATATGGGGACAGCTGGAGAGAGGGATTGGGGAGTGATTGGTATGGGGACAGTTGTAGAGAGGGATTGGGGAGTGATTGGAATGGGGACAGTTGGAGAGAGGGATTTGGGAGTGATTGGTTTGGGGACAGTGGGAGAGAGGGATTTGGGAGTGATTCGTATGGGAACAGTTGGAGAGGTAAGAGGGAGTGATTGGAGTGGGGACAGTTGGAGAGAGGGATTGGGGAGCTATTGGAGTGGGAAATGTTGGAGAGGTATTGGGGAGTGATTGGAATGGGGACAGCTGGAGAGAGGGATTGGGGAGTGATTGGAGTGGGGACAGTTGGAGAGGTATTGGGGAGGGATTGGGATGGGGACAGGTGGAGAGAGGGATTGGGGAGTGATTGGAATGGGGACAGCTGGAGACAGAGATTTGTGTGTGATTGGTATGGGGACAGTTGTAGAGAGGGATTGGGGAGTGATTGGAGTGGGGACAGGTGGAGAGGTATTGGGGAGGGATTGGGATGGAGACAGGTGGAGAGAGGGATAGGGGAGTGATTGGAATGGGGACAGCTGGAGACAGAGATTTGTGTGTGATTGGTATGGGGACAGTTGGAGAGAGGGATTGAGGAATGATTTGTATTGGGACAGTTATAGGGAGGGATTTGGGAGTGATTGGGATGGGGACAGTTGGAGAGAGGGATTGGGGAGTGTGTGGTATGGGGACAGTTGGAGAGAGGCATTTGTGGGTGATTGGTATGAGGACGGTTGGAGAGAGGGATTGGGGAGTGATTGGTATGGGAACAGTTGGAGAGAGGGATTGGGGAGTGATTGGTATAGGAACAGTTGGAGAGAGGGATTGGGGAGTGATTGGAGTGGGGACAGTTGGAGAGAGGTATTGGGGAGTGATTGGTATGGGGACAGTTGGAGAGAGGGATTTGGGAGTGATCGGTATGGGGACATTGGACAGAGGGATTGGGGAGTGATTGGTATGGGGACAGTTGAAGAGGTATTGGGGAGTGATTGGTATGGGGACAGCTGGAGAGAGGGGTTGGGGAGTGATTGGAGTGGGACAGTTGGAGAGGTATTGGGGAGTGATTGGAATGGGGACAGCTGGAGAGAGGGATTGGGGAGTGATTGGAGTGGGGACAATTGGAGAGGTATTGGGGAGGGATTGCGATGGGGACAGTTGGAGAGAGGCATTTGTGAGTGATTGGTATGAGGACGGTTGGAGAGAGGGATTGGGGAATGATTGGTATGGGTACATTCCAGAGAGGGATTGGGGAGTGATTGGTATGGGAACAGTTGGAGAGAGGGATTGGGGAGTGATTGGTATAGGAACAGTTGGAGAGAGGGATTGGGGAGTGATTGGAGTGGGGACAGTTGGAGAGAGGTATTGGGGAGTGATTCGTATGGGGACAGTTGGAGAGAGGGATTGGGGAGCTATTGGAGTGGGAAATGTTGGAGAGGTATTGGGGAGTGATTGGAATGGGGACAGCTGGAGAGAGGGATTGGGGAGTGATTGGAGTGGGGACAATTGGAGAGGTATTGGGGAGGGATTGGGATGGGGACAGGTGGAGAGAGGGATTGTGGAGTGATTGGAATGGGAACAGCTGGATACAGAGATTTGTGTGTGATTGGTATGGGGACAGTTGGAGAGAGGGATTGGGGAATGATTTGTATCGGGACAGTTAGAGGGAGGAATGGGGAGTGATTGGGATGGGGACAGTTGGAGAGAGGGATTGGGGAGTGTGTGGTATGGGGACAGTTGGAGAGGTGTTGGGGAGTGATTGGTATGGGGACATTGGAGAGAGGGATTGGGGAGTGACTGGAATGGGGACAGTTGGAGAGAGGCATTTGTGAGTGATTGGTATGAGGACAGTTGGAGAGAGGGATTGGGGAGCTATTGGAGTGGGAAATGTTGGAGAGGTATTGGGGAGTGATTGGAATGGGGACAGCTGGAGAGAGGGATTGGGGAGTGATTGGAGTGGGGACAGTTGGAGAGGTATTGGGGAGTGATTGGAATGGGGACAGCTGGAGACAGAGATTTGTGTGTGATTGGTATGGGGACAGTTGGAGAGAGGGATTGGTGAATGATTGGTATGGGTACATTCCAGAGAGGAATTGCGGAATGATTGGTATGGGGACAGTTGGAGAGAGGGATTGGGGAGTGATTGGTATGGGGACAGTTGTAGAGAGGGATTGGGGAGTGATTGGAGTGGGGACAGGTGGAGAGGTATTGGGTAGGCATTGGGATGGGGACAGGTGGAGAGAGGGATTGGGGCGTGATTGGAATGGGGACAGCTGGAGACAGAGATTTGTGTGTGATTGGTATGGGGACAGTTGGAGAGAGGGATTGGGGAATGATTTGTATCAGGACAGTTAGAGGGAGGGATTGGGGAGTGATTGGGATGGGGACAGTTGGAGAGAGGGATTGGGGAGTGTGTGGTATGGGGGCAGTTGGAGAGGTGTTGGGGAGTGATTGGTATGGGGACATTGGAGAGAGGGATTGGGGAGTGAATGGAATGGGGACAGTTGGAGAGAGGCATTTGTGAGTGATTGGTATGAGGACGGTTGGAGAGAGGGATTGGGGAATGATTGGTATGGGTACATTCCAGAGAGGGATTGGGGAGTGATTGGTATGGGAACAGTTGGAGAGAGGGATTGGGGAGTGATGGGTATAGGAACAGTTGGAGAGGGATTGGGGAGTGATTGGAGTGGGGACAGTTGGAGAGGTATTGGGGAGGGATTGGGATGGGGACAGGTGGAGAGAGGGATTGGGGAGTGATTGGAATGGGGACAGCTGGAGACAGAGATTTGTGTGTGATTGGTATGGGGACAGTTGAAGAGAGGGATTGGGGAGAGATTGGAGTGGGGACAGGTGGAGAGGTATTGGGGAGGCATTGGGATGGAGACAGGTGGAGAGAGGGATAGGGGAGTGATTGGAATGGGGACAGCTGGAGACAGAGATTTGTGTGTGATTGGTATGGGGACAGTTGGAGAGAGGGATTGGGGAATGATTTGTATTGGGACAGTTAGAGGGAGAGATTTGGGAGTGATTGGGATGGGGACAGTTGGAGAGAGGGATTGGGGAGTTTGTGGTATGGGGGCAGTTGGAGAGGTGTTGGGGAGTGATTGGTATGGGGACATTGGAGAGAGGGATTGGGGAGTGAATGGAATGGGGACAGTTGGAGAGAGGCATTTGTGAGTGATTGGTATGAGGACGGTTGGAGAGAGGGATTGGGGAGTGATTGGTATGGGAACAGTTGGAGAGAGGGATTGGGGAGTGATTGGCATAGGAACAGTTCGAGAGAGGGATTGGGGAGTGATTGGAGTGGGGACAGTTGGAGAGAGGTATTGGGGAGTGATTGGTATGGGGACAGTTGGAGAGAGGGATTTGGGAGTGATCGGTATGGGGACATTGGACAGAGGGATTGGGGAGTGATTGGTATGGGGACATTTGAAGAGGTATTGGGGAGTGATTGGTATGGGGACAGCTGGAGAGAGGGATTGGGGAGTGATTGGAGTGGGACAGTTGGAGAGGTATTGGGAATTGATTGGTATGGGGACATTGGACAGAGGGATTGGGGAGTGATTGGAATGGGGTCAGTTGGAAAGAGGGATTGGGGAGTGATTGGAGTGGGGACAGTTGGAGAGGTATTGGGGAGTGATTGGTATGAGGACAGCTGGAGAGAGGGATTGGGGAGTGATTGGTATGGGGACAGTTGTAGAGAGGGATTGGGGAGTGATTGGAATGGGGACAGTTGGAGAGAGGGATTTGGGAGTGATTGGTTTGGGGACAGTGGGAGAGAGGGATTTGTGAGTGATTCGTATGGGGACAGTTGGAGAGGTAAGAGGGAGTGATTGGAGTGGGGACAGTTGGAGAGAGGGATTGGGGAGCTATTGCAGTGGGAAATGTTGGAGAGGTATTGGGGAGTGATTGGAATGGGGACAGCTGGAGAGAGGGATTGGGGAGTGATTGGAGTGGGGACAGTTGGAGAGGTATTGGGGAGGCATTGGGATGGGGACAGGTGGAGAGAGGGATTTGGGAGTGATTGGAATGGGGACAGCTGGAGACAGAGATTTGTGTGTGATTGGTATGGGGACAGCTGGAGAGAGGGATTGGGGAGTGATTGGTATGGGGATAGTTGTAGAGAGGGATTGGGGAGTGATTGGAATGGGGACAGTTGGAGAGAGGGATTTGGGAGTGATTGGTTTGGGTACAGTGGGAGAGAGGGATTGGGGAGTGATTGGTATGGGGACATTGGACAGAGGGATTGGGGAGTGATTGGAGTGGGGACAGTTGGAGAGGTATTGAGAAGTGATTGGTATGAGGACAGCTGGAGAGAGGGATTGGGGAGTGATTGGTATGGGGAAATTGGAGAGAGGGATTGGGGAGTGATTGGTATGGGGACAGTTGGGAGAGAGGGATTGGGGAGTGATTGGTATAGGGACAGTTGGAGAGAGGGATTGGGGAGTGATTGGTATGGGGACAGTTGTAGAGAGGGATTGGGGAGTGATTGGAGTGGGGACAGGTGGAGAGGTATTGGGGAGGCATTGGGATGGGGACAGGTGGAGGGAGGGATTGGGGAGTGATTGGAATGGGGACAGCTGGAGACAGAGATTTGTGTGTGATTGGTATGGGGACAGTTGGACAGAGGGATTTGGGAATGATTTGTATCAGGACAGTTAGAGGGAGGGATTGGGGAGTGTGTGGTATGGGGACAGTTGGAGTGGTGTTGGGGAGTGATTGGTATGGGGACATTGGAGAGAGGGATTGGGGAGTGAATGGAATGGGGACAGTTGGAGAGAGGGATTGGGGAATGATTTGTATCAGGACAGTTAGAGGGAGGGATTGGGGAGTGATTGGGATGGGGACAGTTGGAGAGAGGGATTGGGGAGTGTGTTGTATGGGGACAGTTGGAGAGGTGTTGGGGAGTGATTGGTATGGGGACATTGGAGAGAGGGATTGGGGAGTGAATGGAATGGGGACAGTTGGAGAGAGGCATTTGTGAGTGATTGGTATGAGGACGGTTGGAGAGAGGGATTGGGGAATGTTTGGTATGGGTACATTCCAGAGAGGGATTGGGGAGTGATTGGTATGGGAACAGTTGGAGAGAGGGATTTGGGAGTGATTGGAGTGGGGACAGTTGGAGAGAGGTATTGGGGAGTGATTCGTATGGGGACAGTTGGAGAGAGGGATTGGGGAGCTATTGGAGTGGGAAATGTTGGAGAGGTATTGGGGAGTGATTGGAATGGGGACAGCTGGAGAGAGGGATTGGGGAGTGATTGGAGTGGTGAGAGTTGGAGAGGTATTGGGGAGGGATTGGGATGGGGACAGGTGGAGACAGAGATTTGTGTGTGATTGGTATGGGGACATGTGTAGAGAGGGATTGGGGAGTGATTGGAGTGGGGACAGGTGGAGAGGTATTGGGGAGGCATTGGGATGGGGACATGTGGAGAGAGGGATTGGGGAGTGATTGGAATGGGGACAGCTGGAGACAGAGATTTGTGTGTGATTGGTATGGGGACAGTTGGAGAGAGGGATTGGGGAATGATTTGTATTGGGACAGTTAGAGGGAGGGATTGGGGAGTGATTGGGATGGGGACAGTTGGAGAGAGGGATTGGGGAGTGTGTGGTATGGGGACAGTTGGAGAGGTGTTGGGGAGTGATTGGTATGGGGACATTGGAGAGAGGGATTGGGGAGTGACTGGAATGGGGACAGTTGGAGAGAGGGATTTGTGAGTGATTGGTATGAGGACGGTTGGAGAGAGGGATTGGGGAATGATTGGTATGGGTACATTCCAGAGAGGGATTGGGGAGTCATTGGTATGGGAACAGTTGGAGAGAGGGATTGGGGAGTGATTGGTATAGGAACAGTTGGAGAGAGGGATTGGGGAGTGATTGGAGTGGGGACAGTTGGAGAGAGGTATTGGGGAGTGATTCGTATGGGGACAGTTGGAGAGAGGGATTTGGGAGTGATTGGTATTGGGACATTGGACAGAGGGATTGGGGAGTGATTGGTATGGGGACAGTTGAAGAGGTATTGGGGAGTGATTGGTATGGGGACAGCTGGAGAGAGGGATTGGGGAGTGATTGGAGTGGGACAGTTGGAGTGGTATTGGGAAGTGATTGGTATGGGGACATTGGACAGAGGGATTGGGGAGTGATTGGAATGGGGACAGTTGGAGAGAGGGATTGGGGAGTGATTGGAGTGGGGACAGTTGTAGAGAGGGATTGGGGAGTGATTGGAATGGGGACAGTTGGAGAGAGGGATTTGGGAGTGATTGGTTTGGGGACAGTGGGAGAGAGGGTTTTGGGAGTGATTCGTATGGGGACAGTTGGAGAGGTAAGAGGGAGTGATTGGAGTGGGGACAGTTGGAGAGAGGGATTAGGGAGCTATTGGAGTGGGAAATGTTGGAGAGGTATTGGGGAGTGATTGGAATGGGGACAGCTGGAGAGAGGGTTTGTGGAGTGATTGGAGTGGGGACAGTTGGAGAGGTATTGGGGAGGCATTGGGATGGGGACAGGTGGAGAGAGGGATTGGGGAGTGATTGGAATGCGGACAGCTGGAGACAGAGATTTGTGTGTGATTGGTATGGGGACAGTTGGAAAGAGGGGCTGGGGAGTGATTTGTATCGGGACAGTTAGAGGGAGGAATGGGGAGTGATTGGGATGAGGACAGTTGGATAGAGGGATTGGGGAGTGTGTGGTATGGGGACAGTTGGAGAGGTGTTGGGGAATGATTGGTATGGGGACATTGGACAGAGGGATTGGGGAGTGATTGGAATGGGGACAGTTGGAGAGAGGGATTGGGGAGTGATTGGAGTGGGGACAGTTGGAGAGGTATTGGGGAGTGATTGGTATGAGGACAGCTGGAGAGAGGGATTGGGGAGTGATTGGTATGGGGAAATTGGAGAGAGGGATTGGGGAGTGATTGGAGTGGGGACAGTTGGGGACAAATTGGGGAGTGATTGATATGGGGACAGCTGGAGAGAGGTATTGGGGAGTGATTGGTATGGGGATAGTTGTAGAGAGGGATTGGGGAGTGATTGGAATGGGGACAGTTGGAGAGAGGGATTGGGGAGTGATTGGTATGGGGACAGTTGGGAGAGAGGGATTGGGGAGTGATTGGTATAGGGACAGTTGGAGAGAGGGATTGGGGAGTGATTGGTATGGGGACAGTTGTAGAGAGGGATTGGGGAGTGATTGGAGTGGGGACAGGTGGAGAGGTATTGGGGAGGCATTGGGATGGGGACAGGTGGAGGGAGGGATTGGGGAGTGATTGGAATGGGGACAGCTGGAGACAGAGATTTGTGTGTGATTGGTATGGGGACAGTTGGAGAGAGGGATTTGGGAATGATTTGTATCAGGACAGTTAGAGGGAGGGATTGGGGAGTGTGTGGTATGGGGACAGTTGGAGTGGTGTTGGGGAGTGATTGGTATGGGGACATTGGAGAGAGGGATTGGGGAGTGAATGGAATGGGGACAGTTGGAGAGAGGGATTGGGGAATGATTTGTATCAGGACAGTTAGAGGGAGGGATTGGGGAGTGATTGGGATGGGGACAGTTGGAGAGAGGGAGTGGGGAGTGTGTTGTATGGGGACAGTTGGAGAGGTGTTGGGGAGTGATTGGTATGGGGACATTGGAGAGAGGGATTGGGGAGTGAATGGAATGGGGACAGTTGGAGAGAGGCATTTGTGAGTGATTGGTATGAGGACGGTTGGAGAGAGGGATTGGGGAATGTTTGGTATGGGTACATTCCAGAGAGGGATTGGGGAGTGATTGGTATGGGAACAGTTGGAGAGAGGGATTTGGGAGTGATTGGAGTGGGGACAGTTGGAGAGAGGTATTGGGGAGTGATTCGTATGGGGACAGTTGGAGAGAGGGATTGGGGAGCTATTGGAGTGGGAAATGTTGGAGAGGTATTGGGGAGTGATTGGAATGGGGACAGCTGGAGAGAGGGATTGGGGAGTGATTGGAGTGGTGAGAGTTGGAGAGGTATTGGGGAGGGATTGGGATGGGGACAGGTGGAGAGAGGGATTCGGGAGTGATTGGAATGGGGACAGCTGGAGACAGAGATTTGTGTGTGATTGGTATGGGGACATGTGTAGAGAGGGATTGGGGAGTGATTGGAGTGGGGACAGGTGGAGAGGTATTGGGGAGGCATTGGGATGGGGACATGTGGAGAGAGGGATTGGGGAGTGATTGGAATGGGGACAGCTGGAGACAGAGATTTGTGTGTGATTGGTATGGGGACAGTTGGAGAGAGGGATTGGGGAATGATTTGTATTGGGACAGTTAGAGGGAGGGATTGGGGAGTGATTGGGATGGGGACAGTTGGAGAGAGGGATTGGGGAGTGTGTGGTATGGGGACAGTTGGAGAGGTGTTGGGGAGTGATTGGTATGGGGACATTGGAGAGAGGGATTGGGGAGTGACTGGAATGGGGACAGTTGGAGAGAGGGATTTGTGAGTGATTGGTATGAGGACGGTTGGAGAGAGGGATTGGGGAATGATTGGTATGGGTACATTCCAGAGAGGGATTGGGGAGTCATTGGTATTGGAACAGTTGGAGAGAGGGATTGGGGAGTGATTGGTATAGGAACAGTTGGAGAGAGGGATTGGGGAGTGATTGGAGTGGGGACAGTTGGAGAGAGGTATTGGGGAGTGATTCGTATGGGGACAGTTGGAGAGAGGGATTTGGGAGTGATTGGTATTGGGACATTGGACAGAGGGATTGGGGAGTGATTGGTATGGGGACAGTTGAAGAGGTATTGGGGAGTGATTGGTATGGGGACAGCTGGAGAGAGGGATTGGGGAGTGATTGGAGTGGGACAGTTGGAGTGGTATTGGGAAGTGATTGGTATGGGGACATTGGACAGAGGGATTGGGGAGTGATTGGAATGGGGACAGTTGGAGAGAGGGATTGGGGAGTGATTGGAGTGGGGACAGTTGTAGAGAGGGATTGGGGAGTGATTGGAATGGGGACAGTTGGAGAGAGGGATTTGGGAGTGATTGGTTTGGGGACAGTGGGAGAGAGGGTTTTGGGAGTGATTCGTATGGGGACAGTTGGAGAGGTAAGAGGGAGTGATTGGAGTGGGGACAGTTGGAGAGAGGGATTAGGGAGCTATTGGAGTGGGAAATGTTGGAGAGGTATTGGCGAGTGATTGGAATGGGGACAGCTGGAGAGAGGGTTTGGGGAGTGATTGGAGTGGGGACAGTTGGAGAGGTATTGGGGAGGCATTGGGATGGGGACAGGTGGAGAGAGGGATTGGGGAGTGATTGGAATGCGGACAGCTGGAGACAGAGATTTGTGTGTGATTGGTATGGGGACAGTTGGAAAGAGGGGCTGGGGAGTGATTTGTATCGGGACAGTTAGAGGGAGGAATGGGGAGTGATTGGGATGAGGACAGTTGGATAGAGGGATTGGGGAGTGTGTGGTATGGGGACAGTTGGAGAGGTGTTGGGAATGATTGGTATGGGGACATTGGACAGAGGGATTGGGGAGTGATTGGAATGGGGACAGTTGGAGAGAGGGATTGGGGAGTGATTGGAGTGGGGACAGTTGGGGACAAATTGGGGAGTGATTGATATGGGGACAGCTGGAGAGAGGTATTGGGGAGTGATTGGTATGGGGATAGTTGTAGAGAGGGATTGGGGAGTGATTGGAATGGGGACAGTTGGAGAGAGGGATTTGGGAGTGATTGGTTTGGGTACAGTGGGAGAGAGGGATTTGGGAGTGATTCGTATGGGGACAGTTGGAGAGGTAAGAGGGAGTGATTGGAGTGGGGACAGTTGAAGAGAGGGATTGGGGAGCTATTGGAGTGGGAAATGTTGGAGAGGTATTGGGGAGTGATTGGAATGGGGACAGCTGGAGAGAGGGATTGGGGAGTGATTGGAGTGGGGACAGTTGGAGAGGTATTGGGGAGGCATTGGGATGGGGACAGGTGGAGAGAGGGATTGGGGAGTGATTGGAATGGGGACAGTTGGAGAGAGGGATTGGAGAGTAATTGGAGTGGGGACAGTTGGAGTGGTATTGGGGAGTGATTGGTATGAGGACAGCTGGAGAGAGGGATTGGGGAGTGATTGGTATGGGGAAATTGGAGAGAGGGATTGGGGAGTGATTGGAGTGGGGAAATTGGAGAGAGGGATTGGGGAGTGATTGGAGTGGGGACAGTTGGGGACGAATTGGGGAGTGATTGATATGGGGACAGCTGGAGAGAGGGATTGGGGAGTGATTGGTATGGGGACAGTTGTAGAGAGGGATTGGGGAGTGATTGGAATGGGGACAGTTGGAGAGAGGGATTTGGGAGTGATTGGTTTGGGGACAGTTGGAGAGAGGGATTGGGGAGCTATTGGAGTGGGAAATGTTGGAGAGGTATTGGGGAGTGATTGGGATGGGGACAGCTGGAGAGACGGATTGAGGAGTGATTGGAGTGGGGACAGTTGGAGAGGTATTGGGGAGGGATTGGGATGGGGACAGGTGGAGAGAGGGATTGGGGAGTGATTGGAATGGGGACAGCGGGAGACAGAGATTTGTGTGTGATTGGTATGGGGACAGTTGGAGAGCGGGATTGGGGAATGATTTGTATCGGGACAGTTAGAGGGAGGAATGGGGAGTGATTGGGATGGGGACAGTTGGAGAGGTGTTGGTGAGTGATTGGTATGGGGACATTGGAGAGAGGGATTGGGGAGTGACTGGAATGGAGACAGTTGGAGAGAGGCATTTGTGAGTGATTGGTATGAGGACGGTTGGAGAGAGGGATGGGGGAATGATTGGTATAGGAACAGTTGGAGAGAGGGATTGGGGAGTGATTGGAGTGGGGACAGTTGGAGAGAGGTATTGGGGAGTGATTCGTATGGGGACAGTTGGAGCGAGGGATTTGGGAGTGATTGGTATGGGGACATTGGACAGAGGGATTGGGGGTGATTGGAGTGGGACAGTTGGAGAGGTATTGGGAAGTGATTGGTATGGGGACATTGGACAGAGGGATTGGGGAGTGATTGGAGTGGGGACAGTTGGAGAGGTATTGAGAAGTGATTGGTATGAGGACAGCTGGAGTGAGGGATTGGGGAGTGATTGGTATGGGGAAATTGGAGAGAGGGATTGGGGAGTGATTGGAGTGGGGACAGTTGAGGAAGAATTGGGGAGTGATTGATATGGGGACAGCTGGAGAGAGGGATTGGGGAGTGATTGGTATGGGGGACAGTTGTAGAGTGGGATTGGGGAGTGATTGGAGTGGGAACAGTTGAAGAGGTATTCGGTAGTGATTGGTATGGGGACAGCTGGAGAGAGGGATTGGGGAGTGATTGGAGTGGGGACAGTTGGAGAGGTATTGGGGAGTGATTGGAGTGGGGACAGTTGGAGAGACGTATTGGGGAGTGATTGGGATGGGGACAGCTGGAGACAGAGATTTGTGTGTGATTGGTATGGGGACAGTTGGAAAGAGGGGCTGGGGAGTGATTTGTATCGGGACAGTTAGAGGGAGGAATGGGGAGTGATTGGGATGGGGACAGTTGGATAGAGGGATTGGGGAGTGTGTGGTATGGGGACAGATGGAGAGGTGTTGGGGAATGATTGGTATGGGGACATTGGACAGAGGGATTGGGGAGTGATTGGAATGGGGACAGTTGGAGAGAGGGATTGGGGAGTGATTGGAGTGGGGACAGTTGGAGAGGTATTGGGGAGTGATTGGTATGAGGACAGCTGGAGAGAGGGATATGGGAGTGATTGGTATGGGGAAATTGGAGAGAGGGATTGGGGAGTGATTGGAGTGGGGACAGTTGGGGACAAATTGGGGAGTGATTGATATGGGGACAGCTGGAGAGAGGGATTGGGGAGTGATTGGTATGGGGATAGTTGTAGAGAGGGATTGGGGAGTGATTGGAATGGGGACAGTTGGAGAGAGGGATTTGGGAGTGATTGGTTTGGGTACAGTGGGAGAGAGGGATTTGGGAGTGATTCGTATGGGGACAGTTGGAGAGGTAAGAGGGAGTGATTGGAGTGGGGACAGTTGAAGAGAGGGATTGGGGAGCTATTGGAGTGGGAAATGTTGGAGAGGTATTGGGGAGTGATTGGAATGGGGACAGCTGGAGAGAGGGATTGGGGAGTGATTGGAGTGGGGACAGTTGGAGAGGTATTGGGGAGGCATTGGGATGGGGACAGGTGGAGAGAGGGATTGGGGAGTGATTGGAATGGGGACAGTTGGAGAGAGGGATTGGGGAGTGATTGGAGTGGGGACAGTTGGAGTGGTATTGGGGAGTGATTGGTATGAGGACAGCTGGAGAGAGGGATTGGGGAGTGATTGGTATGGGGAAATTGGAGAGAGGGATTGGGGAGTGATTGGAGTGGGGAAATTGGAGAGAGGGATTGGGGAGTGATTGGAGTGGGGACAGTTGGGGACGAATTGGGGAGTGATTGATATGGGGACAGCTGGAGAGAGGGATTGGGGAGTGATTGGTATGGGGACAGTTGTAGAGAGGGATTGGGGAGTGATTGGAATGGGGACAGTTGGAGAGAGGGATTTGGGAGTGATTGGTTTGGGGACAGTTGGAGAGAGGGATTGGGGAGCTATTGGAGTGGGAAATGTTGGAGAGGTATTGGGGAGTGTTTGGGATGGGGACAGCTGGAGAGACCGATTGAGGAGTGATTGCAGTGGGGACAGTTGGAGAGGTATTGGGGAGGGATTGGGATGGGGACAGGTGGAGAGAGGGATTGGGGAGTGATTGGAATGGGGACAGCGGGAGACAGAGATTTGTGTGTAATTGGTATGGGGACTGTTGGAGAGCGGGATTGGGGAATGATTTGTATCGGGACAGTTAGAGGGAGGAATGGGGAGTGATTGGGATGGGGACAGTTGGAAAGAGGGATTGGGGAGTGTGTTGTATGGGGACAGTTGGAGAGGTGTTGGTGAGTGATTAGTATGGGGACATTGGAGAGAGGGATTGGGGAGTGACTGGAATGGAGACAGTTGGAGAGAGGCATTTGTGAGTGATTGGTATGAGGACGGTTGGAGAGAGGGATTGGGGAATGATTGGTATAGGAACAGTTGGAGAGAGGGATTGGGGAGTGATTCGTATGGGGACAGTTGGAGCGAGGGATTTGGGAGTGATTGGTATGGGGACATTGGACAGAGGGATTGGGGAGTGATTGGTATGGGGACAGATGAAGAGGTATTGGGGAGTGATTGGTATGGGGACAGCTGGAGAGAGGGATTGGGGGTGATTGGAGTGGGACAGTTGGTGAGGTATTGGGAAGTGATTGGTATGGGGACATTGGACAGAGGGATTGGGGAGTGATTGGAGTGGGGACAGTTGGAGAGGTATTGAGAAGTGATTGGTATGAGGACAGCTCGAGAGAGGGATTGGGGAGTGATTGGTATGGGGAAATTGGAGAGAGGGATTGGGGAGTGATTGGAGTGGGGACAGTTGGGGACGAATTGGGGAGTGATTGATATGGGGACAGCTGGAGACAGAGATTTGTGTGTGATTGGTATGGGGACCGTTGGAGAGAGGGATTGGGGAATGATTTGTATCGGGACAGTTAGAGGGAAGAATGGGGAGTGATTGGGATGAGGACAGTTGGATAGAGGGATTGGGGAGTGTGTGGTATGGGGACAGTTGGAGAGGTGTTGGGGAATGATTGGTATGGGGACATTGGACAGAGGGATTGGGGAGTGATTGGAATGGGGACAGTTGGAGAGAGGGATTGGGGAGTGATTGGAGTGGGGACAGTTGGAGAGGTATTGGGGAGTGATTGGTATGAGGACAGCTGGAGAGAGGGATTGGGGAGTGATTGGTATGGGGAACTTGGAGAGAGGGATTGGGGAGTGATTGGAGTGGGGACAGTTGGGGACAAATTGGGGAGTGATTGATATGGGGACAGCTGGAGAGAGGGATTGGGGAGTGATTGGTATGGGGATAGTTGTAGAGAGGGATTGGGGAGTGATTGGAATGGGGACAGTTGGAGAGAGGGATTTGGGAGTGATTGGTTTGGGTACAGTGGGAGAGAGGGATTTGGGAGTGATTCGTATGGGGACAGTTGGAGAGGTAAGAGGGAGTGATTGGAGTGGGGACAGTTGAAGAGAGGGATTGGGGAGCTATTGGAGTGGGAAATGTTGGAGAGGTATTGGGGAGTGATTGGAATGGGGACAGCTGGAGAGAGGGATTGGGGAGTGATTGGAGTGGGGACAGTTGGAGAGGTATTGGGGAGGCATTGGGATGGGGACAGGTGGAGAGAGGGATTGGGGAGTGATTGGAATGGGGACAGTTGGAGAGAGGGATTGGGGAGTAATTGGAGTGGGGACAGTTGGAGTGGTATTGGGGAGTGATTGGTATGAGGACAGCTGGAGAGAGGGATTGGGGAGTGATTGGTATGGGGAAATTGGAGAGAGGGATTGGGGAGTGATTGGAGTGGGGAAATTGGAGAGAGGGATTGGGGAGTGATTGGAGTGGGGACATTTGGGGACGAATTGGGGAGTGATTGATATGGGGACAGCTGGAGAGAGGGATTGGGGAGTGATTGGTATGGGGACAGTTGTAGAGAGGGATTGGGGAGTGATTGGAATGGGGACAGTTGGAGAGAGGGATTTGGGAGTGATTGGTTTGGGGACAGTTGGAGAGAGGGATTGGGGAGCTATTGGAGTGGGAAATGTTGGAGAGGTATTGGGGAGTGATTGGGATGGGGACATCTGGAGAGACGGATTGAGGAGTGATTGCAGTGGGGACAGTTGGAGAGGTATTGGGGAGGGATTGGGATGGGGACAGGTGGAGAGAGGGATTGGGGAGTGATTGGAATGGGGACAGCGGGAGACAGAGATTTGTGTGTGATTGGTATGGGGACAGTTGGAGAGCGGGATTGGGGAATGATTTGTATCGGGACAGTTAGAGGGAGGAATGGGGAGTGATTGGGATGGGGACAGTTGGAGAGAGGGATTGGGGAGTGTGTTGTATGGGGACAGTTGGAGAGGTGTTGGTGAGTGATTGGTATGGGGACATTGGAGAGAGGGATTGGGGAGTGACTGGAATGGAGACAGTTGGAGAGAGGCATTTGTGAGTGATTGGTATGAGGACGGTTGGAGAGAGGGATTGGGGAATGATTGGTATAGGAACAGTTGGAGAGAGGGATTGGGGAGTGATTGGAGTGGGGACAGTTGGAGAGAGGTATTGGGGAGTGATTCGTATGGGGACAGTTGGAGCGAGGGATTTGGGAGTGATTGGTATGGGGACATTGGACAGAGGGATTGGGGAGTGATTGGTATGGGGACAGATGAAGAGGTATTGGGGAGTGATTGGTATGGGGACAGCTGGAGAGAGGGATTGGGGGTGATTGGAGTGGGACAGTTGGAGAGGTATTGGGAAGTGATTGGTATGGGGACATTGGACAGAGGGATTGGGGAGTGATTGGAGTGGGGACAGTTGGAGAGGTATTGAGAAGTGATTGGTATGAGGACAGCTGGAGAGAGGGATTGGGGAGTGATTGGTATGGGGAAATTGGAGAGAGGGATTGGGGAGTGATTGGAGTGGGGACAGTTGGGGACGAATTGGGGAGTGATTGATATGGGGACAGCTGGAGAGAGGGATTGGGGAGTGATTGGTATGGGGACAGTTGTAGAGTGGGATTGGGGAGTGATTGGAGTGGGAACAGTTGAAGAGGTATTCGGTAGTGATTGGTATGGGGACAGCTGGAGAGAGGGATTGGGGAGTGATTGGAGTGGGGACAGTTGGAGAGGTATTGGGGAGTGATTGGAGAGGGGACAGTTGGAGAGAGGTATTGTGGAGTGATTGGGATGGGGACAGCTGGAGAGAGGGATTGGGGAGTGATTGGAGTGGGGACAGATGGAGAGGTATTGGGGAGTGATTGGAGTGGGGACAGTTGGAGAGAGGTATTGGGGAGTGATTGGGATGGGGGACAGGTGGAGAGAGGGATTGGGGAGTGTGTGGTATGGGGACAGTTGGAGAGGTGTTGGGGAATGATTGGTATGGGGACATTGGACAGAGGGATTGGGGAGTGATTGGAATGGGGACAGTTGGAGAGAGGGATTGGGGAGTGATTGGAGTGGGGACAGTTGGAGAGGTATTGGGGAGTGATTGGTATGAGGACAGCTGGAGAGAGGGATTGGGGAGTGATTGGTATGGGGAAATTGGAGAGAGGGATTGGGGAGTGATTGGAGTGGGGACAGTTGGGGACAAATTGGGGAGTGATTGATATGGGGACAGCTGGAGAGAGGGATTGGGGAGTGATTGGTATGGGGATAGTTGTAGAGAGGGATTGGGGAGTGATTGGAATGGGGACAGTTGGAGAGAGGGATTTGGGAGTGATTGGTTTGGGTACAGTGGGAGAGAGGGATTTGGGAGTGATTCGTATGGGGACAGTTGGAGAGGTAAGAGGGAGTGATTGGAGTGGGGACAGTTGAAGAGAGGGATTGGGGAGCTATTGGAGTGGGAAATGTTGGAGAGGTATTGGGGAGTGATTGGAATGGGGACAGCTGGAGAGAGGGATTGGGGAGTGATTGGAGTGGGGACAGTTGGAGAGGTATTGTGGAGGCATTGGGATGGGGACAGGTGGAGAGAGGGATTGGGGAGTGATTGGAATGGGGACAGTTGGAGAGAGGGATTGGGGAGTGATTGGAGTGGGGACAGTTGGAGTGGTATTGGGGAGTGATTGGTATGAGGACAGCTGGAGAGAGGGATTGGGGAGCGATTGGTATGGGGAAATTGGAGAGAGGGATTGGGGAGTGATTGGAGTGGGGAAATTGGAGAGAGGGATTGGGGAGTGATTGGAGTGGGGACAGTTGGGGACGAATTGGGGAGTGATTGATATGGGGACAGCTGGAGAGAGGGATTGGGGAGTGATTGGTATGGGGACAGTTGTAGAGAGGGATTGGGGAGTGATTGGAATGGGGACAGTTGGAGAGAGGGATTTGGGAGTGATTGGTTTGGGGACAGTTGGAGAGAGGGATTGGGGAGCTATTGGAGTGGGAAATGTTGGAGAGGTATTGGGGAGTGATTGGGATGGGGACAGCTGGAGAGACGGATTGAGGAGTGATTGGAGTGGGGACAGTTGGAGAGGTATTGGGGAGGGATTGGGATGGGGACAGGTGGAGAGAGGGATTGGGGAGTGATTGGAATGGGGACAGCGGGAGACAGAGATTTGTGTGTGATTGGTATGGGGACAGTTGGAGAGCGGGATTGGGTAATGATTTGTATCGGGACAGTTAGAGGGAGGAATGGGGAGTGATTGGGATGGGGACAGTTGGAGAGAGGGATTGGGGAGTGTGTTGTATGGGGACAGTTGGAGAGGTGTTGGTGAGTGATTGGTATGGGGACATTGGAGAGAGGGATTGGGGAGTGACTGGAATGGAGACAGTTGGAGAGAGGCATTTGTGAGTGATTGGTATGAGGACGGTTGGAGAGAGGGATTGGGGAATGATTGGTATAGGAACAGTTGGAGAGAGGGATTGGGGAGTGATTGGAGTGGGGACAGTTGGAGAGAGGTATTGGGGAGTGATTCGTATGGGGACAGTTGGAGCGAGGGATTTGGGAGTGATTGGTATGGGGACATTGGACAGAGGGATTGGGGAGTGATTGGTATGGGGACAGATGAAGAGGTATTGGGGAGTGATTGGTATGGGGACAGCTGGAGAGAGGGATTGGGGGTGATTGGAGTGGGACAGTTGGAGAGGTATTGGGAAGTGATTGGTTTGGGGACATTGGACAGAGGGATTGGGGAGTGATTGGAGTGGGGACAGTTGGAGAGGTATTGAGAAGTGATTGGTATGAGGACAGCTGGAGAGAGGGATTGGGGAGTGATTGGTATGGGGAAATTGGAGAGAGGGATTGGGGAGTGATTGGAGTGGGGACAGTTGGGGACGAATTGGGGAGTGATTGATATGGGGACAGCTGGAGAGAGGGATTGGGGAGTGATTGGTATGGGGACAGTTGTAGAGTGGGATTGGGGAGTGATTGGAGTGGGAACAGTTGAAGAGGTATTCGGTAGTGATTGGTATGGGGACAGCTGGAGAGAGGGATTGGGGAGTGATTGGAGTGGGGACAGTTGGAGAGGTATTGGGGAGTGATTGGAGTGGGGACAGTTGGAGAGAGGTATTGGGGAGTGATTGGGATGGGGACAGGTGGAGAGAGGGATTGGGGAGTGTGTGGTATGGGGACAGTTGGAGAGGTGTTGGGGAATGATTGGTATGGGGACATTGGACAGAGGGATTGGGGAGTGATTGGAATGGGGACAGTTGGAGAGAGGGATTGGGGAGTGATTGGAGTGGGGACAGTTGGAGAGGTATTGGGGAGTGATTGGTATGAGGACAGCTGGAGAGAGGGATTGGGGAGTGATTGGTATGGGGAAATTGGAGAGAGGGATTGGGGAGTGATTGGAGTGGGGACAGTTGGGGACAAATTGGGGAGTGATTGATATGGGGACAGCTGGAGAGAGGGATTGGGGAGTGATTGGTATGGGGATAGTTGTAGAGAGGGATTGGGGAGTGATTGGAATGGGGACAGTTGGAGAGAGGGATTTGGGAGTGATTCATATGGGGACAGTTGGAGAGGTAAGAGGGAGTGATTGGAGTGGGGACAGTTGAAGAGAGGGATTGGGGAGCTATTGGAGTGGGAAATGTTGGAGAGGTATTGGGGAGTGATTGGAATGGGGACAGCTGGAGAGAGGGATTGGGGAGTGATTGGAGTGGGGACAGTTGGAGAGGTATTGTGGAGGCATTGGGATGGGGACAGGTGGAGCGAGGGATTGGGGAGTGATTGGAATGGGGACAGTTGGAGAGAGGGATTGGGGAGTGATTGGAGTGGGGACAGTTGGAGTGGTATTGGGGAGTGATTGGTATGAGGACAGCTGGAGAGAGGGATTGGGGAGTGATTGGTATGGGGAAATTGGAGAGAGGGATTGGGGAGTGATTGGAGTGGGGAAATTGGAGAGAGGGATTGGGGAGTGATTGGAGTGGGGACAGTTGGGGACGAATTGGGGAGTGATTGATATGGGGACAGCTGGAGAGAGGGATTGGGGAGTGATTGGTATGGGGACAGTTGTAGAGAGGGATTGGGGAGTGATTGGAATGGGGACAGTTGGAGAGAGGGATTTGGGAGTGATTGGTTTGGGGACAGTTGGAGAGAGGGATTGGGGAGCTATTGGAGTGGGAAATGTTGGAGAGGTATTGGGGAGTGATTGGGATGGGGACAGCTGGAGAGACGGATTGAGGAGTGATTGGAGTGGGGACAGTTGGAGAGGTATTGGGGAGGGATTGGGATGGGGACAGGTGGAGAGAGGGATTGGGGAGTGATTGGAATGGGGACAGCGGGAGACAGAGATTTGTGTGTGATTGGTATGGGGACAGTTGGAGAGCGGGATTGGGTAATGATTTGTATCGGGACAGTTAGAGGGAGGAATGGGGAGTGATTGGGATGGGGACAGTTGGAGAGAGGGATTGGGGAGTGTGTTGTATGGGGACAGTTGGAGAGGTGTTGGTGAGTGATTGGTATGGGGACATTGGAGAGAGGGATTGGGGAGTGACTGGAATGGAGACAGTTGGAGAGAGGCATTTGTGAGTGATTGGTATGAGGACGGTTGGAGAGAGGGATTGGGGAATGATTGGTATAGGAACAGTTGGAGAGAGGGATTGGGGAGTGATTGGAGTGGGGACAGTTGGAGAGAGGTATTGGGGAGTGATTCGTATGGGGACAGTTGGAGCGAGGGATTTGGGAGTGATTGGTATGGGGACATTGGACAGAGGGATTGGGGAGTGATTGGTATGGGGACAGATGAAGAGGTATTGGGGAGTGATTGGTATGGGGACAGCTGGAGAGAGGGATTGGGGGTGATTGGAGTGGGACAGTTGGAGAGGTATTGGGAAGTGATTGGTATGGGGACATTGGACAGAGGGATTGGGGAGTGATTGGAGTGGGGACAGTTGGAGAGGTATTGAGAAGTGATTGGTATGAGGACAGCTGGAGAGAGGGATTGGGGAGTGATTGGTATGGGGAAATTGGAGAGAGGGATTGGGGAGTGATTGGAGTGGGGACAGTTGGGGACGAATTGGGGAGTGATTGATATGGGGACAGCTGGAGAGAGGGATTGGGGAGTGATTGGTATGGGGACAGTTGTAGAGTGGGATTGCGGAGTGATTGGAGTGGGAACAGTTGAAGAGGTATTCGGTAGTGATTGGTATGGGGACAGCTGGAGAGAGGGATTGGGGAGTGATTGGAGTGGGGACAGTTGGAGAGGTATTGGGGAGTGATTGGAGTGGGGACAGTTGGAGAGAGGTATTGGGGAGTGATTGGGATGGGGACAGGTGGAGAGAGGGATTGGGGAGTGTGTGGTATGGGGACAGTTGGAGAGGTGTTGGGGAATGATTGGTATGGGGACATTGGACAGAGGGATTGGGGAGTGATTGGAATGGGGACAGTTGGAGAGAGGGATTGGGGAGTGATTGGAGTGGGGACAGTTGGAGAGGTATTGGGGAGTGATTGGTATGAGGACAGCTGGAGAGAGGGATTGGGGAGTGATTGGTATGGGGAAATTGGAGAGAGGGATTGGGGAGTGATTGGAGTGGGGACAGTTGGGGACAAATTGGGGAGTGATTGATATGGGGACAGCTGGAGAGAGGGATTGGGGAGTGATTGGTATGGGGATAGTTGTAGAGAGGGATTGGGGAGTGATTGGAATGGGGACAGTTGGAGAGAGGGATTTGGGAGTGATTGGTTTGGGTACAGTGGGAGAGAGGGATTTGGGAGTGATTCGTATGGGGACAGTTGGAGAGGTAAGAGGGAGTGATTGGAGTGGGGACAGTTGAAGAGAGGGATTGGGGAGCTATTGGAGTGGGAAATGTTGGAGAGGTATTGGGGAGTGATTGGAATGGGGACAGCTGGAGAGAGGGATTGGGGAGTGATTGGAGTGGGGACAGTTGGAGAGGTATTGGGGAGGCATTGGGATGGGGACAGGTGGAGAGAGGGATTGGGGAGTGATTGGAATGGGGACAGTTGGAGAGAGGGATTGGGGAGTAATTGGAGTGGGGACAGTTGGAGTGGTATTGGGGAGTGATTGGTATGAGGACAGCTGGAGAGAGGGATTGGGGAGTGATTGGTATGGGGAAATTGGAGAGAGGGATTGGGGAGTGATTGGAGTGGGGAAATTGGAGAGAGGGATTGGGGAGTGATTGGAGTGGGGACAGTTGGGGACGAATTGGGGAGTGATTGATATGGGGACAGCTGGAGAGAGGGATTGGGGAGTGATTGGTATGGGGACAGTTGTAGAGAGGGATTGGGGAGTGATTGGAATGGGGACAGTTGGAGAGAGGGATTTGGGAGTGATTGGTTTGGGGACAGTTGGAGAGAGGGATTGGGGAGCTATTGGAGTGGGAAATGTTGGAGAGGTATTGGGGAGTGATTGGGATGGGGACATCTGGAGAGACGGATTGAGGAGTGATTGCAGTGGGGACAGTTGGAGAGGTATTGGGGAGGGATTGGGATGGGGACAGGTGGAGAGAGGGATTGGGGAGTGATTGGAATGGGGACAGCGGGAGACAGAGATTTGTGTGTGATTGGTATGGGGACAGTTGGAGAGCGGGATTGGGGAATGATTTGTATCGGGACAGTTAGAGGGAGGAATGGGGAGTGATTGGGATGGGGACAGTTGGAGAGAGGGATTGGGGAGTGTGTTGTATGGGGACAGTTGGAGAGGTGTTGGTGAGTGATTGGTATGGGGACATTGGAGAGAGGGATTGGGGAGTGACTGGAATGGAGACAGTTGGAGAGAGGCATTTGTGAGTGATTGGTATGAGGACGGTTGGAGAGAGGGATTTGGGAATGATTGGTATAGGAACAGTTGGAGAGAGGGATTGGGGAGTGATTGGAGTGGGGACAGTTGGAGAGAGGTATTGGGGAGTGATTCGTATGGGGACAGTTGGAGCGAGGGATTTGGGAGTGATTGGTATGGGGACATTGGACAGAGGGATTGGGGAGTGATTGGTATGGGGACAGATGAAGAGGTATTGGGGAGTGATTGGTATGGGGACAGCTGGAGAGAGGGATTGGGGGTGATTGGAGTGGGACAGTTGGAGAGGTATTGGGAAGTGATTGGTATGGGGACATTGGACAGAGGGATTGGGGAGTGATTGGAGTGGGGACAGTTGGAGAGGTATTGAGAAGTGATTGGTATGAGGACAGCTGGAGAGAGGGATTGGGGAGTGATTGGTATGGGGAAATTGGAGAGAGGGATTGGGGAGTGATTGGAGTGGGGACAGTTGGGGACGAATTGGGGAGTGATTGATATGGGGACAGCTGGAGAGAGGGATTGGGGAGTGATTGGTATGGGGACAGTTGTAGAGTGGGATTGGGGAGTGATTGGAGTGGGAACAGTTGAAGAGGTATTCGGTAGTGATTGGTATGGGGACAGCTGGAGAGAGGGATTGGGGAGTGATTGGAGTGGGGACAGTTGGAGAGGTATTGGGGAGTGATTGGAGAGGGGACAGTTGGAGAGAGGTATTGTGGAGTGATTGGGATGGGGACAGCTGGAGAGAGGGATTGGGGAGTGATTGGAGTGGGGACAGTTGGAGAGGTATTGGGGAGTGATTGGAGTGGGGACAGTTGGAGAGAGGTATTGGGGAGTGATTGGGATGGGGACAGGTGGAGAGAGGGATTGGGGAGTGTGTGGTATGGGGACAGTTGGAGAGGTGTTGGGGAATGATTGGTATGGGGACATTGGACAGAGGGATTGGGGAGTGATTGGAATGGGGACAGTTGGAGAGAGGGATTGGGGAGTGATTGGAGTGGGGACAGTTGGAGAGGTATTGGGGAGTGATTGGTATGAGGACAGCTGGAGAGAGGGATTGGGGAGTGATTGGTATGGGGAAATTGGAGAGAGGGATTGGGGAGTGATTGGAGTGGGGACAGTTGGGGACAAATTGGGGAGTGATTGATATGGGGACAGCTGGAGAGAGGGATTGGGGAGTGATTGGTATGGGGATAGTTGTAGAGAGGGATTGGGGAGTGATTGGAATGGGGACAGTTGGAGAGAGGGATTTGGGAGTGATTGGTTTGGGTACAGTGGGAGAGAGGGATTTGGGAGTGATTCGTATGGGGACAGTTGGAGAGGTAAGAGGGAGTGATTGGAGTGGGGACAGTTGAAGAGAGGGATTGGGGAGCTATTGGAGTGGGAAATGTTGGAGAGGTATTGGGGAGTGATTGGAATGGGGACAGCTGGAGAGAGGGATTGGGGAGTGATTGGAGTGGGGACAGTTGGAGAGGTATTGTGGAGGCATTGGGATGGGGACAGGTGGAGAGAGGGATTGGGGAGTGATTGGAATGGGGACAGTTGGAGAGAGGGATTGGGGAGTGATTGGTATGGGGAAATTGGAGAGAGGGATTGGGGAGTGATTGGAGTGGGGAAATTGGAGAGAGGGATTGGGGAGTGATTGGAGTGGGGACAGTTGGGGACGAATTGGGGAGTGATTGATATGGGGACAGCTGGAGAGAGGGATTGGGGAGTGATTGGTATGGGGACAGTTGTAGAGAGGGATTGGGGAGTGATTGGAATGGGGACAGTTGGAGAGAGGGATTTGGGAGTGATTGGTTTGGGGACAGTTGGAGAGAGGGATTGGGGAGCTATTGGAGTGGGAAATGTTGGAGAGGTATTGGGGAGTGATTGGGATGGGGACAGCTGGAGAGACGGATTGAGGAGTGATTGGAGTGGGGACAGTTGGAGAGGTATTGGGGAGGGATTGGGATGGGGACAGGTGGAGAGAGGGATTGGGGAGTGATTGGAATGGGGACAGCGGGAGACAGAGATTTGTGTGTGATTGGTATGGGGACAGTTGGAGAGCGGGATTGGGTAATGATTTGTATCGGGACAGTTAGAGGGAGGAATGGGGAGTGATTGGGATGGGGACAGTTGGAGAGAGGGATTGGGGAGTGTGTTGTATGGGGACAGTTGGAGAGGTGTTGGTGAGTGATTGGTATGGGGACATTGGAGAGAGGGATTGGGGAGTGACTGGAATGGAGACAGTTGGAGAGAGGCATTTGTGAGTGATTGGTATGAGGACGGTTGGAGAGAGGGATTGGGGAATGATTGGTATAGGAACAGTTGGAGAGAGGGATTGGGGAGTGATTGGAGTGGGGACAGTTGGAGAGAGGTATTGGGGAGTGATTCGTATGGGGACAGTTGGAGCGAGGGATTTGGGAGTGATTGGTATGGGGACATTGGACAGAGGGATTGGGGAGTGATTGGTATGGGGACAGATGAAGAGGTATTGGGGAGTGATTGGTATGGGGACAGCTGGAGAGAGGGATTGGGGGTGATTGGAGTGGGACAGTTGGAGAGGTATTGGGAAGTGATTGGTTTGGGGACATTGGACAGAGGGATTGGGGAGTGATTGGAGTGGGGACAGTTGGAGAGGTATTGAGAAGTGATTGGTATGAGGACAGCTGGAGAGAGGGATTGGGGAGTGATTGGTATGGGGAAATTGGAGAGAGGGATTGGGGAGTGATTGGAGTGGGGACAGTTGGGGACGAATTGGGGAGTGATTGATATGGGGACAGCTGGAGAGAGGGATTGGGGAGTGATTGGTATGGGGACAGTTGTAGAGTGGGATTGGGGAGTGATTGGAGTGGGAACAGTTGAAGAGGTATTCGGTAGTGATTGGTATGGGGACAGCTGGAGAGAGGGATTGGGGAGTGATTGGAGTGGGGACAGTTGGAGAGGTATTGGGGAGTGATTGGAGTGGGGACAGTTGGAGAGAGGTATTGGGGAGTGATTGGGATGGGGACAGGTGGAGAGAGGGATTGGGGAGTGTGTGGTATGGGGACAGTTGGAGAGGTGTTGGGGAATGATTGGTATGGGGACATTGGACAGAGGGATTGGGGAGTGATTGGAATGGGGACAGTTGGAGAGAGGGATTGGGGAGTGATTGGAGTGGGGACAGTTGGAGAGGTATTGGGGAGTGATTGGTATGAGGACAGCTGGAGAGAGGGATTGGGGAGTGATTGGTATGGGGAAATTGGAGAGAGGGATTGGGGAGTGATTGGAGTGGGGACAGTTGGGGACAAATTGGGGAGTGATTGATATGGGGACAGCTGGAGAGAGGGATTGGGGAGTGATTGGTATGGGGATAGTTGTAGAGAGGGATTGGGGAGTGATTGGAATGGGGACAGTTGGAGAGAGGGATTTGGGAGTGATTGGTTTGGGTACAGTGGGAGAGAGGGATTTGGGAGTGATTCATATGGGGACAGTTGGAGAGGTAAGAGGGAGTGATTGGAGTGGGGACAGTTGAAGAGAGGGATTGGGGAGCTATTGGAGTGGGAAATGTTGGAGAGGTATTGGGGAGTGATTGGAATGGGGACAGCTGGAGAGAGGGATTGGGGAGTGATTGGAGTGGGGACAGTTGGAGAGGTATTGTGGAGGCATTGGGATGGGGACAGGTGGAGCGAGGGATTGGGGAGTGATTGGAATGGGGACAGTTGGAGAGAGGGATTGGGGAGTGATTGGAGTGGGGACAGTTGGAGTGGTATTGGGGAGTGATTGGTATGAGGACAGCTGGAGAGAGGGATTGGGGAGTGATTGGTATGGGGAAATTGGAGAGAGGGATTGGGGAGTGATTGGAGTGGGGAAATTGGAGAGAGGGATTGGGGAGTGATTGGAGTGGGGACAGTTGGGGACGAATTGGGGAGTGATTGATATGGGGACAGCTGGAGAGAGGGATTGGGGAGTGATTGGTATGGGGACAGTTGTAGAGAGGGATTGGGGAGTGATTGGAATGGGGACAGTTGGAGAGAGGGATTTGGGAGTGATTGGTTTGGGGACAGTTGGAGAGAGGGATTGGGGAGCTATTGGAGTGGGAAATGTTGGAGAGGTATTGGGGAGTGATTGGGATGGGGACAGCTGGAGAGACGGATTGAGGAGTGATTGGAGTGGGGACAGTTGGAGAGGTATTGGGGAGGGATTGGGATGGGGACAGGTGGAGAGAGGGATTGGGGAGTGATTGGAATGGGGACAGCGGGAGACAGAGATTTGTGTGTGATTGGTATGGGGACAGTTGGAGAGCGGGATTGGGTAATGATTTGTATCGGGACAGTTAGAGGGAGGAATGGGGAGTGATTGGGATGGGGACAGTTGGAGAGAGGGATTGGGGAGTGTGTTGTATGGGGACAGTTGGAGAGGTGTTGGTGAGTGATTGGTATGGGGACATTGGAGAGAGGGATTGGGGAGTGACTGGAATGGAGACAGTTGGAGAGAGGCATTTGTGAGTGATTGGTATGAGGACGGTTGGAGAGAGGGATTGGGGAATGATTGGTATAGGAACAGTTGGAGAGAGGGATTGGGGAGTGATTGGAGTGGGGACAGTTGGAGAGAGGTATTGGGGAGTGATTCGTATGGGGACAGTTGGAGCGAGGGATTTGGGAGTGATTGGTATGGGGACATTGGACAGAGGGATTGGGGAGTGATTGGTATGGGGACAGATGAAGAGGTATTGGGGAGTGATTGGTATGGGGACAGCTGGAGAGAGGGATTGGGGGTGATTGGAGTGGGACAGTTGGAGAGGTATTGGGAAGTGATTGGTATGGGGACATTGGACAGAGGGATTGGGGAGTGATTGGAGTGGGGACAGTTGGAGAGGTATTGAGAAGTGATTGGTATGAGGACAGCTGGAGAGAGGGATTGGGGAGTGATTGGTATGGGGAAATTGGAGAGAGGGATTGGGGAGTGATTGGAGTGGGGACAGTTGGGGACGAATTGGGGAGTGATTGATATGGGGACAGCTGGAGAGAGGGATTGGGGAGTGATTGGTATGGGGACAGTTGTAGAGTGGGATTGCGGAGTGATTGGAGTGGGAACAGTTGAAGAGGTATTCGGTAGTGATTGGTATGGGGACAGCTGGAGAGAGGGATTGGGGAGTGATTGGAGTGGGGACAGTTGGAGAGGTATTGGGGAGTGATTGGAGTGGGGACAGTTGGAGAGAGGTATTGGGGAGTGATTGGGATGGGGACAGGTGGAGAGAGGGATTGGGGAGTGTGTGGTATGGGGACAGTTGGAGAGGTGTTGGGGAATGATTGGTATGGGGACATTGGACAGAGGGATTGGGGAGTGATTGGAATGGGGACAGTTGGAGAGAGGGATTGGGGAGTGATTGGAGTGGGGACAGTTGGAGAGGTATTGGGGAGTGATTGGTATGAGGACAGCTGGAGAGAGGGATTGGGGAGTGATTGGTATGGGGAAATTGGAGAGAGGGATTGGGGAGTGATTGGAGTGGGGACAGTTGGGGACAAATTGGGGAGTGATTGATATGGGGACAGCTGGAGAGAGGGATTGGGGAGTGATTGGTATGGGGATAGTTGTAGAGAGGGATTGGGGAGTGATTGGAATGGGGACAGTTGGAGAGAGGGATTTGGGAGTGATTGGTTTGGGTACAGTGGGAGAGAGGGATTTGGGAGTGATTCGTATGGGGACAGTTGGAGAGGTAAGAGGGAGTGATTGGAGTGGGGACAGTTGAAGAGAGGGATTGGGGAGCTATTGGAGTGGGAAATGTTGGAGAGGTATTGGGGAGTGATTGGAATGGGGACAGCTGGAGAGAGGGATTGGGGAGTGATTGGAGTGGGGACAGTTGGAGAGGTATTGTGGAGGCATTGGGATGGGGACAGGTGGAGAGAGGGATTGGGGAGTGATTGGAATGGGGACAGTTGGAGAGAGGGATTGGGGAGTGATTGGAGTGGGGACAGTTGGAGTGGTATTGGGGAGTGATTGGTATGAGGACAGCTGGAGAGAGGGATTGGGGAGTGATTGGTATGGGGAAATTGGAGAGAGGGATTGGGGAGTGATTGGAGTGGGGAAATTGGAGAGAGGGATTGGGGAGTGATTGGAGTGGGGACAGTTGGGGACGAATTGGGGAGTGATTGATATGGGGACAGCTGGAGAGAGGGATTGGGGAGTGATTGGTATGGGGACAGTTGTAGAGAGGGATTGGGGAGTGATTGGAATGGGGACAGTTGGAGAGAGGGATTTGGGAGTGATTGGTTTGGGGACAGTTGGAGAGAGGGATTGGGGAGCTATTGGAGTGGGAAATGTTGGAGAGGTATTGGGGAGTGATTGGGATGGGGACAGCTGGAGAGACGGATTGAGGAGTGATTGGAGTGGGGACAGTTGGAGAGGTATTGGGGAGGGATTGGGATGGGGACAGGTGGAGAGAGGGATTGGGGAGTGATTGGAATGGGGACAGCGGGAGACAGAGATTTGTGTGTGATTGGTATGGGGACAGTTGGAGAGCGGGATTGGGTAATGATTTGTATCGGGACAGTTAGAGGGAGGAATGGGGAGTGATTGGGATGGGGACAGTTGGAGAGAGGGATTGGGGAGTGTGTTGTATGGGGACAGTTGGAGAGGTGTTGGTGAGTGATTGGTATGGGGACATTGGAGAGAGGGATTGGGGAGTGACTGGAATGGAGACAGTTGGAGAGAGGCATTTGTGAGTGATTGGTATGAGGACGGTTGGAGAGAGGGATTGGGGAATGATTGGTATAGGAACAGTTGGAGAGAGGGATTGGGGAGTGATTGGAGTGGGGACAGTTGGAGAGAGGTATTGGGGAGTGATTCGTATGGGGACAGTTGGAGCGAGGGATTTGGGAGTGATTGGTATGGGGACATTGGACAGAGGGATTGGGGAGTGATTGGTATGGGGACAGATGAAGAGGTATTGGGGAGTGATTGGTATGGGGACAGCTGGAGAGAGGGATTGGGGGTGATTGGAGTGGGACAGTTGGAGAGGTATTGGGAAGTGATTGGTATGGGGACATTGGACAGAGGGATTGGGGAGTGATTGGAGTGGGGACAGTTGGAGAGGTATTGAGAAGTGATTGGTATGAGGACAGCTGGAGAGAGGGATTGGGGAGTGATTGGTATGGGGAAATTGGAGAGAGGGATTGGGGAGTGATTGGAGTGGGGACAGTTGGGGACGAATTGGGGAGTGATTGATATGGGGACAGCTGGAGAGAGGGATTGGGGAGTGATTGGTATGGGGACAGTTGTAGAGTGGGATTGGGGAGTGATTGGAGTGGGAACAGTTGAAGAGGTATTCGGTAGTGATTGGTATGGGGACAGCTGGAGAGAGGGATTGGGGAGTGATTGGAGTGGGGACAGTTGGAGAGGTATTGGGGAGTGATTGGAGTGGGGACAGTTGGAGAGAGGTATTGGGCAGTGATTGGGATGGGGACAGGTGGAGAGAGGGATTGGGGAGTGATTGGAATGGGGACAGCTGGAGACAGAGATTTGTGTGTGATTGGTATGGGGACAGTTGGAGAGAGGGGCTGGGGAGTGATTTGTATCGGGACAGTTAGTGGGAGGAATGGGGAGTGATTGGGATGGGGACAGTTGGAGAGAGGGATTGGGGAGTGTGTGGTATGGGGACAGTTGGAGAGGTGTTGGGGAGTGATTGGTATGGGGACATTGGAGAGAGGGATTGGGGAGTGATTGGTAAGAGGACGGTTGGAGAGAGGGATTGGGGAATGATTGGTATGGGTACATTCCAGAGAGGGATTGGGGAGTGATTGGTAAGGGAACAGTTGAAGAGGTATTCGGTAGTGATTGGTATGGGGACAGCTGGAGAGAGGGATTGGGGGTGATTGGAGTGGGACAGTTGGAGAGGTATTGGGAAGTGATTGGTTTGGGGACATTGGACAGAGGGATTGGGGAGTGATTGGAGTGGGGACAGTTGGAGAGGTATTGAGAAGTGATTGGTATGAGGACAGCTGGAGAGAGGGATTGGGGAGTGATTGGTATGGGGAAATTGGAGAGAGGGATTGGGGAGTGATTGGAGTGGGGACAGTTGGGGACGAATTGGGGAGTGATTGATATGGGGACAGCTGGAGAGAGGGATTGGGGAGTGATTGGTATGGGGACAGTTGTAGAGTGGGATTGGGGAGTGATTGGAGTGGGAACAGTTGAAGAGGTATTCGGTAGTGATTGGTATGGGGACAGCTGGAGAGAGGGATTGGGGAGTGATTGGAGTGGGGACAGTTGGAGAGGTATTGGGGAGTGATTGGAGTGGGGACAGTTGGAGAGAGGTATTGGGGAGTGATTGGGATGGGGACAGGTGGAGAGAGGGATTGGGGAGTGTGTGGTATGGGGACAGTTGGAGAGGTGTTGGGGAATGATTGGTATGGGGACATTGGACAGAGGGATTGGGGAGTGATTGGAATGGGGACAGTTGGAGAGAGGGATTGGGGAGTGATTGGAGTGGGGACAGTTGGAGAGGTATTGGGGAGTGATTGGTATGAGGACAGCTGGAGAGAGGGATTGGGGAGTGATTGGTATGGGGAAATTGGAGAGAGGGATTGGGGAGTGATTGGAGTGGGGACAGTTGGGGACAAATTGGGGAGTGATTGATATGGGGACAGCTGGAGAGAGGGATTGGGGAGTGATTGGTATGGGGATAGTTGTAGAGAGGGATTGGGGAGTGATTGGAATGGGGACAGTTGGAGAGAGGGATTTGGGAGTGATTGGTTTGGGTACAGTGGGAGAGAGGGATTTGGGAGTGATTCGTATGGGGACAGTTGGAGAGGTAAGAGGGAGTGATTGGAGTGGGGACAGTTGAAGAGAGGGATTGGGGAGCTATTGGAGTGGGAAATGTTGGAGAGGTATTGGGGAGTGATTGGAATGGGGACAGCTGGAGAGAGGGATTGGGGAGTGATTGGAGTGGGGACAGTTGGAGAGGTATTGTGGAGGCATTGGGATGGGGACAGGTGGAGAGAGGGATTGGGGAGTGATTGGAATGGGGACAGTTGGAGAGAGGGATTGGGGAGTGATTGGAGTGGGGACAGTTGGAGTGGTATTGGGGAGTGATTGGTATGAGGACAGCTGGAGAGAGGGATTGGGGAGTGATTGGTATGGGGAAATTGGAGAGAGGGATTGGGGAGTGATTGGAGTGGGGAAATTGGAGAGAGGGATTGGGGAGTGATTGGAGTGGGGACAGTTGTGGACGAATTGGGGAGTGATTGATATGGGGACAGCTGGAGAGAGGGATTGGGGAGTGATTGGTATGGGGACAGTTGTAGAGAGGGATTGGGGAGTGATTGGAATTGGGACAGTTGGAGAGAGGGATTTGGGAGTGATTGGTTTGGGGACAGTTGGAGAGAGGGATTGGGGAGCTATTGGAGTGGGAAATGTTGGAGAGGTATTGGGGAGTGATTGGGATGGGGACAGCTGGAGAGACGGATTGAGGAGTGATTGGAGTGGGGACAGTTGGAGAGGTATTGGGGAGGGATTGGGATGGGGACAGGTGGAGAGAGGGATTGGGGAGTGATTGGAATGGGGACAGCGGGAGACAGAGATTTGTGTGTGATTGGTATGGGGACAGTTGGAGAGCGGGATTGGGTAATGATTTGTATCGGGACAGTTAGAGGGAGGAATGGGGAGTGATTGGGATGGGGACAGTTGGAGAGAGGGATTGGGGAGTGTGTTGTATGGGGACAGTTGGAGAGGTGTTGGTGAGTGATTGGTATGGGGACATTGGAGAGAGGGATTGGGGAGTGACTGGAATGGAGACAGTTGGAGAGAGGCATTTGTGAGTGATTGGTATGAGGACGGTTGGAGAGAGGGATTGGGGAATGATTGGTATAGGAACAGTTGGAGAGAGGGATTGGGGAGTGATTGGAGTGGGGACAGTTGGAGAGAGGTATTGGGGAGTGATTCGTATGGGGACAGTTGGAGCGAGGGATTTGGGAGTGATTGGTATGGGGACATTGGACAGAGGGATTGGGGAGTGATTGGTATGGGGACAGATGAAGAGGTATTGGGGAGTGATTGGTATGGGGACAGCTGGAGAGAGGGATTGGGGGTGATTGGAGTGGGACAGTTGGAGAGGTATTGGGAAGTGATTGGTATGGGGACATTGGACAGAGGGATTGGGGAGTGATTGGAGTGGGGACAGTTGGAGAGGTATTGAGAAGTGATTGGTATGAGGACAGCTGGAGAGAGGGATTGGGGAGTGATTGGTATGGGGAAATTGGAGAGAGGGATTGGGGAGTGATTGGAGTGGGGACAGTTGGGGACGAATTGGGGAGTGATTGATATGGGGACAGCTGGAGAGAGGGATTGGGGAGTGATTGGTATGGGGACAGTTGTAGAGTGGGATTGCGGAGTGATTGGAGTGGGAACAGTTGAAGAGGTATTCGGTAGTGATTGGTATGGGGACAGCTGGAGAGAGGGATTGGGGAGTGATTGGAGTGGGGACAGTTGGAGAGGTATTGGGGAGTGATTGGAGTGGGGACAGTTGGAGAGAGGTATTGGGGAGTGATTGGGATGGGGACAGGTGGAGAGAGGGATTGGGGAGTGTGTGGTATGGGGACAGTTGGAGAGGTGTTGGGGAATGATTGGTATGGGGACATTGGACAGAGGGATTGGGGAGTGATTGGAATGGGGACAGTTGGAGAGAGGGATTGGGGAGTGATTGGAGTGGGGACAGTTGGAGAGGTATTGGGGAGTGATTGGTATGAGGACAGCTGGAGAGAGGGATTGGGGAGTGATTGGTATGGGGAAATTGGAGAGAGGGATTGGGGAGTGATTGGAGTGGGGACAGTTGGGGACAAATTGGGGAGTGATTGATATGGGGACAGCTGGAGAGAGGGATTGGGGAGTGATTGGTATGGGGATAGTTGTAGAGAGGGATTGGGGAGTGATTGGAATGGGGACAGTTGGAGAGAGGGATTTGGGAGTGATTGGTTTGGGTACAGTGGGAGAGAGGGATTTGGGAGTGATTCGTATGGGGACAGTTGGAGAGGTAAGAGGGAGTGATTGGAGTGGGGACAGTTGAAGAGAGGGATTGGGGAGCTATTGGAGTGGGAAATGTTGGAGAGGTATTGGGGAGTGATTGGAATGGGGACAGCTGGAGAGAGGGATTGGGGAGTGATTGGAGTGGGGACAGTTGGAGAGGTATTGTGGAGGCATTGGGATGGGGACAGGTGGAGAGAGGGATTGGGGAGTGATTGGAATGGGGACAGTTGGAGAGAGGGATTGGGGAGTGATTGGAGTGGGGACAGTTGGAGTGGTATTGGGGAGTGATTGGTATGAGGACAGCTGGAGAGAGGGATTGGGGAGTGATTGGTATGGGGAAATTGGAGAGAGGGATTGGGGAGTGATTGGAGTGGGGAAATTGGAGAGAGGGATTGGGGAGTGATTGGAGTGGGGACAGTTGGGGACGAATTGGGGAGTGATTGATATGGGGACAGCTGGAGAGAGGGATTGGGGAGTGATTGGTATGGGGACAGTTGTAGAGAGGGATTGGGGAGTGATTGGAATGGGGACAGTTGGAGAGAGGGATTTGGGAGTGATTGGTTTGGGGACAGTTGGAGAGAGGGATTGGGGAGCTATTGGAGTGGGAAATGTTGGAGAGGTATTGGGGAGTGATTGGGATGGGGACAGCTGGAGAGACGGATTGAGGAGTGATTGGAGTGGGGACAGTTGGAGAGGTATTGGGGAGGGATTGGGATGGGGACAGGTGGAGAGAGGGATTGGGGAGTGATTGGAATGGGGACAGCGGGAGACAGAGATTTGTGTGTGATTGGTATGGGGACAGTTGGAGAGCGGGATTGGGTAATGATTTGTATCGGGACAGTTAGAGGGAGGAATGGGGAGTGATTGGGATGGGGACAGTTGGAGAGAGGGATTGGGGAGTGTGTTGTATGGGGACAGTTGGAGAGGTGTTGGTGAGTGATTGGTATGGGGACATTGGAGAGAGGGATTGGGGAGTGACTGGAATGGAGACAGTTGGAGAGAGGCATTTGTGAGTGATTGGTATGAGGACGGTTGGAGAGAGGGATTGGGGAATGATTGGTATAGGAACAGTTGGAGAGAGGGATTGGGGAGTGATTGGAGTGGGGACAGTTGGAGAGAGGTATTGGGGAGTGATTCGTATGGGGACAGTTGGAGCGAGGGATTTGGGAGTGATTGGTATGGGGACATTGGACAGAGGGATTGGGGAGTGATTGGTATGGGGACAGATGAAGAGGTATTGGGGAGTGATTGGTATGGGGACAGCTGGAGAGAGGGATTGGGGGTGATTGGAGTGGGACAGTTGGAGAGGTATTGGGAAGTGATTGGTATGGGGACATTGGACAGAGGGATTGGGGAGTGATTGGAGTGGGGACAGTTGGAGAGGTATTGAGAAGTGATTGGTATGAGGACAGCTGGAGAGAGGGATTGGGGAGTGATTGGTATGGGGAAATTGGAGAGAGGGATTGGGGAGTGATTGGAGTGGGGACAGTTGGGGACGAATTGGGGAGTGATTGATATGGGGACAGCTGGAGAGAGGGATTGGGGAGTGATTGGTATGGGGACAGTTGTAGAGTGGGATTGGGGAGTGATTGGAGTGGGAACAGTTGAAGAGGTATTCGGTAGTGATTGGTATGGGGACAGCTGGAGAGAGGGATTGGGGAGTGATTGGAGTGGGGACAGTTGGAGAGGTATTGGGGAGTGATTGGAGTGGGGACAGTTGGAGAGAGGTATTGGGGAGTGATTGGGATGGGGACAGGTGGAGAGAGGGATTGGGGAGTGATTGGAATGGGGACAGCTGGAGACAGAGATTTGTGTGTGATTGGTATGGGGACAGTTGGAGAGAGGGGCTGGGGAGTGATTTGAATCGGGACAGTTAGTGGGAGGAATGGGGAGTGATTGGGATGGGGACAGTTGGAGAGAGGGATTGGGGAGTGTGTGGTATGGGGACAGTTGGAGAGGTGTTGGGGAGTGATTGGTATGGGGACATTGGAGAGAGGGATTGGGGAGTGATTGGTAAGAGGACGGTTGGAGAGAGGGATTGGGGAATGATTGGTATGGGTACATTCCAGAGAGGGATTGGGGAGTGATTGGTAAGGGAACAGTTGGAGAGAGGGATTGGGGAGTGATTGGTATAGGAACAGTTGTAGAGAGGGATTGGGGAGTGTGTGGTATGGGGACAGTTGGAGAGGTGTTGGGGAGTGATTGGTATGGGGACAGTTGGAGAGAGGCATTTGTGAGTGATTGGTAAGAGGACGGTTGGAGAGCGGGATTGGGGAATGATTGGTATGGGTACATTCCAGAGAGGGATTGGGGAGTGATTGGTATGGGAACAGTTGGAGAGAGGGATTGGGGAGTGATTGGTATAGGAACAGTTGTAGAGAGGGATTGGGGAGTGATTGGAGTGGGGACAGTTGGAGAGGTATTGGGGAGTGATTGGAGTGGGGACATTGGAGAGCGTATGGGGAGTGATTGGTATGGGGACAGTTGGAGAGAGGGATTGGTGAATGATTGGTATGGGTACATTCCAGAGAGGAATTGCGGAGTGATTGGCATGGGGACAGTTGGGAGAGAGGGATTGTGGAGTGATTGGTATAGGGACAGTTGGAGAGAGGGATTTGGGAGTGATTGGTATGGGGACAGTTGTAGAGAGGGATTGGGGAGTGATTGGAGTGGGGACAGTTGGAGAGAGGTATTGGGGAGTGATTGGTATGGGGACAGCTGGAGAGAGGGATTGGGGAGTGATTGGAGTGGGGACAGTTGGAGAGGTATTGGGGAGTTATTGGAGTGGGGACAGTTGGAGAGGTATTAGAGCGTGATTTATTTGGGGACATTGGAGAGAGGGATTGCGGAGCGATTGGAGTGGGGAAAGTTGGAGAGGTATTGGGGAGTGATTGGTATGGGGACAGCTGGAGTGAGGGATTGGGGAGTGATTGGAGTGGGGACAGTTGGAGACGGATTTGTGTGTAATTGGTATGGGGACAGTTGTAGAGAGGGATTGGGGAGAGATTGGAGTGGGGTCAGTTGGAAAGGTATTGGGGAGTGATTGGGATGGGGACAGCTGGAGAGACGGATTGAGGAGTGATTGGAGTGGGGACAGTTGGAGAGGTATTGGGGAGGGATTGGGATGGGGACAGGTGGAGAGAGGGATTGGGGAGTGATTGGAATGGGGACATCGGGAGACAGAGATTTGTGTGTGATTGGTATGGGGACAGTTGGAGAGCGGGATTGGGGAATGATTTGTATCGGGACAGTTAGAGGGAGGAATGGGGAGTGATTGGGATGGGGACAGTTGGAGAGAGGGATTGGTGAGTGTGTGGTATGGGGACAGTTGGAGAGGTGTTGGGGAGTGATTGGTATGGGGACATTGGAGAGAGGGATTGGGGAGTGACTGGAATGGGGACAGTTGGAGAGAGGCATTTGTGAGTGATTGGTATGAGGACAGTTGGAGAGAGGGATTGGGGAGCTATTGGAGTGGGAAATGTTGGAGAGGTATTGGGGAGTGATTGGAATGGGGACAGCTGGAGAGAGGGATTGGGGAGTGATTGGAGTGGGGACAGCTGGAGAGAGGGATTGGGGAGTGATTGGAGTGGGGACAGTTGGAGAGGTATTGGGGAGTGATTGGTATGGGGACAGCTGGAGACAGAGAATTGTGTGTGATTGGTATGGGGACAGTTGGAGAGAGGGATTGGTGAATGATTGGTATGGGTACATTCCAGAGAGGAATTGCGGAATGATTGGTATGGGGACAGTTGGGAGAGAGGGATTGGGGAGTGATTGGTATGGGGACAGTTGTAGAGAGGGACTGGGGAGTAATTGGAGTGGGGACAGGTGGAGAGGTATTGGGGAGGCATTGGGATGGGGACAGGTGGAGAGAGGGATTGGGGAGTGATTGGAATGGGGACAGCTGGAGACAGAGATTTGTGTGTGATTGGTATGGGGACAGTTGGAGAGAGGGATTGGGGAATGATTTGTATCGGGACAGTTAGAGGGAGGGATTGGGGAGTGATTGGGATGGGGACAGTTGGAGAGAGGGATTGGGGAGTGTGTGGTATGGGGACAGTTGGAGAGGTGTTGGGGAGTGATTGGTATGGGGACAGCTGGAGAGAGGGATTGGGGAGTGATTGGAGTGGGGACAGTTGGAGAGGTATTGGGGAGTGATTGGAGTGGGGACAGCTGGAGTGAGGGATTGGGGAGTGATTGGAGTGGGGACAGTTGGAGACAGGGATTTGTGTGTAATTGGTATGGGGACAGTTGTGTAATTGGTATGGGGACAGTTGTAGAGAGGGATTGGGGAGAGATTGGAGTGGGGTCAGTTGGAAAGGTATTGGGGAGTGATTGGGATGGGGACAGCTGGAGAGACGGATTGAGGAGTGATTGGAGTGGGGACAGTTGGAGAGGTATTGGGGAGGGATTGGGATGGGGACAGCGGGAGACAGAGATTTGTGTGTGATTGGTATGGGGACAGTTGGAGAGCGGGATTGGGGAATGATTTGTATCGGGACAGTTAGAGGGAGGAATGGGGAGTGATTGGGATGGGGACAGTTGGAGAGAGGGATTGGGGAGTGTGTGGTATGGGGACAGTTGGAGAGGTGTTGGGGAGTGATTGGTATGGGGACATTGGAGAGAGGGATTGGGGAGTGACTGGAATGGGGACAGTTGGAGAGAGGCATTTGTGAGTGATTGGTATGAGGACAGTTGGAGAGAGGGATTGGGGAGCTATTGGAGTGGAAAATGTTGGAGAGGTATTGGGGAGTGATTGGAATGGGGACAGCTGGAGAGAGGGATTGGGGAGTGATTGGAGTGGGGACAGCTGGAGAGAGGGATTGGGGAGTGATTGGAGTGGGGACAGCTGGAGAGAGGGATTGGGGAGTGATTGGAGTGGGGACAGTTGGAGAGGTATTGGGGAGTGATTGGAATGGGGACAGCTGGAGACAGAGATTTGTGTGTGATTGGTATGGGGACAGTTGGAGAGAGGGATTGGGGAATGATTTGTATCGGGACAGTTTGAGGGAGGGATTGGGGAGTGATTGGGATGGGGACAGTTGGAGAGAGGGATTGGGGAGTGTGTGGTATGGGGACAGTTGGAGAGGTGTTGGGGAGTGATTGGTATGGCGACATTGGAGAGAGGGATTGGGGAGTGACTGGAATGGGGACAGTTGGAGAGAGGCATTTGTGAGTGATTGGTATGAGGACGGTTGGAGAGAGGGATTGGGGAGTGATTGGTATGGGAACAGTTGGAGAGAGGGATTGGGGAGTGATTGGTATAGGAACAGTTGGAGAGAGGGATTGGGGAGTGATTGGAGTGGGGACAGTTGGAGAGAGGTATTGGGGAGTGATTGGTATGGGGACAGTTGGAGAGAGGGATTGGGGAGTGATTGGAGTGGGGACAGGTGGAGAGGTATTGGGGAGGCATTGGGATGGGTACAGGTGGAGAGAGGGATTGGGGAGTGATTGGAATGGGGACAGCTGGAGACAGATTTGTGTGTGATTGGTATGGGGACAGTTGGAGAGAGGGATTGGGGAATGATTTGTATCGGGACAGTTAGAGGGAGGGATTGGGGAGTGATTGGGATGGGGACAGTTGGAGAGAGGGATTGGGGAGTGTGTGGTATGGGGACAGTTGGAGAGGTGTTGGGGAGTGATTGGTATGGGGACATTGGAGAGAGGGATTGGGGAGTGACTGGAATGGGGACAGTTGGAGAGAGGCATTTGTGAGTGATTGGTATGAGGACGGTTGGAGAGAGGGATTGGGGAATGATTGGTATGGGTACATTCCAGAGAGGGATTGGGGAGTGTTTGTTATGGGAACAGTTGGAGAGAGGGATTGGGGAGTGATTGGTATAGGAACAGTTGGAGAGAGGGATTGGGGAGTGATTCGTATGGGGACAGTTGGAGAGAGGGATTTGGGAGTGATTGGTATGGGGACATTGGACAGAGGGATTGGGGAGTGATTGCTATGGGGACAGTTGAAGAGGTATTGGGGAGTGATTGGTATGGGGACAGTTGGAGAGAGGGATTGGGGAGTGATTGGAGTGGGGACAGTTGGAGAGGTATTGGGGAATGATTGGTATGAGGACAGCTGGAGAGAGGGATTGGGGAGTGATTGGTAAGGGGAAATTGGAGAGAGGGATTGGGGAGTGATTGGAGTGGGGACAGTTGGAGAGAGGGATTTGGGAGTGATTGGTTTGGGGACAGTAGGAGAGAGGGATTTGGGAGTGATTCGTATGGGGACAGTTGGAGAGGTAAGAGGGAGTGATTGGAGTGGGGACAGTTGGAGAGAGGGATTGGGGAGCTATTGGAGTGGGAAATGTTGGAGAGTTATTGGGGAGTGATTGGAATGGGTACAGCTGGAGAGGGATTGGGGAGTGATTGGAGTGGGGACAGTTGGAGAGGTATTGGGGAGTGATTGGTATGAGGACAGCTGGAGAGAGGGATTGGGGAGTGATTGGTATTGGGACAGTTAGAGGGAGGGATTGGGGAGTGATTGGGATGGGGACAGTTGGAGAGAGGGATTGGGGAGTGTGTGGTATGGGGACAGTTGGAGAGGTGTTGGGGAGTGATTGGTATGGGGACATTGGAGAGAGGGATTGGGGAGTGACTGGAATGGGGACAGTTGGAGAGAGGCATTTGTGAGTGATTGGTATGAGGACGGTTGGAGAGAGGGATTGGGGAATGATTGGTATGGGTACATTCCAGAGAGGGATTGGGGAGTGATTGGTATAGGAACAGTTGTAGAGAGGGATTGGGGAGTGATTGGAGTGGGGACAGTTGGAGAGGTATTGGGGAGTGATTGGAGTGGGGACATTGGAGAGCGTATGGGGAGTGATTGGTATGGGGACAGTTGGAGAGAGGGATTGGGGAGGTATTGGAGGTGGAAATGTTGGAGAGGTATTGGGGAGGGATTGGGATGGGGACAGGTGGAGAGAGGGATTGGTGAGTGATTTATATGGGGACAGTTGGAGAGAGGGATTGGGGACTGATTGGTATGGGGACGGTTGGAGAGAGGGATTTGGGAGTGGTTGGTATGGGGACAGTTGGAGAGAGGGATTGTGGAGTGATTGGTATGGGTTCATTGGACAGAGGGATTGGGGAGTGATTGGTATGGGGACCGTTGGAGAGAGGGATTGTGGAGTGATTGGAGTGGGGACAGTTGAAGAGGTATTGGGGAGTGATTGGTATGGGGACAGCTGGAGAGAGGGATTGGGGAGTGATTGGAGTGGGGACAGTTGGAGAGGTATTAGAGCGTGATTGATTTGGGGACAGCTGGAGTGAGGGATTGGGGAGTGATTGGAGTGGGGACAGTTGGAGACAGGAATATGTGTGTAATTGGTATGGGGACAGTTGTAGAGAGGGATTGGGGAGAGATTGGAGTGGGGTCAGTTGGAAAGGTATTGGGGAGTGATTGGTATGGGGACAGCTGGAGAGATGGATTGGGGAGTGATTGCTATGGGGACAGTTGGAGAGAGGGATTGGGGAATGATTGGTATGGGGACGGTTGGAGAGAGGGATTTGGGAGTGATTTGTATGGGGACAGTTGGAGAGAGGGATTGTGGAGTGATTGGAGTGGGGACAGTTGAAGAGGTATTGGGGAGTGATTGGTATGGGGACAGCTGTAGAGAGGGATTGGGGAGTGATTGGAGTGGGGACAGTTGGAGCGGTATTGGGGAGTGATTGGAGTGGGGACAGTTGGAGAGGTATTAGAGCGTGATTGATTTGGGGACATTGGAGAGACGGATTGGGGAGCGATTGGAGTGGGGATAGTTGGAGAGGTATTGTGGAGTGATTGGTATGGGGACAGCTGGAGTGAGGTATTGGGGAGTGATTGGAGTGGGGACAGTTGGAGACAGGGATTTGTGTGTAATTGGTATGGGGACAGTTGTAGAGAGGGATTGGGGAGAGATTGGAGTGGGGTCAGTTGGAAAGGTATTGGGGAGTGTTTGGGATGGGGACAGCTGGAGAGACGGATTGAGGAGTTATTTGTATGAGGACAGTTAGAGAGAGGGATTCGGGAGAGATTGGAGTGGGGACAGTTGGTGATGTATTGGGGAGTGATTGGGATGGGGACAGCTGGAGAGAGGGATTGGGGAGTTATTTGTATGGGGACAGTTAGAGAGAGGGATTCGGGAGTGATTGGTATGGGGACAGTTGGAGAGAGGGATGTTTGAGTGATTGGTATTGGGACAGTTGGAGAGAGGGATTGTGGAATGATTGGTATAGGAACAGTTGGAGAGAGGGATTGGGGAGTGATTGGAGTCGGGACAGTTGGAGAGAGGTATTGGGGAGTGATTCGTATGGGGACAGTTGGAGAGAGGGATTGGGGTGTGATTTGTATCGGGACAGTTAGAGGGAGGAATGGGGAGTGATTGGGATGGGGACAGTTGGAGAGAGGGATTGGGGAGTGTGTGGTATGGGGACAGTTGGAGAGGTGTTGGGGAGTGATTGGTATGGGGACATTGGAGAGAGGGATTGGGGAGTGACTGGAATGGGGACAGTTGGAGAGAGGCATTTGTGAGTGATTGGTATGAGGACAGTTGGAGAGAGGGATTGGGGAGCTATTGGAGTGGAAAATGTTGGAGAGGTATTGGGGAGTGATTGGAATGGGGACAGCTGGAGAGAGGGATTGGGGAGTGATTGGAGTGGGGACAGCTGGAGAGAGGGATTGGGGAGTGATTGGAGTGGGGACAGCTGGAGAGAGGGATTGGGGAGTGATTGGAGTGGGGACAGTTGGAGAGGTATTGGGGAGTGATTGGAATGGGGACAGCTGGAGACAGAGATTTGTGTGTGATTGGTATGGGGACAGTTGGAGAGAGGGATTGGGGAATGATTTGTATCGGGACAGTTTGAGGGAGGGATTGGGGAGTGATTGGGATGGGGACAGTTGGAGAGAGGGATTGGGGAGTGTGTGGTATGGGGACAGTTGGAGAGGTGTTGGGGAGTGATTGGTATGGCGACATTGGAGAGAGGGATTGGGGAGTGACTGGAATGGGGACAGTTGGAGAGAGGCATTTGTGAGTGATTGGTATGAGGACGGTTGGAGAGAGGGATTGGGGAGTGATTGGTATGGGAACAGTTGGAGAGAGGGATTGGGGAGTGATTGGTATAGGAACAGTTGGAGAGAGGGATTGGGGAGTGATTGGAGTGGGGACAGTTGGAGAGAGGTATTGGGGAGTGATTGGTATGGGGACAGTTGGAGAGAGGGATTGGGGAGTGATTGGAGTGGGGACAGGTGGAGAGGTATTGGGGAGGCATTGGGATGGGTACAGGTGGAGAGAGGGATTGGGGAGTGATTGGAATGGGGACAGCTGGAGACAGATTTGTGTGTGATTGGTATGGGGACAGTTGGAGAGAGGGATTGGGGAATGATTTGTATCGGGACAGTTAGAGGGAGGGATTGGGGAGTGATTGGGATGGGGACAGTTGGAGAGAGGGATTGGGGAGTGTGTGGTATGGGGACAGTTGGAGAGGTGTTGGGGAGTGATTGGTATGGGGACATTGGAGAGAGGGATTGGGGAGTGACTGGAATGGGGACAGTTGGAGAGAGGCATTTGTGAGTGATTGGTATGAGGACGGTTGGAGAGAGGGATTGGGGAATGATTGTTATGGGTACATTCCAGAGAGGGATTGGGGAGTGTTTGTTATGGGAACAGTTGGAGAGAGGGATTGGGGAGTGATTGGTATAGGAACAGTTGGAGAGAGGGATTGGGGAGTGATTGGAGTGGGGACAGTTGGAGAGAAGTATTGGGGAGTGATTCGTATGGGGACAGTTGGAGAGAGGGATTTGGGAGTGATTGGTATGGGGACATTGGACAGAGGGATTGGGGAGTGATTGCTATGGGGACAGTTGAAGAGGCATTGGGGAGTGATTGGTATGGGGACAGTTGGAGAGAGGGATTGGGGAGTGATTGGAGTGGGGACAGTTGGAGAGGTATTGGGGAATGATTGGTATGAGGACAGCTGGAGAGAGGGATTGGGGAGTGATTGGTAAGGGGAAATTGGAGAGAGGGATTGGGGAGTGATTGGAGTGGGGACAGTTGGAGAGAGGGATTTGGGAGTGATTGGTTTGGGGACAGTGGGAGAGAGGGATTTGGGAGTGATTCGTATGGGGACAGTTGGAGAGGTAAGAGGGAGTGATTGGAGTGGGGACAGTTGGAGAGAGGGATTGGGGAGCTATTGGAGTGGGAAATGTTGGAGAGTTATTGGGGAGTGATTGGAATGGGTACAGCTGGAGAGGGATTGGGGAGTGATTGGAGTGGGGACAGTTGGAGAGGTATTGGGGAGTGATTGGTATGAGGACAGCTGGAGAGAGGGATTGGGGAGTGATTGGTATTGGGACAGTTAGAGGGAGGGATTGGGGAGTGATTGGGATGGGGACAGTTGGAGAGAGGGATTGGGGAGTGTGTGGTATGGGGACAGTTGGAGAGGTGTTGGGGAGTGATTGGTATGGGGACATTGGAGAGAGGGATTGGGGAGTGACTGTAATGGGGACAGTTGGAGAGAGGCATTTGTGAGTGATTGGTATGAGGACGGTTGGAGAGAGGGATTGGGGAATGATTGGTATGGGTACATTCCAGAGAGGGATTGGGGAGTGATTGGTATAGGAACAGTTGTAGAGAGGGATTGGGGAGTGATTGGAGTGGGGACAGTTGGAGAGGTATTGGGGAGTGATTGGAGTGGGGACATTGGAGAGCGTATGGGGAGTGATTGGTATGGGGACAGTTGGAGAGAGGGATTGGGGAGGTATTGGAGGTGGAAATGTTGGAGAGGTATTGGGGAGGGATTGGGATGGGGACAGGTGGAGAGAGGGATTGGTGAGTGATTTATATGGGGACAGTTGGAGAGAGGGATTGGGGACTGATTGGTATGGGGACGGTTGGAGAGAGGGATTTGGGAGTGGTTGGTATGGGGACAGTTGGAGAGAGGGATTGTGGAGTGATTGGTATGGGTTCATTGGACAGAGGGATTGGGGAGTGATTGGTATGGGGACCGTTGGAGAGAGGGATTGTGGAGTGATTGGAGTGGGGACAGTTGAAGAGGTATTGGGGAGTGATTGGTATGGGGACAGCTGGAGAGAGGGATTGGGGAGTGATTGGAGTGGGGACAGTTGGAGATGTATTAGAGCGTGATTGATTTGGGGACAGCTGGAGTGAGGGATTGGGGAGTGATTGGAGTGGGGACAGTTGGAGACAGGAATATGTGTGTAATTGGTATGGGGACAGTTGTAGAGAGGGATTGGGGAGAGATTGGAGTGGGGTCAGTTGGAAAGGTATTGGGGAGTGATTGGTATGGGGACAGCTGGAGAGATGGATTGGGGAGTGATTGCTATGGGGACAGTTGGAGAGAGGGATTGGGGAATGATTGGTATGGGGACGGTTGGAGAGAGGGATTTGGGAGTGATTTGTATGGGGACAGTTGGAGAGAGGGATTGTGGAGTGATTGGAGTGGGGACAGTTGAAGAGGTATTGGGGAGTGATTGGTATGGGGACAGCTGTAGAGAGGGATTGGGGAGTGATTGGAGTGGGGACAGTTGGAGCGGTATTGGGGAGTGATTGGAGTGGGGACAGTTGGAGAGGTATTAGAGCGTGATTGATTTGGGGACATTGGAGAGACGGATTGGGGAGCGATTGGAGTGGGGATAGTTGGAGAGGTATTGTGGAGTGATTGGTATGGGGACAGCTGGAGTGAGGTATTGGGGAGTGATTGGAGTGGGGACAGTTGGAGACAGGGATTTGTGTGTAATTGGTATGGGGACAGTTGTAGAGAGGGATTGGGGAGAGATTGGAGTGGGGTCAGTTGGAAAGGTATTGGGGAGTGTTTGGGATGGGGACAGCTGGAGAGACGGATTGAGGAGTTATTTGTATGAGGACAGTTAGAGAGAGGGATTCGGGAGAGATTGGAGTGGGGACAGTTGGTGATGTATTGGGGAGTGATTGGGATGGGGACAGCTGGAGAGAGGGATTGGGGAGTTATTTGTATGGGGACAGTTAGAGAGAGGGATTCGGGAGTGATTGGTATGGGGACAGTTGGAGAGAGGGATGTTTGAGTGATTGGTATTGGGACAGTTGGAGAGAGGGATTGTGGAATGATTGGTATAGGAACAGTTGGAGAGAGGGATTGGGGAGTGATTGGAGTCGGGACAGTTGGAGAGAGGTATTGGGGAGTGATTCGTATGGGGACAGTTGGAGAGAGGGATTGGGGAGTGATTGGTATGGGGATGGTTGGAGAGAGGGATTTGGGAGTGATTTGTATGGGGACAGTTGGAGAGAGGGATTGTGGAGTGATTGGAGTGGGGACAGTTGAAGAGGTATTGGGGAGTGATTGGTATGGGGATGGTTGGAGAGAGGTATTTGGGAGTGATTGGAGTGGGGACAGTTGGAGAGATGGATTGGGGAGTGATTGCAATGGGGAGAGATAGTGAGAGATGTTAGGATGCAGGCAGGTGGAGAAAGATTTTGGGGACAGATGGGGATGTGGACAGGCTGAGAGAGGTGTTGAGTGTCATTGGAATGGAAGCAGTCAGAGAGAGTTGATGGAGAAATGGATGGTTTGAAGAGATTGGGATGGGAACAGACTGATTGAGCTGTAGGAGAGAGATTTAGATGGGGACAAGTGAGGGGAGGTGTTGGGAATAGATTGGGAAGTGGAGAGACATGTTGGGGAACAATAGGGATGGGTACAGACAGAGAGCGGTGTTGTGGGAGAGTTTGGGATGGGAACAGGCAGAGAGGGGTGTTGGGAAGACATTGTGATTGGGACAGGAGGAGAGATGATAGGGACAGATTGGAGCTATGGGAGAAAGGTCTTGGGAAGAGATTGGAATGTGACTAGATGGAGAGAGGCGGTAGGGAGACATTCGTATTGGGACAATTGGATAGAGGACAAGGTGAGAGATTGTGATGTGGTCTGACTTGGAGAGAGATTCAGATGGGGACAGGCAGAGATAGGTGTTGTTAAGCGATTGGGATTGGGTCATTCGGAGAGAGTTTTGGGCAGTGATTAGGATCCAGAGAGATGGAGAGAGGTATTGGGGAGAGACTGGGATGGGGATGAAAGGAGAGTGGTATTATTAGTGACTGGGATGGGGACGAAAGGAGAGTGGTATTAGAAGTGAGATGGGGACTTTCAGAGAGAGATGTGTTGCGGAGAGATTTGGATGGGATCAGGTGGAGGGAGGTGTTGGGGAGTGATTGTGATGTGGAAAGCTGGTGAGAAAGATTGAGATGGGGATGGATGGGAAAAGTAGCGGGGAAAGATTGGGATCTGGACAGGCAGAGAAACATTTTAGAGAGAGACTGAGATTGGGACAGGCAGAGAGGGGTGTTGATAAGTGATTGGGATCAGAATAGGCGGAGAGAAATGTTGGGGAGAAATTTGGATGAAGACAGACAGAGAGTGGTGTTGGGAAGCGATTGGGATGGGGACAGATGGCGAGATATGTTATTTAGAGATTGGGATGTGAACCAGGGAAGAAAGTCGATGTGGACAGATGGAGAGAAGTGTTGGGAAGTGACTGGGGTGGGCATAATCGGAGAGAGATGGCAGGGAAAGATTAAGATTTGAACTGTTGAGAGAGCTATTGGAAAGAGATTGAGATTGGAGCAAGCGGAGAGAAGGGTTGGGAAGAAATTGGGATGGGGACAGATGGGGAGAATTGTTGGGGAGAGATTGGGAGGAGGACAGATGCAGAGGTGTTGGGAAGAGATTGAGATGGGGTCTGGTGGAGTGGGGTATTGGAGAGAGACTGAGATGGAGACAGTGGGAGAGTAGTGTGGGGAAGAGATTGGGGTGGGGATAGATGGAGAGAGGTGTTAGGGAGACATTGGTATTCAGACAGTTGGAGAAAGGACGGGTGATTGTGATGCAGTCTAACTGGGAGAGTGGAGATGGGGACAGGCAGAGGGTGGTGTCATTAAGTATTGGAATGGGGACATTCAGAGAGAGGTTTTGGGGAATAATTGGTATGGGGCCAGTTGGAGAGAGGTGTTGGGGAGTGATTGAGATGCGGAGAGATATTGGGATGCAGACAGGTGGAGAAAGGTGTTTAGGAGAGATTGGGTTGGGGCAGATGGAGAGGTGTTGAGGAGAGATTGGGTTGGGGCAAATGGAGAGAGGTGTTGAGTGATTGGGTTGGGGCAAATGGAGAGAGGTGTTGAGGAGTGATTGGTATGGGGACTGACTGGGAGAGAGATTGAGATGGGGACTGGTGGAGAAAGGTTTTGGGGAGTAGACAGAGAGAGATGATGGAGAATGGCATGAGGACAGGCGCAGAGATGTGTTGGAAGAGATTAGGTTGGGAACAGATAGATCAAGGCGTTGATATTGGCAAGGGACAGAGGGAACAGTTCTTGGGAAGAGATTAGGATGGGGACAGTTGGAGTGCTGCTGGGGAGAGATTGGTATGGGGACAGGCGGACAGTCCTGCTGGGGAAAGATTGGGATGAGGACAGGTGGAGAGGTGTTGGGGAAAGATTGGGATGGTTACAGGCACAAAGAGGTGTTGGGAAGAGATTGGGATGGGGACAGCTTGAGAGAGGTATTGGGGAGATATTCCAATAAGGCAGACGGAGAGAAGTGTGGGGAAGAAATTGGAATGGGGAGAAACAGATGTGTTGGGGAGAGATTGGGAATGGGACAGTTGGAGACAGGTGGAAAGAGGTTGGGATGGGGACGGGTGGGAAGGTAGTGGGGGAGATTTGGGATTTGGACACAGAGAGTCATTTTAGAGAGTGAGTGAGATTGGGACAGGCAGAGAGGGTTGTTGAATAGTGATTGGGATGGGGACAAACAGAGAGGTGTCTTATTTAGAGATTGGGATATGAAAAGGGGGAGAAAGTTGTTGGAGAGAGATTGGGAATGGGACAGATGGAGAAGTGTGTTGTGTGATTGGGAGACATAGAAAGAGACAGTAGGGAAAGATTGAGATTTGAACAATTGGAGAGAGCTGTTGGAGAGCGATTGAGATTGGAGCAGGTGGAGAGAGTGGTTGGGAAGAGAATGGGATGAGGGCAGACTGAGAGAATTGTTGGGGAGAGATTGGGATGAGGACAGATGCAGTGAGGTGTTGGGAAGATATTGAGATGGGCACAGGCAGAGAGAGGTGTTGGAGAGACATTGGAATGGGGACAGATGGATCGAGGCGTTGGGAGAGACTGGGATGGGGACCAGTGGAGAGAAGAGTTATGGGAGATTGGAAAGGGGACAGATGGATTGAGGTGTTGGGAGAGATTGGGATGGGGACAATCAGATCTGTTGGGGGAGAAATTTTGATGAGGACAAACAATGAGTTGTGCTGGGGTAAGATTGGGATTTGGACAGATGGACAGACATTTGGGGAGAAATAGGGATGGGTACAGGCGGAGAGAAGTGTTGGGGAGAGATTGGGATGGGGACAAATGGAGAGCTGTGTTGAGAAGAGATTGGGATGGGAACAGGCAGAGAGAGATTGGAACAGGTTGAGAGAAGAGTTGGAAGAGAGAAAGGTTGACAGAGAGATGGAGATAGACACAGTGATGGTGAGAGAGGGTAACGGACGCAAAGTGACGGTAAGAGAGAGGGAGAGGGACACAGAGTGACAGTGAGACCGAAGGAGACAGACACAGAGTGACAGTGAGACCAAAGGAGACAGACACACAGTGATGGTGAGAGAGAGGGAGACAGACACAGAGTGACGGTGAGAGAGAGGGGGACGGACACACAGTGATGGTGAGAGAGAGGGAGACAGACACAGAGTGACGGTGAGAGAGAGGGGGACGGACACACAGTGATGGTGAGAGAGAGGGAGAGGGACACAGAGAGACGGTTAGACCGAGAGAGATGGACACAGAGTGACGGTGAGACCGAAGGAGACAGACACAGAGTGACAGTGAGAGAGAGGGAGAGGGACACAGAGTGACGGTGAGAGAGTGGGAGACAGACACAGAGAGACAGTTAGACCGAGAGAGACGGACACAGAGTGACGGTGAGAGAGAGGGAGACAGACACAGAGAGACGGTGAGACCGAGGGAGACGGACACAGAATGACAGTGAGAGAGAGGGAGACGGACACAGAGTGACAGTGAGAGAGTGGGAGACAGACACCGAGTGGCGGTGAGAGAGAGGGAGACAGGCACCGAGTGACGGTGAGAGAGAGGGAGATGGACACAGAGTGACGGTGAGAGAGGGAGACGGACACAGAGTGACGGTGAGACCGAGGGAGACGAACACAGAGAGACGGTGAGAGAGGGAGACGGACACAGAGTGACGGTGAGACCGAGAGAGACAGACACAGGTTGACTGTGAGAGAGCGGTAGACTGGGATGTTAGGGAAGAGAGGTGCAGAGGGTAAGATTTGCGGGAGCAGATGGAGAGAGGTACAGGAAGAGGTAGCGGGATAGAGAAAGAACAGGATTGAGATGAGGAGAAGAGGGTGAGAGGTATGGAAGTGAGGGAATGTGGATAGAGAAAGAGGGAAAGAAGGGGACAGGGGAGTGACTTCGATGCTGGGGAGTTGGGATAATGCAGTAAAGGGGGGAGGGACATTTCATGACGGGAGAGACTGGAACACAGGGGAATTGTCCTCTGTTCCTTCTGTAGCAGGGTTGGCAGAGAGGGAGACTGAAACTCAACTGAAATATCCCCTTCTCCCTCAGGACCCCTGGACCAAGGAGTACGAAAGCTGGCTTTGTCCGCCACTGACCAAAACTGGAACACTCTGGTTTAGAGAGTCACATTGGTGAGTGGAGAGGGTGAGTAGGATGGAGTAGAATGAGGGGTGAAAGAGAAGCAGTGGAAAAGGGAGTGTGAGATGCCAGTGAAGGTTTATGAGAGGTGCGTGGAGGGACCACTGATCTATGGGAGAGGCAGACATTTTGGTACTGAGATACAGTGTTTAACTTGCCTTGCATACTGTTCATACAGAACAGATCATTACACAGTGCTTTGAGGTAGAACTTGGTAAAATAGTAATGCAGAATACAGTGTAATAGCTACAGAGAGAATGATGATGTTGAGACCTCCATTGGTCAGGGTTGACCATGGATGTTGCGACCTAGCTGTCTAGATACGCAAGCCAGGGCAGTACGATATGGAGAGCAAGCTGTTGCCCATGCAGCAAGCTCCCCCTCTCCGTGCGTCTGATGTACCTAAAGGAGCGGCAGAGGCCGATACAGTTTGGCACCAGCAGCATCACAGGAGTTGCTAGTCAGCGTTGAACTCAATGTAGGACTGCCTTACAGGTTCCAGCTCTGGAACTTTCCCCTCGGGATTTGCTCCCAAAGCCTTCCCCATATGTGAGTATAGCTGCAATCAGTAGAAGTTTGAGATCAGAGTTTTCCTTCTCCTAGATGAGAAGCCAACTGTGGCTGCCTGAAAGGACTGGTTTTAAGGCGCTAATAGCCCACCTTTGCTCCTTCACCAGTCAGTAGAATTGGTTCCGCTGGGCTTAGTAGCTCAGCCGCACATGAATGCCAGGAGTTGGACTAGGTTGTCAGAGGCTATCTGAGTTGCACACCATTGGGAGCATTTAATAGGTTGTAGGAGCTTGTACCCACTACCACCCTGGCTATAAGAAACTAAAGTACCACAGAGAGAGTGCAGTGTGAGTAATCAATAATGTGCAGGATCATAGCAAGGTAGAATGTGAGACCAAGTATGTATCTTACCAGACAAGAAGTCCATTCAAGCTTGAGCACAGCAGGATAGAAGTTATCCTTGAGCACATGTTTTCAGGAGCATGTGCTCATCCCCCCACCCTCCACTGAAATCAGTGACCAGCTCTTTTATTCTGATGACATGATGTTGTCTTGTCATTAAGCTCTCTATCTCCTTGTTTTTTGAGATACGGCCCAGTGCCGTGGGTCATCAGTGAAGTAGGGCAGAACTTGGCCATGCAGCTGTGAGTGTACAGGGAGTAGTAGGGGGCTGCAACCTTACGCGGCTGCCGTGCTTAGAATAATCGTGGCAGATGCGTTGCTACCCATCGGTACTAACTGCGGTTTGTCAGTAAATGGAGGCATTACCTCCCAGGATCCGGAGTTTGGAGGTGAGTTTGCTTGGAATTCTAGAATTGAATGTGAAAATATAGTCAATAAACAATAGTGTGACATTGGGAGGGACGGTGAGGGAGCACCAAACTCCCCTGTGGTAAGGAGGGTGGGGGGGCGTGAAGGAGCAGTGAGGGAGGGTGATGGAGCAGTGTGGTGGGGAGGGGGGTAAGGGAGGGGAGTAAGAGAGAGGGAAGGGCATTGATGAAGATAGGGTGAGGGACAATAGTGAAAGGTATGAGGCAAGTTGATGTGAGGTGAGGGAAGGACTGGGGAGCTCTGTGTCTATTGCTCCCAATCCATCTTTGACTCTCTGCTGCCCTTTCTCTCCCTTCCCATCCCCACACAGCAATGTCATCTCCACCATGTCCTCAGCTGTCCAGGACTCCCGACGGCGATCGGGACCCATCTCCCCCTGCAGTGGGGCAAGAGGCGGGGGAGCCCCGGCCATCTTGTTTCATCACATCCCCGAGGTCGCCAGCAACAGCAGCAGCCAAAATCACAGCAGAGGAGGAGCCTTCTACCCCTAGGACGTCTACACAGGAGGAGGGGCTGGTGTGGACCCCCAAGCAGGAGGAGGAGGGAGTGGAGGAGGAGGGGGACGAGCTCTATTCCACCCATCCTGACCCTGAAACTGACCCCGATGCCGACCCTGAAACTGATCCCGATGCTGACCCTGACCCCGACCCCGACTGTGAACCTGACCCCTTCGAGGATGCGGGATGGGGTGACGACTCTTCCCCCAGACTTCCTGAGCCCCCTGATTCAGAGGGAGTGCGGGAGGGGTTCTCTCCACCCCTGCTGGGACAGAATGGGGCAGCGACGGAACCCCTCCCACATGCCGGTGTGGAAGAAGAGGAGGAGGGGGTGAAGCGCCAGCGCCGGCCCAACCGCTTCCCGTGCCCAGAGTGCGGCAAGGGCTTTGCCTGCCCCTCCCATCTGGAGCGGCACCTCCGTACTCACACTGGCGAGCGCCCTTTCGAGTGCTCCGTCTGCGGAAAGACGTTCGCCACCCTCAGCCACCTGGCTCTGCACCGGCCCCGACACGGGGCCCCCCGTCCCTTTGAGTGCGCCATCTGCGGCCGCTGTTACCCCACCTACTCGGAGCTCTCCTCCCACCAGCGTTTCCACAGTGGGCGCCGTCCCTACCCCTGCCAGCTGTGCCCCAAGCGCTTTTACACTTCCAGCGAACTGCGAGCTCACCAGCTGGCCCACACCGGTGAGCGACCCCACCCCTGCTCCGCCTGCGGCAAGCGCTTCGGCCGGCTGGGGCACCTGCTGGAGCACCAGCGCACCCACACCGGTGAGCGGCCCTTCGAGTGTCCGCTCTGTGGCAAGCGTTTCCACTCCAGCAGTAACCTGACTCGGCACCGCCGCTTCCACAGCGGCGAGCGCCCCTTTGCCTGCGGCGAGTGCGCCAAGCGCTTCTTCACCTCTGGGGACCTTCGACGGCACCAACAGACTCATGGCGGTGAGCGTCCCTTCTGCTGTGGCGAGTGCCCCCGCCGCTTTTACCGTTCCGGTGACCTGGTCAAGCACCAGCGCACCCACGGTGCCGAGCGGCCCCATGGCTGCCCGTCCTGTGGCAAGCGCTTCTGCACTGGCAGCGAGCTGAAGATCCACGCCCGCTTCCACAGCGGCGAGCGCCCCTTCCCCTGCTCCCAGTGCCCCAAGCGCTTCTACACAGCCAGCGAGCTTCGGGTGCACGGGCGCACTCACACCGGTGAACGTCCCTACTGCTGTCCACTCTGCGGCAAGTCTTTCTACCGCTCTGGTGACCTCAGCAAGCACCGTCGCACCCACACTGGCATCAAACCCTTCGCCTGCAACCACTGCCCCAAGCGCTATTACACCTCCAGTGAGCTGGGTGTGCACTGCCGTACCCATACCGGCGAAAAACCCTTCCGCTGTCAGCTCTGTTCCAAGGGTTTCTACACAGCCAGTGTGCTGGCCAAGCACAGGCTGACACACGCTGCCTCGCCCAGCGGCCTCTTCCAGTGCCGCCTCTGCCCCCAGCGCTGCCCCAGTGCCGCCCGCCTACGCCTGCATGAGCGCCAGCACTCTGGCGAGCCCGCTTTCCAGTGCGGCGTGTGCCAGCGCCGCTTCTACACCGCAGGCGGCCTCAGCAAACACCAGAACGTGCACGATCCAGAGGCAGTGGCGGCGGCGGCTGCTCAACAGCGACTGGCCGATGCCCGCACCCAGCAGTTGGCCGAAGCCGCTGAGCGGCAGCTGGAGGAGGTGCGTGCCCAGCAGCACGTATCTGAGGTCATAGCCACCATGCCTGACCCCACCCTCGGCGCCCGTCCTCCACCCGCCCTCTTCGAGTGCGGCATGTGCAAGCGAGGCTTCAGTTCCTGGGCTGAGCTGCTGGCCCACCAGCCGCAGCATGAGGGCGAGCGGGCGGTGCAGTGCGCCACCTGCCGCCAGCTCTTTGTAGCGCCGGCAGGCAGCGAGGAGGGGGGGGGCTCAGCAGGCCTGGGGACGGGAGGGGGTGGGAGCGAGCCCGAGGACACACACTGTCCCCTCTGCCGGGGACACTTGGCTAGTTTCGACATCGGCGGCTTCGGCCTGGGCGTCTCCAACTTCGAGCTTTGCCTGCAGGGGGCCTTCCCTGGCGGCCCCACCCCCGGATGGGATGGCACCCCTGTGGGGGACCTGTGTGGGCAGGGTGCTCTCGCCCACCCCTCTGCCTGGCAGGGGGGCACTGGAGGGCAGTAGCTGGGTAATGGCGAAGGGGATGGGGGGGAGTGGAGCGGCCTAGGGTTGGGAGAACTCGCGGTGTTTTCACCCCTTCCTTCCTCCTTAACCAGTCCTTACAGCAACTGGGGAGCAGAGAAGGGATGTTCAGTGAGGATAGTGAGTGTGAGAGGGAGGAGTGCAGTGAGTGTGTCAAAGTCCGAATGAATGTCACCGTGAGAGTCGGTCAGAGAGAGAGAATGCCTGAATATGTCGGTGAGAACAAGTGTCTGAAAGAGTGATTGAGTCAGTGCGGGCGAATGGAAAGCAGGGAGAGGGTGAATAAGGCAGAGTGTGTGAAAGCGGCAGAGCAAGTGAATGAGTCTGAACACATGAAGTAGAGAAACTGAGTGGAAGATGGGTGAATAAAGCAGAGAGAGAGTGGGGAGAAAGGGAGTGAGTGAATCAGTGAATAAATGAATCAAAGAGGGTGAATAAGTTGCAAAGAGAGTGGAAGGCAGAGGATAATGGGGAGAGTGGAGGTGTGAGAGGGCGAGGAGGAGAGGAGCTGAGTAAGTCCAAAACCAATCGATACCACTGTGCCCCTCCCTCGACCAGCCCCACTCCCTTTGCTGAGGGGTACTGAGCCCACCGTGCCCCTCCCTCCAACAGTGCTCCTGGGGCAGGATACTGAGCCAAGCCACCACAGGAATCAGGCAGCCGTGGGGGTGGGGGTGGGGTGGTGGGGTTAGCCGGAGGAGCTTACTCCAATGACCAAGCCCCTTTTTGTCTCGATCTGTTGCTTCTCCTCTGTACAATGTGAATTAAAATGGAAGGTGATAATACAAACCTCATAGTAGTTGGTTCTCTGTGTCTGGAGGGGGGGTGGAGCATTAGGTTATGTCCAATCAGAGAGCAGGAGCATGACAAGAAGGTACATTTTCACTTAGGGTCGTGGCTGAAGATTAAAAAGTCAGCACTTTGCAGCAGTTTTTCAGAGTTGGACTGCACCCAATCAGTAAGAGGGATTCATTAGAAAGAGTGATTAAAAATAAGACATGGGCAATCGGGGCGGTCATTGTTGGAGCGGCCATTCTGTGAGTGGCTTTGGCTTATCAAGCTTGAGCAAGGTAAGTATCTGGTAAGTTTCTTCATCTTCTTTATTCCTCATCAGTTATTGCAGGGAGAAATACTCTGGGTGTTTTGTTCTGTGTGATATGTGGGAATTCTGGGAGACCTCCAGCCTCCCAGGTAACTACATCTGTACCAGGTACCAAGCTGCAACTCGTCAGAGAATCTGTTAAAGGAACTGGAGCTACAGTTCAGTGACCTTCAGCACATAAGGGAGATGGAGGAAGTGTTAGATAAGAGCTACAGGGAGATAGTCACCCTTAGGTTGTAGGCAGCAGGTAACCGGGTGACTGCCAAGAGAAGGATGGGAATGGGCATCCAGTGCAAAGTAATCCTGTGCCCATTCCTCTCAATACGTATACCACTTTGGATAGTATTATGGTGGGGGGAGGGCTGTCGGGGGGAGCCGCAGACCGGGTCTCTGTCATTGTGGCTCAGAAGAGAATAGAGGTGAAGAGCACTGCAGAGGTGATAGGACATTCCGTTGGAATAGAGGCAAGTTTGGGTGTGGTAGAGACACCTGGAGGGTATGTTGTCTCCAAGGAGCCAGGATCGGGGATGTCTCGGATCAGGTCTACGGTATTCTAAAGGAGGAGGCTGAGCAGCCAGAAGTCTGAGTATATATTGGCATCAATGACAGGTGGGAAAGGTGAAGGGGTCTTGAAGAGAGATTTTACGGACCTAGGTAGAAAGCTGAAAACAGGACCTCCAGGGTAGTAATCTCTGGATTGCTGCCTATGCCACACACCAGTGAGGTCAAGAGTAGGATGATTTGGCAGATGAATGCATGGCTCAGAAAATAGTGAAGAGGACTGGGTTTCAGATTATGGATCACTTGAATCTATTCTAGGGAATGTATGGCCCATACAAAAGGGACCAGTTACACCTGAACCTGAGGGGGATCAATATCATTGTGGGCACTTTTGCTAGAGCTGTTTAGGAGGTTTTGTCAGGGGGATGGGAACCGGAGTGATAATGCTGTAGATGGGGTAGTTGGTTTACATACAGGCAATGTGTAATGAAACTGCTAGCAAGAAGAGGCTGATGATAGGGCAAAATTGCAGTCAACAGAATAAGTTGCAATGTAAAAGGCGAACAAAATCGAAAAGTGTGATGAATACAGAAATTAAGGTGTTATGCACACAGTATACTGAATAAGGAAGATGAATTAATAGCACAGTTAGAGATTGAAATGTATGATGTTGAGGGAATCACTGAATTGTGGCTGGAAGAAGATTATATTTCTAGCTTAACGTCCAAGGATACACTTTGTATCAAAAGAACAGGCAGAAGGGGTGACGTGGCTCTGCTGTTTAAAAAAAAATGAAATTAAATCATTAGAAAGAGGTTGCCTAGGATCGGATTGTGTAGAATAATTGTGGATAGAGCTAAGGGTAAAAAGACCCTTAAGTGAGTTACATACAGATCACCCCCCCAAAAAAAATGGTAGTAAGGATATCTACAAATTATGACACGAGATAGGAAATGCATGTCAGAAGGATTCAATATGTAGGTAGATCGGGAAAATCGGGTTGGTTGGTGCTGGCTCTCAAGAGGGGGATTTCTAGAGAGCTTTTTAGAGCAGCTTGTGGTTGAGCCCACTAGGAGATCAGCTATTCTGTATTGGGTGTTGTGCAATGAACCAGAATTGATTAGAGAGCTTAAGGTAAAGAAACCCTTAGGAGCCAGTGATCAAAATATGATAGAATTCGCCCCGAAATTTGAGAGGGAGAAAGTAGAGTCAGATGGATCAGTATTTCAGTGGAGTAAAGGGAATTACTGGGGCATGAGAGAGGAGTTGACTGAAATTGAATGGAAAGGAACACTAACAGTAGCAATGGCTGGAATATTTGGGAGCAATTCGAAGGTGTAATAGATATACATGCCAAAGAAGAAGTATCCTAAAGGCAGGATGACACAATCATTGCTGACGAGAGGTCAAAGCAAAAGAGAAGGCATATAATAGAGCAAAAATTCGTGAGGCTGCTTAACAAGAGCCCACAGTATTACAGGAAAGAATAACATGAATAGAGCATTGGCTGATCGGCAGGAGGCAAAGGGTGCCTTTTCTGGTTGGTTGTCAGTAACTAGTGGTGTTCCACGGGGGTCTTTGTTGGGACTGCTTTTCATGTTACATGGATTTGAATAATGAAATTGATAGCTTTGTGGATGACATGAAGATAGGTAGAGGGGTAGGTTGTGTTGAAGAAGTAGGGAGTCTACAGAAGTACTTGGACAGATTGGGAGAATAGGTTAAGTGTATGATCATGTATTTTGATGGATGGAATAAAGGTGTAGACTATTTTCTAAATGGGGAGAAAATTCAAAAATCATAGGTGCAAAGGGACTTGGGACTTCTGCAGGGTTCCCTAAAGGTTAACTTGCAGGCTGAGTCAGTGGTAGGAAAGCAAATGCAATGTTAGCATCCATTTTGAGAGGACTAATATAAAGATGTAATGCTGAGGCATGAAAAAGGCATTGGTCAGACTGTATTTCAAATATTGTCTGCTGTTTTCGCCCTTTATCTAAGAAAAGATGTGCTGGCATTGAAGTGGGTCCAGTTCTCCAGAACCATTCCAGAATCTAGTGATTCTTGAAAGATCATTTCTAAAACCTCCACAGTCTTTTCAGCTCACTTCTTCAGAACCCTGGGGTATAGTCCATCTGGTCCAGGTGACATATCTGCCTTCAGACCTTTCAGCTTCCCAAGTGCTTTCTCCTTTGTGATAGCAACTGCATTCACTTCTGCCCCTGACACTCGAATTTCTAGCACACAGCGACTTCACAATGAAGATTGATGCAAAATACACGTAAAATTCATCCACCATTTCTTTTCTTCCCCCCCCCCCCCCATTACTACCTCTCTAGCATCATTTTCCAGTGGTCAGATATGCACTATTATCTCTCTTTTACTCTTTACCGTATATATCTTGAAAAAAAAACTTTTGGTATCCTCTTTGATAATATTGGTTAACTTCTCTTCACATTTAATCGTTTCTCTCCTTATGGCTTTTTTTACTTGATTTCTCTTGGTCTTAAAAAGCATCCTAATCCTCTAACATCCGACTAGTTTTTGCTATACAGTATTAAATGCCTTCTCTTCCCTTAATACTGTCTCTGACTTCCCTTCTCAGCTACAGTTGCCTCCTCATCATTTTGGAATATTCCTTCATCTTTGGGATGTGTTTTTCCTGTGCCTTCCAAATTGTTCCCAGAAACTCCAGCCATTGCCATTCTACCATCACCCCTGCTAGTTTCACCTTCCAATCAACTTTGGCTCTTTCTTCTCACACGCCTCTGTAATTGCCTTTACTGCACCGTAATACTGTTACACATGACTTTATCTTCTCTATCTCAAACTGCAGGGTGAATCCTATCATATTATGATTACTCTCTCCTGAGGGTTCCTTAACTGAAGCTGAGAACCTTTCCCCTAGTGAGCTCAACTACAAGCTGCTCTAAAATGCCATCTCGTGGACATTCTACAAATTCTCTTGGGATCCAGCACCAACCTGATTTTCTCAATCTACCTGCATATTGAAATACCCCATGACTATTGTAACATTGCCCTTTTTACATGCATTTTCTATCTTCCACTGTAATTTGTATCCCACATCCTGGCTACTGTATGGAGGCCTGTATGTAACTCCCTTACATTTTCTTAATTCCAACCACAAGGATTCTCCATCTTCCTATTCTATGTCACCTGTTTCTAATGATTTGATTTCATTTTTTACCAACAGGGTTACCCCACACCCTCCGCCTACTTTCCTGTCCATAAAATACAATGTGTTAAGTTCCCAACTATGATCTTTCGGCCACAACTCAGTGACGCCCACAACGTTGTACCTGCCAATCTCTAACTGCACTACAAGATCATGAATGGGCAAAAAGATGGCAGATGGAATATAGTGTTGAGAAATGTGCAATAATGCAAATTGGTAAAATGGACAGTAGCGCAGACTATTACCTAAGTGGGGAGAAAATTCAAACATCAAAGGTGAAGACACAAACCCGGCTGCACTTGGAGTATTGTCAACAGTTTTGGGCCCCATATCTCAGAAAGGATATGTTGTCATTGGAGAGTCCAGAGGAAATTCACAAGGATCATTCCGGGAATAAAGGAGTTAACATATTAGAAGTGTTGGCAGCTCACTGGAATTTAGAAGAATGCAGGAGGGTCTCATTGAAACCTGCCGAATGTTGAAAAGACTAGATAAAGTGGATGTGGAGAGAATGTTTCTTATGGTGGATAACACAGATACATGATTTTTTTAATTCAAAGGTTGGGAAACTGAAATTAGTTTTACATTTTAATAAAATCATGCTAGCTTCAGTCATCAAAAAATGCTTGATTTGAGGTGATTTAAAAAGTGAGCAGGACCTTTTGGGACTTTTCAGAGAGCTTCAGTTAATATGAGTATTCACTTGCTTCATGATAAGGCAGCGTGAGATTTACAAAGAATTCACGGCCTTTCTGGACTTTAGAGTTGGCTTCAGTTATCACTAGGTACTTGGCAAATACCAATAAAACAAAGATTGGTTTAAGTGGAACCGCCATCGTGCGAGTGGGCCAGTGTTAGACAGGAAGGTTTGAGGTTTTGTGTCAAGAGGTTTAGGGATGAAGAGGCAAAGGCCAAGACCCTTCTGCAGGAAAAGATGGGTCAAAGGATGGAGCAGTTGCTGTACAGGTAGATACAGTGTGTAGAGAGACTGAGAAGGAACAGACAGTTGATAAGGCAAAATTGCAGTTAGTGGGATGGGTTCAAGTGTGTATTTTAATGAAAGAAGAATCAGGAACAAGGCTGATAAACTTAGTGAGTATCAGTCAATACATGGAACTATGATGTGGTCATTATGGAGACTTGGCTGTCACAAGGGCAGGAATGGCTGCTGGATGTTCTGAGGTTTAGATGTTTTAAAAGAGACGGAGGGATGTAAATGAGGTGAAGGAATGGCATTGCTATTCAGGGATAGTATCACAGCTGAAGAAAGGGAGGACGCTTTGGAATGGTTGTCTATTGAGTCAGTGTGGGTAGAAGTCAGAAACAGGAGGGAGAAATCACTCCTCTTGGGGCTATTCTATGGACCCTTTTCCACTCCCCCAATAGCGACAGGGACGTGGAGGAACAGATCAGGAGGCAGAATTTGGAAAAAAAGGTGTGAAAATGACAAGGTTGTTGTCATTGAGGACTTTCCTAATATTGATTGGTGCCTCCTTAGTGCAAAAGGTTTGGATAGGACTGAATTTGGTAGCTTTGTCATGGAAGGATTCTTGACAATATGTAGACAGGCCAACTAGAGAGAATATATTGGATTTGGTGTTAGGTAAGGAACAAGGTCAAGTGTCAGATCTCTCAGTGGGAGAGCATTTTGGAGACTGTGACCCTGACCCTGACCTTTATTATAGCCTTGGACAGGAAAAAGAACAGTATGGTAAAGTATTTAACTGAAGGGGGGGGGGCAGTAATTATAATACTTTTAGGCAGGAACTGGGGAACATAAATTGGAAACAAATGTTCTCAGAGAAATGAACAACAAAAATGTGGAGGTTTTTAGGGTTCTGGATAAGTTTGCCCCATTGAAGCAGGAAATGGATGTAGGGTGGAGGAACCGTGGTTGACAAGAGATGTGGAACACCTATCAAAAGGAAGGGAGAAGTTTACTTAAGGTTGAAGAGGCAAGGATCAGACAGGGCTCTAGAGAGTTGTAAGGTAGCCAGAAAGGAGCTGAAGATGCACTTTGAAGAGTTAGAAAGGGGCATGAGAAGGCCTTGGTGAGTAAGATTAAGGAAAATTCCCAAGGCAATCTACACCTATATGAAGAACAGAATGGCCAGAGTAAGGGTAGGACTGATCAGGGATAGAAGAGGAATCATGCCTGGAGTTGAAAGAGGTAGGGGAGGTCCTTAATGAATACTTTGCTGATATACTTGACATTGAGTAAGGGGATGTACTAGAACTTTTTTAAATCGTCAGGACAGACAAGTTATTGGGCCCCTACGGGACATACAAGGGAAGAGATTGCTGAGCCTTGGTGATAGTCTTTGTGTCTTCACTGTCCACAGGAGTAGCACTAGATGATTGGAGGGTGACAAATATTGTTCATTTTTTTCAAGTAAGAGAGTGGGGATAAACCTGGCAATTAAAGACCAGTGAGTCTTCAGTGGCGGGCAAATTATTGGAAAAGATTCTTAGAGACAGGATTATAAGTATTTGGAGAAGTATTGTCTGATTAGCAATAGTTAGTGTGGCTTTGTGAGGAGCAAGTCATTCCTCAAGAGTCTAATTGAATACTTTGAGGATGTGACAAAGCACATTGATTAAGGTAGAGCAGTGGAAGTGGTGTACTCTATATGGATTCTTGTAAAGCATTTGATAAAGTTTCCCATGGTAAGCTGATACAGAAAGTCAGGAGGCATGGAATCCAGGAAAACTTGGCTGTGTGGATAGAGAGCTCCTACACCCCGTCCACCAGAAACAAAGCAGGATCTCCCAGTGGCCACCTATTTTAATTCCACTTCCCATTCCCATTCCAATATGTCTATCCATGGCCTCCTCCACTATCATGATGAGACCATACTTAGGTTGGAGGAACAACACCTTATATTCCGTCTGGGTAGCCTCCAACTTGATGGCATGAACATCAGTTGCTCGAACTTTAAGCATTGCCCTCCTCTCCTTCACCATTCCCCAGCTCCTTTTCTCTCTCTCACATCTCCTTGCCCACCCATTGCCTCCTTCTGGTGTTCCTCCCCCCTTTGTTTCTTCCATGGCCATTTGTCCTCTACTATCAGACTCCCTCTTCTCCAGCCCTGTATCTCTTCCACCAATCAACTTCCTAGCTATTTATTTCATCCCTTGCCCTTCATGTTTCACTTATCACCTTGTTTCTCTCTCTCCTGCCCCCTCTTTTAAATCTACTCTTTTCCATAAATGCTGTCTGGCCTGTTGAGTTCCTCCAGCATTTTGTGTGTGTTGAGTAGTTAGAGAATTGGCTTGTCCATAGAAGGCAGAGGGTGATAGTAGATGAAGCTTATTCTGCCTGGATGTTGGTGACCAGTGGTTTTCTCCCCTGCTCTTTATAAGTGACTTGGCTGAGGAAGTGGAAGGGTAGATTAATAAGTTTGCAGATGTCATAAAGGTTGGTGGAGTTGTGGATAGTATGGAGGATTGTTGTAGGTTGCAGAGCTGGTATGAGAAATGGCAAATGGAATTCAACCTTGAGAAGTGAAGTGATTGATTTTGGAAGGTCAAATTTAAAGACAGAATACAGGGACAGAAGACATGACCTGCCCTGCACAATGCCATGCTGAATGTCCCTATTAAGTCAATGCTTTTCCAGATGTGAGATGGATAGTGTAGAAGGTTGTTGTAGTTTACAACAGTATATTGACAGGATTCAGAGTTGGGCTGAGAAGTGGCAGATGGAGTTCAACTCAGAAAAGTGTGAAATGATTCCTTTTGGAAGGTTGAATTTGAAGGCAGAATATAGGGTTAATGGTAGGATTATTAGCAGTGTGGAGGAACACAGGGATCTTGGGGCTCATATCCATAGATCCTTCAAAGTTGCAGTGCAAGTTGATAAGAGTGGTTAAGAAGGCGTATAGTATGCTGGTCTTCATTAGTTGGGGAATTGAGTTCGAGAGCCATGAGGTAATGACTCGGCTCTGTAAAACCCTGGTCAGACCACACTTGGAACATTCAGTTCATTTCTGGCCACCTCATTATAGGAAGGATGTAGAAGCTTTAGAGAGGGTGCAGAGGAGATTTACTAGGATGCTGCTTTGCTTAGAGGGCATGTTTTATGAAGCTAGGTTGAATGAGTTAAGGCATTTCTCTTTGGAGTGAAGGGGGATGAGAGATTACTGTTATGGGTGTACAAGATGGTAAGTGCATATATCAAGTGGACAGCCAGAGATATTTTTCCCAGGGCAGAAATTGCTAATACAGGGAAGCATAGCTTTAAGCTGATTTGTTAGAAAGTACAGTACAGGGGGAATATCAGATGTAATTTCTTTATACAGAGTGGTGGGTGTGCGGAATGCCCTGCCAAGTGTGATAGTAGAGGCAGATACATTAGGGTCATTTAAGAAATTCTTAGATAGGCACATGGATGATAGAAAATGTAGGAGGGAAGGATTAGGTTGATCTTGGAGTAGATTAAAAGGTCGACACAACATAGTGGGCCTAAAGGCCTGTACTGTGCTGTAATGGTCAATGTTCTATGTGAGATAATTGTCGCTATGTCAAGAATAACGTTGGAGGTCAAATTTTGGAGCAATGGCGACGTGACTTTCCCACAATGCCGCGCAGGGGCGCAAGTGCCCTACTTATTGAAAGATTGAGCCGAATATGTAGATACGATCGGAAGCCATTTGCACTTTTCTGCTTTTTTTCCCTTCTGTATTCCACCCCTCTCCTCTGCAGAGAGCCGCTGATTGCAAGGGTGGGCATTGCTTGCAAAATAAAACCAAAGTGGGAAGGAGAGAGAAAACGAGCTGCTGAATAGCCACGCAGCAATGGCAGAGTGAGCGGACAAAGGGCGGGGGGTAAGACCACACTGCGTCGATTGTAAGCCTGCGATATGCGGCGGGTTCCCCCTCCGAAGCACCAACGCTGTCCGCACTGATCCAGTGTAGGGGCACGTTCATCCACCTGCCCGTTGCACGCACATTCACCCCCTTCGCAGTGCACGCCAAGCAATCCCTGTTGCACACGCGCACCCTCCCCTCGTGCAGGCGCAAACATTCCTGTTCCACACCCGAATCCCTGTCAGTTGCATACGTCCATCCTTCCCCTCGGTGTTGAAAAATTCAGTCCCGTTGCACGTCTTCACACTCTGTTGCACACCCACTCTTCCTCTCAATCACACATCTTCTGCCCCCTCCCTCAACTATCTCGATCGATGTGCGTGCGCACGTACTGTCGCTGTGCACGCTCACTCCGTTGCATGCGGGCGTGCACGACAACCCTCTGCCGCAGCCCCACGGTCTCTCCCCTCTCTGCTTTCCGCTCAGTCTCCCTCCCCCACCCCACCTCCTTAATCCTTTCCCAATGCTTTCCCCCACTCAACCCCTTCTCCATCTCCTGCCCCCCACCTCCCTTCTCCCCTCTCCCCAATTCCTGTACGCTGCCCTGCGTGTATATCCCGTATAAATCTGCCTGCCACCGTGAGAGCCCCAGGTATCGGTGATGTGAGAGGCTTCTAACCTTTACTCCCCGGACAGAAGGGCGGAGTGAGTCCACAAGGCTGCAGGTTAAAGTGCTACCAACTGGTAAAAGGGGATCTCCTGTCGGAACGAAGTAGGAGAGACCACCTGCCGCCACTTGGCTCCATTGCTCCTACCAGTGTTCTTTTCCTATTGTCCTCTATCAATCCCCAACTAACGCCACTGCTCCACTCTCCCCTGATAGTCCTATGTCACTCCCCAAACTAGAGAGGGTGACTCAGCAAGAAAATAGGCCCATCAGATCAACCTGAATTTGCCGGCTATATTGCGCAGCAAGGTCCCATCAGCCTGCATTTGGCTCGTAGACAGAGGTGGAGGAGATCTTAAATGGATTTTTTGCATCTATATTTACTTGGGAGACAGACACACAGTCTATAGGACTGGCAAAACTGTAGTGAGATCATGGGCTGTATCCGATTACGGAATAGGAGATGCTTACTGTTTTCAGCCATTTTAGAGTAGGTAAATCCCCAGGACCGGACGAGGTGCCCCCTTGGACCTTGCAGGAGGCTAATGTAGAAATTTCAGACCGTACAGAGGTATTTAAAACATCCTTAACCACAGATGAGGAGGTGTAGATAGCTAATGTTCTATTGTTCAAGAAAAGCACTAAGAATAAACTGGGACATTACAGGGCTGGTCAGCCTGATGTCTGTATGTCTAAATTATTGGAAGGTAATCTTAGCAACAGGATATACAAGTATTTAGACAGACAGGGCCCAATTAGCGAAAGTTAACATGGCTTTGTGTGTGGTAGGTGGTGAAGAGGTTTCAAAGAAGGTTGATGAAGGAAAGGTAATAGATGTTCTCTAAATAGACTTTAGTAAGGCTAGTGGTGAGCCACAGGGAGCGGTGCTGGGTTCATTGTTGTTTCTCATTGGTATGAATGATTCAGATGACAATCTGATAAACTGAGTCAGCAAATTTGCAGATGATACTAATATAGGATGCATAAATGGACAGTGGAGAAGACTATCAAAGCTTGTAGCATGACATGGACCAGCTGGAAAAATGGGCTGAAAAATGGCAGGTGAAATTTAATGCAGAGAAGTGTAAGGTGTTGCACTTTGGCAGGACAAATCAGGGTTGGACTTGTACAATGATAGCGCACCAAGGAGTGTGGTAGAACAAAGAGTTCTGGGAATACAGGTCCATAATTCCTTGGAAGTGGCATCACAGGTAGATAATGTTGTAAAGAGAGCTTTTGCGACATTGACCTTCATAAATCAAAGCCCTGAGTACAGGAGTTAGTGAGTTATGTTGAAGACACTGGTGAAGCCAAATTTGGAATATTGTGTATAGTTAGAACATAGAACAGTACAGCACAGAAACAGGCCATTCATCCCACAATGTTGTGCCGAGCCAGCTAAAAAGCAAATCAAAAACACCAAAACACTAATCCCTCCTACCTACGCCATGTCCATATCCCTCCATCTTCCTCACAACCATGTGCCTATCCAAAGGTCTCTCAAAAGCCTCTGATCTATTTACCTCCACCACCATGCCAGGCAGCACATTCCAGGCATCCAGGATCCTCTGAGTAAAACAACTTACCCCTCAGATCCCCCTTAAACCTACTTCTCTCACCTTCAGTGCATGCCCTCTGGCCTTAAACATTTCAACCATGGGAAACAGATACCCTCAGTCCACTCTATCTATGCCTCTCATAATCTTGTAAACCTCCCCTCAGCCTCTGGTGCTCTAGAGAAAACAACCCAAGTTTATCCAACTTCTTGTGATAGGACATTCCCTCTAAACCAGGCAACATCCTGGCAAACCTCTTCTGTACCCTCTTCAAATCCTCAACTTCCTTCCCATAGTGGGGTGATCAGAACTGTACACAATATTCCAGATGTTGCCTAACCAGAGCTTTATAAAGTTGTAACATAACCTCCTAACTTTTAAACTCATTGCCTCGACTAATAAAAGCAAGCATTCCATAAGCCTTCTTAACCACCTTATTGACTTGTGCAGCTACTTTCGGTGAGCTATGAACTTGGATCCCAAGATCTCTCTCTCAGCAACACTGTACTCTCCTTGCATTTGCCCCACCGAGGTGCAACATCTCACATTTACCTGGTTGAAAATCCATCTGCTATTTCTCAGCCCATGTCTGCAACTGGTCTACATTGGCTATATTTTTGCCAGTCTTCTACACTATCTGCAACTCCACCAATCTCGATATCATCTGCAAATTTACTAACCCATCCATCTACATTTTCAACCAGGTCATTTATATGCATCACAAACACCAGAGGTCCCAGCACAGATCCCCATGGAACTCCACTAATTACAGACCTCCAGCTTGAATAAGTGCCTTCAACCACTCCCCTCTGTCTTCTGTGCACAAGCCAGTTCTGAATCCAAACAACCAATTCACTGCAGATCCCCTGCATCTTAATCTTCTGGATTAGCTGCCCATGAAAGACTTTGTCAAACACTTTACTAAAATCCTTGTATACAACATCCACTGTTCTACCATCATCAATCTCCCCCTTAACCTTGTTAAAAAAAAAACTCAATAAAGTTGATAAGGTAAGACCTGCCACACCAAGCTATCAGACTCCTCAATACCCAGAGCCTGGACTGACACAACTTACTCCCCTATTGTCTTGTTTATTATTTATTGTAATGCCTGCACTGTCTTGTTCACTTTATGCAGTCCTGGGTAGGTCTGTAGTCTAGTGTTTTTTTTCCCTGTGTTGTTTTTTTTTACATAGTTCAGTCTAGTTTTTGCACTGTTTCATGTAGCACCATGGCCCTGAAAAATGTTGTCCCGTTTTTACTGTGTACTGTACCAGCAGTTATGGTCGAAATGACAATAAAAAGTGACTTGACTTGACCAAAGCCACCACTGGCTCTCCCTGATTAGGCCCTGGGTTTCCAAAGGCTCATATATCATATCCCAAAAATTTTCTCCAGCCATTCCCCAACAACTGTTGTGAGACTCATGGGTGTCTACTTCCCAGGATTTTCCCTTGTTCTCTTCTTAACTAGAGGTACAACATTAGCTACTTGCCAGTCCTCAAGGATCTCGTCTGTGGCCAGGGAGGATATATAGGTATTGGTCAAGAGCCCAGCAATCTCGTCTCCTTCAATAACCTGTGGTTAATCCCTTCTGGCCCCGGGGACTTATCCACCGTAATACTTATTAGGAGGCCCAACACTTCCTCCTCCTTGACCTCTAAATGCCCCAATGTATTTATACACTCAGCACTGATAGCTGGTCATCCATATCCTTTTCCTTGGTAAATACTGAAGCAAAGTACTCATTAAGTACCTCACTCACATTCTCTGCAACCAAGGAAACGTTCCCCTTCTCCCCCCACCCCCATCCTTGAGTGGTTTCACTCTCTCTCTAGTTATCCTCTTGCTCTTTATGAATGTAGAGAACACCTGGAGATTCACCTTAATGCTACTTGCCAAGGACTTTTCATGGCCCCTCCTGGCTTTCCTAATTCCCTTCTTTAGTTCTTGTCTGGTTTCTTTACACTCCTCACATGCTTCATTTGATACTAACTTCTGAATCTTTACATACTTTTCCTTTTTCTTCTTTTTTTCTAAATTTTATTTAATTAAATTTTTAAATGATTACAAGTGAAGAAAAAAGGATATGTGACCCTTCCCCCCTCCCCTTAATCCCTCCCCCCTAACTACCCTATATAAAAAAAAATTAAGAAAGAAAGAGTGCCTGGTTGTTGGAAGGTCTCCACATGCTCCATGGAGTTCTTAATAACTTTAGTATATGTATTTATTTCTTTCCCCAAGTAGCCATTAATTTTCTCTTCAGAGCACCTATATATTTAATCCTGTCTTTTGTAAATAAGGGCCCCAGATTTTCAAAAATGTTTCATATTTATCTCTTAAGTTATAAGTAATTTTTTCTAATGGAATACAGCCATAGATTTCTTTTTTCCAACAATCTATACTTAAATATGTATCTGATTTCCAAGTAATTGCAATAGCCTTTTTGGCTACGGCCAGCGCAATTTTTATAAATTCTTTCTGATATTTATTAAGTTTGAGTTTTGGTTTTGTCCCTTCAATATCACCTAGTAAAAGTAATATTGGATTATGAGGAAGTTTGACAGTATGACAAATACAATAAATGTTCGGTTAAGATTAGTGCAATATAATTTTTTACATCAATTATATATTACACCACAAAAAATAAATAAATTAAATCCAAGTTTATCTGATCAGTGTTTCCGATGTAACCAAGAAACTGGTACATTTTTACATTCTACATGGTCTTGCTCTAAAATTCAACCTTTTTGGACAAATTTAAGACTTTTATTGGAACAAATTACGGGAATAAAACTTCCTTTTTCTTCTTGACTAAATTCATCACCTCTCTGGACATCCAAGGTTTTCTGATCTTTCCATCTTCTTCCTTTCTTTTAACAGGAACATACCTTTCCTGTACTCAGTGTAATCGATCTCCAAGTTCCCTCCATATGTCTGAAATGGATTTGCCAGAGAAAAGGTATTCCCAATTAATACTACTTAGTTCCTGCCTAATGCCCTCGTAATTTGCCCTACTCCAATTTAAAATTCTCCCAAAAGGACCATACCCATCCTTATCTATAGCTGTTTTGAAAGTTAAGGAGTTGTGGTCAATTTTCCCTAACTGTTCACCCACTGAAAGGTCAGTCATTTGGCCAGGCTCAAAGGTCTGTTATGGCCCCTCCTCTTGTTTGACCATCCAGATATTTACTTAAGAAACCTTCCTGCAAATACTTAATAAATTCAGCCCCATCTAAACCCCTTAGACTACGGAGGACCCAGTTTATATCGGGGAAATTGAAGCCTCCGTGACATCAACCGTTATTTTTACACCTTACCTTAATCTGATTACATATCTGTTCCTCAATGTCCTGGTGGCTGTTGAGGGGTCTGTTGTACAATCCCATCAGTGTGATTGCACCCCTCCTATTCCTGAGTTCCACCCAAAGGATTCAATGTCTCACCCCTCCATTATTTCTCCTGAGTCCAGCTGTGATATTGTCCCTTATTAGTAATGCAATTCCTCCCCACACTGCTCTCTTACCGCTCCCTGGGGTTAGTGGAACTTGGTTATAAGAATAGGTTGAATAGGTTAGGACTTTATTCGCTGGAGTGTAGGAAGATGAGGGGAAATCTGCTGAAGATATACAACATTGTGAAGGGTACAATAGGGTCTTTTAAGAGACTCCTGGATGAGTACATGGAGCTTAGAAAAATAGAGGGCTATGGGTAACCCTAGGTAATTTCTAAAGTAAGTACATGTTTGGCACAGCATTGTGGGCAAAGGGCCTGTATTGTGCTGTAGGTTTTCTATGTTCTATGTATCGATACGATGAATGCTTGTAGGCGTGTTCCTCTGAGGTTATAGATTTAAAGGTTTAAAGTGAAAGTTGAAATGTCTAAGAGGAACCGGAGAGGTAATTTCTTACCTCAGAGGAACAAGCTGACAGCAAAAGTGGTGGATGTGGGTTAAGTTTGGACAAGTACATGGATGGGAGGGGTGTGGTGGGCTCTGGTCTGGGTGCAGGTGGATGGGATTCAGATTAGATGAGACTAAATGGGCTGTTTCTGTGATGTAGTGTTCCATGACTTAATGACATCAAAACTATTTCTATAAACAACAAAAAGCTCTAGTACCAACCCCTGAGTTAAAACACCAGATGCACACCTCTCATCCAAGAACCCTCAACCATCACCCTCTGCTTCCGACCACTGAGCCAAGCATAAATCTGATCCACCTTCCCCCGGATCCCTCCAGACCAGTTTGCTCCACTGTCCTACCCTCGTCGTTACCTCCTTCAAGAACTTCCAAGAGGTTTATCAAATAAAACTTCTCACATACAAAGCCATGCTGATGATCCCAAATCAGTCCCTGCCTCTCCAAATGTTGCTAGATTTTGTCCTACAGAATCCCTTCCAGCAACTTGCCCACCACCAGTATCAGACTCCCGGTCTGTAGTTTTCTGCCTTCTTATTGCTACACTTTTAGGTGGATAAGTCCCTAGGGCCTGATGGGACATACTCCAGATTATTGAGAAAGCGAGAGATGAGATATAAACAAAGTTGAAAAAGTACAGAGGAAATTTACAATGATATTGGTGAGTCTGGAGGACCTGAGTTATAAGGAAAAATTGAATAGATTAGGACTTTATTCATTAGAACATAGAAGATTGAGGGGCAAACCAAAAGAGGTGTATAAAATTATGAGGTGTTTAGATAGGGTAAATGAAAGCATGCTTTTTCCACTGAGGTCGGGTGGGACTACAACCAGAGGTCACGGGTTAAGGATGAAAGGTGAAAAGTTTGTGATTTAAAAACCAGAGCTTTGAGCCAGTTTTCTTTGAGTTGGACAATCAACGCCTGGGGTGCATGAAAAGGGCTACTTTTTAATCAGGGTGGTGATCGAGAATGTGAAGGCAGTTTTTCTGAGTTGAGAAGCAACCAATCACCTGATTCATCAGGCTCAGGCAGCATCATGTTTGAGTGAGGTAGACTATCTTCTAAGTTACTGTCTCTCTGTTCTTATTTGTCCATTCCTCACCTGTACGGGCATAGTACAATGAGAATAGCTCCAGGGGCACCGAGCTGCAGCTCCTGAGAGAACATATTAAGAAACCGGAGGAAAACACGAGGAAATCTGCAGATGCTGGAAATTCAAGCAACACACACAAAATGCTGGTGGAACATATTTTAGGGAGAAGCGCTGTTGACGTTTTGGGCTGAGGCCCTTCGTCAGGACTAACTGAAAGGAAAGATAGTAAGAGATTTGAAAGTAGGAGGGGGAGGGGAAAATGCAAAATGATAGGAGAAGACCGGAGGGGGTGGGGTGAAGCTGAGAGCTGGAAAGGTGATTGGCAAAAGGGATACAGAGCTGGAGAAGGGAAAGGATCATGGGACGGGAGGCCTAGGGAGAAAGAAAGTGAGGGGGAGCACCAGAGGGAGATGGAGAACAGGCAGAGTGATGGGCAGAGAGAAAAAAAACTAAATATATCAGGGATGGGGTAAGAAGGGGAGGAGGGGCATTAACAGAAGTTAGAGAAATCAATGTTCATGCCATCAGGTTGGAGGCTACCCAGCCAGTATATAAGGTGTTGCTCCTCCAACCTGAGTGTGGCTTCATCTTGACAGTAGAGGAGGCCATGGATAGACAAATCAGAATGGGAATGAGATGTGGAATTAAAATGTGTTGCCACTGGGAGATCCTGCTTTCTCTGGCAGGCAGAGCGTAGGTGTTCGGCGAAACGGTCTCCCAGTCTGTGTCGGGTCTCACCAATATATAAAAGGCCACACCGGGAGTACCGGACACAGTATACCACACCAGCCGACTCACAGGTGAAGTGTCACCTCACCTGGAAGGACTGTCTGGGGCCCTGAATGGTGGTGAGGGAGGAAGTGTAAGGGCAGGTGTAGCACTTGTTCCGTTTACAAGAGTAAGTGCCAGGAGGGAGATCGGTGGGAAGGGACGGAGGAGCTGAATGGACAAGGGAGTCACGTAGGGAGCGATCCCTGAGGGAAGTAGAAAGGGGGGGGTGAGGGAAAGATGTGCTTGGTAGTGGGATCCCGTTGGAGGTTGCGGAAGTTATGGAGAATTATACGTTGGATCCAGAGGCTGGTAGGGTGGTAGGTGAGGACAAGGGGAACCCTATCCCGAGTGGGGTGGTTGGCGGATGGGGTGAGGGCAGATGTGCGGGAAATGGGAGATGCATTTGAGAGCAGAGTTGATGGTGGAAGAAGGGAAGCCCCTTCGTTTAAAAAAGAAGACATCTCCTTCATCCTGGAATGAAAAGCCTCATCCTGAGAGCAGATGCGGCGGAGGCTAAGGAATTGTGAGAAGGGGATAGCATTTTTGCAAGAGACAGGGTGGGAAGAGGAATAGTCCAGGTAGCTGTGAGAATCTGTAGGCTTATGGTAGATATCAGTAGATAGGCCATCTCCAAAGATGGAGCCAGAAAGATCAAGAAAGGGGAGGGAGGTGTCAGAAATAGACCAGGTAAATTTGAGGACAGGGTGAAAGTTGGAGGCAAAGTTAATGAAGTCAACGAGCTCAGCATGCATGTAGGAGGCAGCACCAATGCAGTCGTCGATGTAGCGAAGGAAAAGGGGGGGACGGATACATGTATAGACTTGGAACATGGACTGTTCCACAAAGCCAACAAAAAGGCAGGCATAACTGGGACCCATGCAGGTGCCAATGGCTACACGTTTGTTTTGGAGGAAGTGGGAGGAGCCAAAGGAGAAATTATTGAGAGTAAGAACTAATTCCGCTAGACGGAGGAGAGTGGTGGTAGAGGGGAATTGGTTAGGTCTGGAATCCTAAAAGAAGAGGAGAGCTTTGAGACCTTCCTGGTTGGGGATGGAGGTATATAGGGACTGGATGTCCATGGTGAAAATAAGGTGGTGGGGGCCAGGGAACTTAAAATCATTGAAAAAATTCGAAGTGTGAGAAGTGTCATGAACATAGGTGGGAAGGGATTGAACAAGGGGGGATAAAACAGTGTCAAGGTATGCAGAAATGAGTTTGGTGGGGCAGGAGCAAGCTGAGACAATGGGTCTATCTGAACAGGCAGGTTTGTGGATCTTGGGTAGGAGGTAGAAACGGGAAGTGCGGGGTGTGGGATCTATGAGGTTGGTGGCAGTGGATGGGAGATCCCCAGAGCTGATAAGGTTGGTGATGGTATAGGAGAAAGTGGCCTGATGCTCCTTAGTGTGGTCATGATCAAGGGGTAAATAAGAGGAGGTATCAGAGAGTTGTCGCTTTGCCTCGGCCAGGTAGAGATCAGTACGCCAGACTACAACAGCTCCCCCCTTATCAGCGGGTTTTATAGTAAGGTTGGGATTGGTGCGGAGGGAGCGGAGAGCAGAGCGTTTGGAAGGAGTGAGGTTGGAAATGGAACACGTTGTGGTGAAGTCGAGATGGTTGATGTCCTGTCGACAATTAGCAATAAAGAGATCCAGAGCAGGGTGTCCATGAAGAGGAGGAGGGTTGAAGATGAGAGAAGGGGTCATCGGTGGGGGTAGGAGAGTCCTTGCCAAAGAAGTAAGCTTGGAGACGGAGCCAGCGGAAGAAGAGTTAAGAAACAGGAGCTCAGTTCAATGACTTTCGACATATGGGAGAATGAAGAGGTGATAGACAGGAGCTACAGGGAAGTAGTTACCCTGGGGATATGAATTGACAATAAACTGGACTGGTCAAAGAACACTGAAGCTGTCTACAAGGGTCAGAGCCATCTCTATTTCCTGAGGAGACTGAGGTCCTTTAACATCTGCCGGACGATGTTGCGGATGTTCTACAAGGCAGTGGTGGCCAGTGCTATCATGTTTGCTGTTGTGTGCTGGGGCAGCAGGCTGAGGGTAGCAGACACCAACAGAATCAATGAACTCATTCGTAAGGCCAGTGATGTTGTGGGGGTGGAACTGGACTCTCTGATGGTGGTGTCTGAAAAGAGAATGCTGTCCAAGTTGCATGCCATCTTGGACAATGTCTCCCATCCACTCCATAATGTACTGGTTAGGCACAGGAGTACATTCAGCCAGAGACTCATTCCAACAAGATGCAACACAGAGCGTCATAGGAAGTCATTCCTGCCTGTGGCCATCAAACATTACAACTCCTCCCTCAGAGTGTCAGACACCCTGAGCCAATAGGCTGGTCCTGGACTTGTTTCCACTTGGCATAATTTACTTATTATTATTTAATTATTTATGGTTTTATATTGCTATATTTCTACACTATTCTTGTTTGGTGCGACTGTAACGAAACCCAATTTCCCTTGGGATCAATAAAGTATGTCTGTCTGTCTTAGCTTGCAGAGGACAGGTAAATGGGTGACTGTCAGGAGGGGAAATCACAACCAATGCAGAGTATACCGGTGACTGTTTCCCTCAATATTAAGTATATAACCTTAGATACTATTGAGGGGGGTGACCTACCAGGGTGGGGTGGTGCAGAGTGACTGGGTATCTGGCACTGAGTCTGGAGCTGTGGCTCAGAAGAGCAGAGAGGTGAAGAGGACTGCAATGGTGATAGGAGATTCCTTAGTCAGAGGAACAGGGATGAGGTTCTGTGGGCGCAATAGAGTCACCCAGATGGTATGTTGCCTCCCTGGTGCCAGGATCAGGGATGTCTTGGAGTGAGTCCATGCCATTCTCAAGGGTGAGGGTGTACAGCCAGAAGACATGACACATATTAGCACCAATGACATAGGTAGACAAGCTGAGGAGGTCAGGAAGAGGGATTTTAGGAAGCTGGGTAGAAAGCTGAGAAACAGGACCTCCGGGTAGTAGTCTCAGGATTGCTCCTGGTACCACATGCCAGTGAAGGTAAGAATAGGATAATTTGGCAGGTGAACGTGCGGCTGAGGAACTGGCGCAGGGGACAGGGGTTTAGATTTATGGATTATTGGGATCTCTTCTGGGAAAGGTATGACCTATACAAAAGGGATGAGTTACATCTGACTCTGGGAGGTGGGGTCCAATATCCTTGAAGGCAGGTTGGTTAGAGTGGTTTGGATGGGTTTAAACTAATTTGGCAGGGGGTTGGGAATTGGTGTGATGGTGCTGAAGATGAAGAATTAGTATTTAGAATTTATTTAAATCCATCCCACAACATGAGAGTAAAAATCTTTATGATTCCATCACAGTGTACAGACATGTGAATTTATAAATCAAATGGCATGTAGAAAGAAACTGTCCCATAGCCTGTTGGTCCTGGCTTTAATGCTGTGGTACTGTTTGCTAGACAGAAGCATCTGAAACAGTTTATGGTTGGAGGGACTGGTGTCCCCGATGATCTTCCATGCCTTCTTTCTGCACCTGCTGCTGTAAATGTCCTCAGTGGAGGTAAGTTCACATCCACAGATATGCTGGGCTGTCCATACCACTCTCTGCAGTGCCCAGCAATCACTGGTGTCGTCCCCGTACCAGGCAGTGACACAGCCAGTCAGGATGCGCTCAATGGTGCCCAGTAGAAGGTCTTGAGGATTTGGGGGCTCGTGCCGAACTTCTTCAGTCACCTGAGGTGGAAGAGACGCTGTTGTGCTTTTTTTGCCACAAAGCCGTAGTTGATTTACAAACAGGCAATGTGTAGTGAGGTCCCTGGCAATGAGAGGCAGATAATAGGGCAAAATTGCTGTCAACAGGATGACAAAAGGCAGACAAATCAAAAAAGGTGAATACAGGACTAAAGGATTTTTGTTTGAATACGCGCAGTATACAGATGAATATGTAGCACAGTTTCAGATTGGAAAGTATGATGCTGTAGCAATCACTGAATAATGGCTGAAAGAAGTTTACAGCTGGGGGTTTAATGTCCAAGAATAAAGATTGCATTGAAAGGATAAGCAGGAAGGCAGAGGGCTGACATAGCTCTGTTGGTAAAAAATGAAATCAAATCATTAGAAAGAGGTGACATAGGGTTGGAAGGTGTTGAATTGTTGTGGATAGAGCTAAGGAACTGCAAGGGTAAAAAGATTCTATGGGAGTTGTACACAGACCCCAAAATAGTAGTAAGGATATGATCTACGAGTTACAAAAGGATGCATGCCAAAAGGGCAATGTTACAAAAGTCATGGAGGATTTTAATATGCATGAGATTGGGAAAAGCAGGTTGATGCGGGATTCCAAGAGGGGGAATTTCCAGAGTGTCTTCAAAATGCTTTTTAGAGCAGCTCATGGTTGAGCCCATTAGGTGGTCAGCTGTTCTGGATTAGGTCATGTGTAATGAACTGGAATTGATTAGAGAGCTTAAGTAATAGAACCCTTTGGGTAAGTGATAATATGATCGAATTCACCCTGAAATTTGAGAAGGAGAAACTAAAATTAGATAGAAACATAAAAAACCTACAGCACAATACAGGTTCTTTGGCCCACAAAGCTGTGCCTAACATGTCCTTACTTTAGAAATTACCTAGGGTTACCTATAGCCCTCTATTTTTCTGAACTCCATTAACCTGTCCAGGAGTCTCTTAAAAGATCCTATCGTATCCACCTCCACCACCGTCGCCAGCAGCAAATTCTACACACTCACCACTCTGCGCAAAAAAAAAACTTACCTCTGACATCTCCTCTGTACCTACTTTCAAATACCTGAAAACTGTGCCCCCTCAATCTAGCCAATCCAGCCCTGGGAAAAAGCCTCTGACTATCCACACTATCAATACCTCTCATCATATTATACACCTCTATCAGGTCACCTCTCATCTTCCGTCACTCCAAGGAAAAAAGGCTAAGTTCACTCAACCTATACTCATAAGACATGCTCCCCAATCCAGGCAACATCCGTGTAAATCTCCTCTGTATCCTTTCTATGGTTTCTACATCTTTCCTATAGTGAGGCGACCAGAACTGAGCACAGTACTCCAAGTGGGGTCTGACCAGGGCCCTATATAGCTGCAACATTACCTCTCGGCTCCTAAACTCAATCCCATGATTGATGAAGGCCAATGCACCGTATGATTTCTTAACCACAGAGTCAACCTGCACAGCAGCTTTGAGTGTCCTATGGACTTGGACCCCAAGATCCCTCTGATCTTCCACACTGCCAAGAGTCTTACCAATAATACTATATTCTGCCATCATATTTGACCTTCAAAAATGAAGCACCTCACACTTATCTGGGTTGAACCCCATCTGATGCACCATCAATAACTCTCAGAGATGAGAGGCGAGATATAGGCTTTTATTGGCTGGAAGAAAGAACAAGCAGCAATTGACTACCACACTACATCCTGGAGACTGAGGCCGGGGCTCAGGCTCCAATCGCCTTTATACCGGGGTTCGTGGGAGGAGCCACGGTCAGTGGGAGGAGCCACAGGAGCAGTCAGCAGGGGGGGCGTGTCCAGACAGGTATATGTAGTTCACCACACCATCGACCACTTCTCATCCCAGTTTTGCATTCTATCAATGTCCTGCTGTAACCTCTGACAGCCCTCCACACTATCTACAACTCATCCAACCTTTGTGTCATCAGCAAATTTACTAACCCATCCCTCCACTTCCTCATCCAGGTCATTTATAAAAATCATGAAGGGGTCCCAGAACAGAACCCTGAGGCACACCACTGGTGACCGACCTCCATGCAGAATATGATCCATCTACAACCACTCTTTGTCTTCTGGGGGCAAGCCAGTTCTGGATCCAAAAGCAATGTCCCCTTGGATCCCATGCCTCTTTACTTTCTCAATAAGCCTTGCATGAGGTACCTTATCAAATGCCTTGCTGAAATCCATATACACTACATCTACTGCTTTACCTTCATCAATGTGTTTAGTCACATCCTCAAAAAATTCAATCAGGCTTGTAAGGCACAACCTGCCTTTCACAAAGCCATGCTGACTATTCCTAATCATATTATGCCTCTCCAAATGTTCATAAATCTTGCCTTTCAGGATCTTCTCCATCAACTTACCAACCACTGAAGTAAGACTCATTGGTCTATAATTTCCTGAGCTATCTCTACTCTCTTTCTTGAATAAGGGAACAACATCTATAACCCTTCAATCCTCGGGAACCTCTCCCATCCCCATTGATGATGCAAAGATCATTGCCAGAGGCTCAGCAATCTCCTCATTCACCTCCAACAGTAGCCTGGCGTACATCTCGTCCGGTCCTGGTGACTTATCCAACTTGAAGCCTTCCGAAAGCTCCAGCACATCCTCTTACTTAATGTCTACATGCTCAAGCTTTTCAGTCTGCTGTAAGTCATCCCTACATTTGCCAAGGTCCTTTTCTGTAGTGAATACTGAAGCAAAGTATTCATTAAGTACCTAATGTACCAGTATTACAGTGAAGTGAAGGAAATTATAGAGACATGAGAGAGAAGCTGGCCAGAATTGACTGGAAAAGAATGCTGGCATGTATGACGGCAGAGCAACAATGGCTGGAATTTCTGAAAGCATTTCAGAAGGCACAGGATATATACATCCCAAAGAGGAAGAAGAATTCTGAAGGCAAGATGAAACAACCATGCCTAATAGGGGAAATTAAAGCCAACATAATCGCCAAAGAGGGAGCATATAATGGAGCAAAAATTAGTGGGAAGTTAGATGATCGGGAAGCTTTTTAAAACCAATAAAAGGCAACAAATTTTTTTTTAAAGATAAATAGACAATAGACAATAGGGGCAGAAGTAGACCATTCGGCCCTTCGAGCCTGCACCGCCATTTTGAGATCATGGCTGATCAACTACTATCAATACCCGGTTCTTGACTTGTCCCCATATCCTTTGATTCTCCTATCCATAAGATACCTATCTAGCTCCTTCTTGAAAGCATCCAGAGAATTGGCCTCCGCTACCTTCCGAGGCAGTGCATTCCAGACCCCCACAACTCTCTGGGAGAAGAAGTTTTTCCTTAACTCTGTCCTAAATTACCTACCCCTTATTCTCAAACCATGCCCTCTGGTACTGGACTCTCCCAGCATCTGGAACATATTTCCTGCCTCTATCTTGTCCAATCCCTTAATAATCTTATATGTTTCAATCAGATCCCCTCTCAATCTCCTTAATTCCAGCGTGTACAAGCCCAGTCTCTCTAACGTCTCTGCGTAAGACAGTCCAGACATCCCAGGAATTAACCTCGTGAATCTACGCTGCACTTCCTCTACAGCCAGGATGTCCTTCCTTAACCCTGGAGACCAAAACTGTACACAATACTCCAGGTGTGGTCTCACCAGTGCTCTGTACAAATGCAAGAGGATTTCCTTGCTCTTGTACTCAATTCCCTTTGTAATAAAGGCCAACATTCCATTAGCCTTCTTCACTGCCTGCTGCACTTGCTCATTCACCTTCAGTGACTAATGAACAAGGACTCCTAGATCTCTTTGTATTTCTCCCTTAGCTAACTCTACACCTTCAGATAATAATCTGCCTTCCTGTTCTTACTCCCAAAGTGGATAACCTCACACTTATTCACATTAAACGTCATCTGCCAAGTATCTGCCCACTCACCCAGCCTATCCAAGTCACCCTGAATTCTCCTAACATCCTCATCACATGTCACACTGCCACCCAGCTTAGTATCATCAGCAAACTTGCTGATGTTATTTTCAATGCCTTCATCCAAATTGTTGACGTAAATTGTAAACAGCTGTGGTCCCAATACTGAGCCCTGTGGCACCCCACTAGTCACCACCTGCCATTCCGAGAAACACCCATTCACCGCTACCCTTTGCTTTCTATCTGCCAACCAGTTTTCTATCCATGTCAATGTCTTCCCCCCGATGCCCTGAGCTTTGATTTTACCCACCAATCTCCTATGTGGGACCTTATCAAATGCCTTCTGAAAATCGAGGTACACTACATCCACTGGATCTCCCCTGTCTAACTTCCTGGTTACATCCTCGAAAAACTCCAACAGATTAGTCAAGCATGATTTGCCCTTGGTAAATCCATGCTGGCTCAGCCCAATCCTATCACTGCTATCTAGATATGCCACTATTTCATCCTTAATAATGGACTCTAGCATCTTCCCCACCACCGATGTCAGGCTGACAGGTCGATAGTTCTCTGTTTTCTCCCTCCCTCCTTTCTTAAAAAGTGGGATAACATTAGCCATTCCAAGATGCAATATGAAAGTAAACTAGCCAGTAATATTAAAGTGGATACCAAAATTTTCTTCAGATACATGAAGTGTAAAAGAGAGGCAAGGGTGGATATTGGACCAATGGAAAACTATGCTGGAGAGGAAGAAATAAGGACCAGGATATGGCAAACAAACTGAGTAAGTATTTTGCTTTGGTCTTCACTGTGGGGAAATGCAAGCACTATGATGGAAGTTCCAGGTGTCACAGGGCATGAAGCGTGTGAAGTTACCATAAATAGAGAGAAGGTTCTTGGGAAACTGAAGAGATAAGTCACCTGGACCAGATGGCGTACTCTCTCAGCGTTCTGAAAGAGGTGGATGAAGAGACTCTGGAGGCTTTAGTAATGATTCCAGAAGACCAATAGAATGGTTCCAGAAGACTGGAAAATTGCAAATGTCACTCCACTCTTCAAGAAAGGAGAAAGGTAGAAGAAAGGAAATTATAGCCAGTTAGTCTGACCTCAGTGGTTAGGAAGATGTTGGAGTCAATTGTTAAGGATGTGGTTTTGGGGGTACTTGGAGGCACATGATAAAATAGGCTATAGTCAGCATGGTTTTCTCAAGATTGACAAATCTCTTGGAATTCTTTGAAGAAGCTACAAGCCTGATAGACAAAGGAGAATTGGTTGATGTGTATTTGGATTTTCAGAAGGCCTTTGACAAGTTGCCACACATGAGGCTGCATAACAAGCTACAAGCCCATGGTATAACAGGAAAGATTCTAGCATGGATAAAGCAGTGGCTGATTGGCAGGAGGCAAAGAATGGAATAAAGGGAGCCTTTTCTGGTTGGCTGCCAGTGACTAGTAGTGTTCCACAGTTTTGGGACCAATTCTTTTCATATTATATGTCTACGATTTGAATGATGGAATTGATGGTTTTGTGGCCAAGTTTACGGACAATACAAAGATCAGTGGAGAAGCGGGTAGTTTTGAGGAAGTAGAGAGGCTACAGAAGGAGTCAGACAGATTAGCAGAATGGGCAAAGAAGTGGCATATGAAATACAGTGTTGGGAAGTGTAAGGTCATGCACTTCAGTAGAAGAAATAAGAGCAGATTATTTTCTAATTGGAGAAAAAATTCAAAAATCTGTGGTGCAAAGGGTCTTGGGTCCCCGTGTAGGATTCCCTAAAAGGTAATTTGCAGGTTGAGTCAGTGGCGAGGAAGGTAAATGCAATGATAGCATTTATTTCAAAAGGACTAGAATATAAAAGCAAGAATGTAATGTTGAAGCTTTTTAAAGCACTGGTGAGGCCTCATTTGGAGTATGGTGGGCAGTTTCAGGCCCGTTATCTAAGAAAAGTTGGGCTGACATTGGAGAGGTTCTAAAGAGGTTCACAGAAATGTTTCCAGGATTGAATGGCATGTCATATGAAGAGCCTTTGATGGCTCTGTTGCTATATTCACTAGAATTCAGAAGAATGAGGGGTGACCTCATTGAAACCTATCAAATAGTGAAAGACCTTGATAGAGTGGATGCGGAGAGGTCATTTCCTATGGTGGGAGAGTCTAACACCAGAGGACACAGCCTCAGAATAGAGGGTTGTCTTTTTAAGCAGAGATGAGGAGGAATTTCTTTAGCTAGGGAGTGGTGAATCTGTGGAGTTTTGTTACCACAGGCAGCTATGGAGACCAAGTTATAGGGTATATTTAAAGCAGAGGTTGATGAATACTTGATTGGTCAGGCATGAAGAGATATGGAGAGAAGGAAGAATATTGGGGCTGAGAGAGAAGATGGATCAGTGATGTTGAAATGGTGGAGCAAACTCGATGGGTCAGGTGGCCTAATTCTGCTCCTATATCTTATTGTCTTATGGTATAACCTATTCAACCTTTCCCTAGAACTCAGGTCATCAAGCCCCAGCAATATCCTTGTACATTTTCTCTGCACTCTTTAAATCTTAGTTACATCTTTCCTATGGGTAGGTAACCAAAACTGCACACAGTACTCCAAATTAGGCATCGCCAACATCTTATAAAACTTCAACATAACATCCCATTTCCTGTACCCAGTACTTTGATTTATGAAGGGTAATGCACTGAAAGCTTTCTTTACAACCCTATCTACCTGAGATGCTACTTTCAATGAATTATGGGCCTGTATTCCCTGATTCCTTTGCTCTACCGCACTCCTCAGTGCCCTACTGCTCACCTGTAAAACCTACCTTGGCTGGCCTTAAGAAAGTGCAACACCTTGCACTTGTCTGCATTAAATTTCATCTGCCAATTTTCAGCCCATTTTTTTCCAGCTGGTCTAAATCCTGCTGCAAGCTCTGATAGTCTTCCTTGCTGTCCATTACACCCCGAATCTTGGTGACATCCACAAATATGCTGATCCAGTTGACCACGTTATCATCCAGATCATTAATATAGATGAGAAACAACAACAGACTCAACATTGATCCCTGTGGCACAACACTAGTCACAAGCCTCCAGTCAGAGAGGCAACCATCTACTACCACTCTCTGGCTTCCTCCATAAAGCCAATGTCTAATCCAATTTACTACTTTGTGTTGAATTCCAAGCGACCAAACTATCTTGACCAACCTGCTATGCTAATCCTTGCCAAATGTCCTGCTAATATCCATATAGACAATACCCATGACCTTGTCTTCATCATCTTTCCTGGTAACTTCCTTGAAGACTTCTCTAAGATTGGTTAGACATGACCTACCACACACAAAGCCACATTGACTATCCCTAATCTGTCCCTGTCTATCCAAATACTCATATATCTGGTCCCTTAGAATACTTTCCAATAACTTTCCCAGTACTGATGTCAGGCTCACCAGACTATCATTTCCTAGTTTATTTTTAGAGCCTTTCTTAAACAACAGAACAACATTAGCTATCATCCAAACCTCTGGCACTTCACCTGTGGCTAAGGATGTTTAATATTTGTGGTGAACTACATATACCTGTCTGGACACGCCCGCCCCCCCCCCCCCCCCGCTGACTGCTCCTGTGGCTCCTCCCACGGACCCCAGTATAAAGGCGATTGGAGACACCGCACCAGCCTCAGTCTCCAGGATGTAGTGTGGTGGTGAATTGCTGCTTGTTCTTTCTTCCAGCCAATAAAAGCCTATATCTCACCTCATGTCTCCGAGAGTTATTGATGGTGCATCAATATTTCTGCTGGGGCCCCTGCAATTTCTGTACCAGCCTCCCACAGTGTTTCTGTACACCCACCAATTTCTGTATGAAAAACTTACCCCTGACATCCCCTCGGTACCTATTTCAAACACCTTAAAGCTATGCCCCCTTATGTTAGCCATGGGAGTCCCATTCAATATGTGAAAATTTGAAATTGCTATAACGACCTGCTGTTTCTTGCAATGTACTGCAAATTGTCTACAAATTTTCTCTTCTAAATCCCATGGACTGTTGGTTGGTCTATAATATAATCCCATTTATGTGGTCATATCTTTTTATTCCTCAGTTATACCCAGAAAGTCTCATTAATGGCTACAATATCATAATTACAAATGTTGATCCATGTCCTGTTCACCCTTCCACTTAAGAATGCTGAGGATTCGATCTGAGATGTCCCTGACCCCAGCACCTGGGAGGCAAAGTATCATCCAGGAATCTTGTTCTTGTCCATAGAACCTTCTTTTGGTTCCCGTAACTAATGAATACCCTGTCACCACACCTTGCCTCTTCTCTCCCCTTCCTTTCTGAGCCTCAGAACCAAACTCAGTTCCAAAGACCTGACCGCTGTGATCTTCCTCTGTTGGGCATTCCCCCATAACAGTATCCAAAGTGATATACCTGTTGTTGAGAGGTTGGCCACAGGGGTACTCTGCACTGGCTGCCTATCCCCTTTTCTCCTCCTGATGGTCACCCAGTTACGTGTCCTGCACCTTGGGTGTAACTGCCTCCCGGTATGTCCTATCTATCACCCCATCAGCCTCCTGAATGATTCAGAGTTCATCCATTTCCAGCTCCAACTGCTTAATGTGGCCTGTTAGAAGCAGCATTTTGCGACACGCAAAATGTCAATCTCAATCTAATCTCAAACGAATCCAACAACCCCATTGTATTTTCACACAGCTCTCCGATGATCCCAAATTAATTGCACTACCCCCAGTCTCCCAGAGTTCTCTAACAATCTGAAACTACCTGCTCTGTCCCCACAGCCTGACACGAATTCCCAAACATATCCCGCTGCACCCACAGAGCTGCATCAGTTCCAAATAAACCATTCTCTCTCTCCTCTGTTCCACGTCAGTTCTGTTACCCTACTGCCCTGTGTCTCTGTGATCCCCTTCCCTACCCCTCCACATTTGACACCATCCCTCTGTCCAATGCGCAGGAGGATGCAGCCCTCTGACCCCAGAATCCACACACCCTCCTGAATGATTCAGAGTACACCCTGCTGTGTGCACAGTCTCTTCAACTGCAGTGTCTGCAGGAAGACATTCATCCATACCAGCAAGCTGGCCAGGCACTAGTGCAGCCACCAGTGAAACAGGAAGTGAGGGGATGTCTTTTCCACTCCCTCTCCCTCTCCCCAGAGCCCACCCTAGATTCAGAGAGAGATGTCCAACTCTGGAGGATAGAGATAGAGAGCATGAGAGATCCCACTTCAACAAGGGGAGAGACAGAGACAGCCCCTGATGCAGTGAGACCACCTGATGACTCCCATCTTTGCTCAAGTCATGACCTCTGAATGGATCTTCAGCAATAAAGACTGAGCAGCATCTCCGGCTTCTAACGTGTCTCTGTATGCCCCTCCACAGTCTCATCTTCCCTTCTCACACTCTCTCCCCTCCCTCTCACAGGCCAGGGGTAAGAAAGAGTGTGTGAGCAGTATGTCCTTGGACAGGGTTAGAGGTGGCAGGGCTAAAACTAACAGAACTCCAGGATCCACAATCTACCCAAAAGCTCCGGAACACCACTGGTCACCAGAACACCACTAGTCACTGGAACTCCACTGGTCATTGGCAACCAACCAGAAAAGCCCCCATGTATTCCCACTCTTTGCCTCCTCCCAGATAGCCTTTCCTTCTATCTGTGCCAGTGTATTTCCTGTAATATCTTGGCCTGTAGCTTGATAAGCAGCGTCATGTGTGGTACCTTGTCAAAGGCCTCCTGCAAATTTAAGTAAACAACATTCACTGACTCTCCTTTGTCTACCCTGCCTGTTATTTCTCAAGAATTCCAACAGATTTGTCAAGCAAGATTTCACCTTAAGAAAACCATGCTGATTACAGCCTATTTTATCACGCGTCTCCAAGTACCTTGACACTTCATCCTTAATAATACACTGTAACATCTTCCCAACTACTGAAGTCAGGCTAACTGGCCTATAATTTCCTTCTTCTGTTTCCCTCCCTCTTAAAGATTGGAGTATAATTTGCTTTTTTCCAGACCTCCAGAACCATTCTAAAATCTAGTGATTCTGCAAAGACCATTACTAATGCCTCCACAATCTCTTCAGCCACCTCTTTCAGAACTCTGAGTTGTAGTCCATCCGGTCCAGGTGATTTATTTACCTACAGAACATTCAGCTTCCCAAGCAGCTTCTCCTTAGTAATTGCAATACACTCAATTCCAGCCCGATATTCTCACATAGCTGGTAAGCTGTTTCCCTCTTCAACAGTGAAGACTGACACAAAATATTTGTTGAGTTTATCTGCTATTACTTTGTTCCCCATTACTACCTCTCCAACATCATTGTCCTGCAGAATGATGTCCACTCTCACCTCTTTTCTACTCTTTATATATCTGAAAAACATTTTGGTGTCCTCTTTTATATTATTGACTTGTTCGCCTTCATATTTTATTTTTTCACTCGTCTTTTTAATTGCCTTCTGTTGTCTTTTAAAAACTTCCAAATCCTCTAGCTTCACTTCACAGTAATTTTTGCTATATTAAATGTCCTCTGTTTTTGACTTTCCTATCAGCCACGGTTGTCTCAATCTCCCTTTAAAATGCTACTACTTTGGAATCCATCTACCCTGAACTTTCCAAATTTCTCCCAGAAACTCCAGACATTGCTGCTCTACTATCATCTCTGCTAGTGTCCGCTTCCAATCAACTTTGGCCAGCTCCTCTCTCATGCCCTTGTAGTACCTTTTATGCCATCATAATACAAGGAGCAGGATGGAGGTTGAGGCCCAGAAGAAAATTGGATCAGCCATGATGAAATGGAGAGCAGACTCGATGAGCCAAATGGTGTAATTCTTCTAAATTTTATGGTCTAATGCCTCTAACATTTACTCGGCCTCGGTTCACAAATCATATCCTGGTCCATAACGATTGCAAAGCTAATTGAATTAGACTATAAAATATGTGTTCATTAATGCAAATATCTAATCAGCTAATCTCGTGGCAGCAATTTTATGCATAAAAGCATGCAGACGTTGTTAAGAGAATCAGTTACTTTCAGAACAAACATCAGAATGGGAAGGAAATGTGATCTAAGTGACTTTGATTGTTGGTGCCAGACGGGTGGTTTGAGTATCTCAGAAACTGCTGATCTCCTGGCATTTTCGTGTACAACAGTCTCTAGAGTTTACAGAGGATGGTGCAAAAAAAAAAAACCCAAAAAAGACATCCAGTGTGTGGCAGTTCTGTGGTTGAAAATGCCTTGTCCAAGAGAGGTAACAGGAGAATGGCCAGACTGGTTCGAGCTGACAGGAAGGTGACAGTAACCACGCGTTACAACAGTGGTGTGCGGAAGAGCATCTCTGAACGCACGTCGCGTTGAACCTTGAAGTAGATGAGTTACAGCAGCAGAAACTCAGTGGCTCCTTTATTAAGTACCCGCTGTACTATACTCATTGAATGCAGATCAATAAAGGAAGCTTTCTTGGACATATTTCATGAATTCCATCCTGTCCAAACCTTTAACACTATATTAAGGAAGTTAAATCTTCTACTAATACTCTCCTATTCTGATCACAGCTAGTTGTAAATCTATCCCTTTCTCCGCTCTCCACAGCCGTGTTGAATCAAGTGAATCTCACGTTCTTCCTTGATAGTCCAGTCTCTCATCCCCGTGTCAATTCCAAACTAATCCAACTTCCCCATTCTCTTTCCACAGTGTTCTAAGACGATCCCAAATAATTGCGCTGTCCCAGAGTTCTTTAACAATCTAAAACTAATTGCGTGGCCCTGCTCTTTCCCCACAGTATGGCATGAATTCCCAAACGAATCACACTGTATCCTCAGAGCTACATAATTTCCAAATAAATCGCAGTAATCCATTCTCTCCATCCCGCGTCAGTCCCCTCATTTTACTGCCCCGCTCTCAACCCTCGCCCTGCGCCACACTTAGAAACATAGAAAAACTACAGCGCAATACAGGCCCTTCGGCCCACAAAGCTGTGCCGAACATGTCCCTACCTTAGAACTACCTAGGCTTTACCCATAGCGCTCTATTTTTCTAAGCTCCAGGTAGCCATCCAGGAGTCTCTTAAAAGACCCTATCAGTTCCGCCTCCACCATCGCCGCCGGCAGCCCATTCCACTCACCACTCTGCGTAAAAAAACTTACCCCTAACATCTCCTCTGTACCCACTTCCAAGCACCTTAAAACTGGGCCCTCTCGTGCTGGCCATTCAGACCTGGGGAAAAGCCTCTGACTATTCATTTCGCCCCGACTCTGTAACCCCTTAGCACCTGACACCGTCTCTCTGGTCAGCAGGCGGACGGAGCCCTCAAACCCCGGGATAAAGCAGAAGCTTCTATTGGAAGATCCGTCGCGGGGTGCTTAAGGAAGAAGTTTGAGGGTGCCCGGCAACGACAGGGAGGGAGGGCAGACCCGCTGCGTCCCGGGCACGGTGCCGCCTCCCTGCCAATTGCGCAGTCTGCGCTCGTGGCTTCACCTGGAGCGGCACCTGTAGGTGAACACGGGCGAGCGGCCTTTCGCGTGAACGTCTGCGAAAACCGCTTCAACCGGACCAGCAACCTTCGGCGACACCGGGGCCAGCAGCCGCTGGAGTGTGGCACATGTCCCCGCCGTTTCTGCGTCACTGAAGACCTGCTGCGCCAACGCCGGGCCCGTGTGGATGAGCGTCCCTTCCAATGCGGCGCCTGCAGCAGGCGCTTCTGTCGGTTAGCCGTGTTGCAGGTACACCAGAGCTACAACTCTGGGGAGCGGCCCTACCCGTGCGCCCGTTGTGCCAAACGTTTCCCCGCTGCCAGCGGCCTTTCACTTGTCCCGACTGCACCAAGCGCTTCTACACCGCCAGCAAGCTAGACGTGCACCGGAAGATCCACACCTGAGCGAGGCCCTTCGCCTGCCCCAAAGGCATCATGCGCTGCTACACCGCCGGCAAACTGCGGCGGCACCGGCGAACCCACCCCACTGCGCGTAGCCCTTTCATCTGTGGCGTCTGCGGCCACACCTTCGCCCACACCAGCGACTTGGTCAGCCACCAGCTCTTGCACCGGTGAGGCGGGGGTGGGGTGGTTGAGGGACAAGTATTTTCCTCTCCCTCTCTCCGGAACCCACCACAGGGGCAGAGAGAGTCGTCCAACTCCCGGGAAAAGAGGGAGACAAAGAGGAAGAGGGAGGGAGATATCCCTGTTCTGGGAGAAGCTAGCCCCTGGCGCAGAGAAACCACTCGAAGGCTCCCACCCTTCGTTCGCTTCCGTCGGGTCTACTGTACGGATCTTGTATTAAATAAAGGCTGAGCAGAGCATCTCCACCATGCGAGTCCTAACGTGTCTCTGCCCATCACGGTTCCCGCCACCCTCCCCTCCCTCATCTCCAACCACCCCACCCCTCCTCCAACTCCCAGACCGTGGATGTCAGGTGGTTGGAGCGCAGGAGTAGGGTAGGGGGTGCAAATACAAACGGCAACACCATGTCCACAGTCTGTTCTTTAATCTCATGCCTTTCTTTGGAGGATCCTGTCGGAGAGAATTGCCTGTGTCTGCTCTCCGTGACTCCTGGGCGTCTTGGGGAGGGGGTGGGGGGAGCTGGAAGAGGCAAGCCCTCACATGGCTTCAAGTGATCGGCGAATGGCGCGTCCGCCATCTGGTGTGATGGGGGGAGTTTCAGCCTGGGTAGAGAAGAGAGCAGTGCTCAGATCGGAGAGTATACAATCCGTGGGACAGAGCGCGGAGAGCTCACAGCCGGACTGACCTGCAGAGCTGCTGCCCAGAATCCAGACCGCCGCTCTTTGTTCCTCGCGTGGAGCCACAGGATGATTCCAAACAAGGTGACGATAATCACCCCCATGGTCAGTGTGATGCCTATCGCAGTCGCCATTCCGTGGACACTCTCCTGGACTGGAAAGGATAGCACAGAACGATCCCAGTAAACAACTACCGTCCGCACAACCAACAGACCCCACCCCTTCCCATTCACTTCCACTGTCCACACCCCCAACGGACCCCACCCCTTCCCATTCACTTCCACTGTCCACACTCCCAACGGACCCCACCCCTTCCCGTTCACTTCCACTGTCCACACTCCCAACGGACCCCACCCCTTCCCGTTCACTTCCACTGTCCACACTCCCAACGGACCCCACCCCTTCTCATTCACTTCCACTGTCCACACTCCCAACGGACCCCACCCCTTCCCATTCACTTCCACTGTCCACACGACCAACGGACCCCACCCCTTCCCATTCACTTCCGCTGTCCACACTCCCAACGGACCCCACCCCTTCTCATTCACTTCCACTGTCCACACTCCCAACGGACCCAACCCCTTCTCATTCACTTCCACTGTCCACACTCCCAATGGACCCCACCCCTTCCCATTCACTTCCACTGTCCACACTCCCAACGGACCCAATCCCTTCCCATTCACTCCTACCGTCTGCACCCCCAAAGAGACCCAACCCTTCCCATTCAACCCCAACGGATCCCACCCTTTCCCATACCCTCCATCTGTCCAACAATGTTCCCAAGATGGCTTATACGCACAGATTTTCAGTATCAGTTCAACGGAACATCTGTCTGATCCCAGGTCATTGGAGGCGATGCAGAGGTAGACACCGGAACTGTCCACCGAGAGATTCTGTATGATCAACGTTCCTTGAGAAGCTGCAGGAGGAATGGATTGAGTGAAGCTCCCACTCTACTGTCTTATCACACACTTTCAGGGTACGGGTCAGACAAACAGTGAAACTCCCTCGACACTGTCCCATCACTTACTCCCAAGACACGGGTCAGACACAGAGTGAAGCTCCCCCTACACTGTCCCCTCACACACTCCCAGGACACGGGTCAGACACAGAGTGAAGCTCCCCCTACACTGTCCCCTCACACACTCCCAGGACACGGGTCGGACACAGAGTGAATCTCCCTCTGCAGTGTCCCATCACACACTCCCAGGACACGGGTCGGACACAGAGTGAAACTCCCTCTACACTGTCCCCTCACACACTCCCAGGACACGGGTCGGACACAGAGTGAAGTTCCCTCTACACTGTCCCATCACACACTCCCAGGACACGGGTCAGACACAGAATGAAACTCTCTCTACACTGTCCCATCACACACTCCCCTGGTATGGGTCAGACACAGAGTGAAGTTCCCTCTACACTGTCCCATCATACACTCCCAGGACTCGGGTCGGACACAGAATGAAGCTCCCCCTACACTGTCCCATCGCAAACTCCCAGGATACGGGTCGGACACAGAGTGAAGCTCCCTCTACACTGTCCCATCACACACTCCCCTGGTATGGG